>NW_006399762.1:23055526-23063703 GCF_000299155.1 Elephantulus edwardii
CTGAAGCAGTCAGTTTGTGACCAGGGTTTTTACAATGGACCTGTCAGCAAGTTCTGGGCTTATGCCTTTGTGCTAAGCAAAGCGCCCGAATTAGGTGAGTGTCTTCTCGCCTTCCTTATTCTTCCTCTCGCTCTTTGTATCTACAACATTTATTAAAAATTTTGTCAAAAGGTCCTCGTTTGCTAGTTGCAGAAAATTACAGTTACTGAATTTGGGTTCTTGATTGATTTTCATTTTTCTCTCTCCCTTCTTTTAAATGATTGTATATTGTATATTTTAAGACTTAAAAGTTGATATGGAACATGCAGATTTTTGAGCATTACTAAAAATACACATCTAGCAGCTCATAAAATACATAGTCCCTTCTCTTCTCAAAGGCCCATTAACAGCTGAACTAATATTGGATTATGGGCAGGGGTGGATGTGGGGAGAGCGTGCTGCAACACAGCTATTTCTAAGTCCCATGTCAAAACATACTTTTATCTCTGGAGTTAGGAATCAGATTATGAAATTAAGCTTTTCATTTGGGCCTCCTCATGTCCTCATTAACAAATGCTAAGGATTAGTCTCTGGTGGTGTTTGATTTTAATCATCTAAGAGACAATGGGCCTTGGGGAAGGAGAATGTAGTTCACCTTCTGGAAGTTAATAGAAAGTACGGGCTATATTTGTAGACTCAGATTTTTGCTTCGACTCTTTATTGATCTTAAAGTTAGGGGTGGTACAGTGTAGCAGAAACAGTGGAAATATAAATGGCAAGGGGGTGACACAGGTACAATGCTCTCTAGGAAAATACCTTTCTTGCCAGAAAATGTGACCCTGCTGGTGAGTAAAAGCTCCCACCATATATCTATGAAAGTGTTAGCCACTGTCCTACAAGTGGGTGTTTATTCCTAGAGATGGATGGCCCTGTCACACGATGGGTTCTTGAGCTTTTTCTAATTTGGAATCACGAGTTGTGTTTATTTAATTCCAAATTTAAGTATTTTTAAAAGGGTTGCAGTTCTAATGCCTGCAGCCGTCCATTGTGTTTCTGAGGCTGTAAATCTGTGTGAGAGGCGACTGCCCATCTTTCTCTGGCGGAGCAGCTCTTGAATGGAAATGCTAACCTTTTGGTTAACAGCCCAATATGCACTATCCCACCTGAGCTTTTCGGAGTGGCTGTAGGGACAGTGGGAATCAGAATTTAAGTCACCTGTAATATTAGGATCACCATTTGCTCAGCAAAGTGCCCCTAATTCGTGGCCTAGGTCTAGTCATATAGGACTAGAAGCCCTTGATGAATAGATTAACTACCTATTCATTTTCCAGTGATCTACTGCCTATGACCATTTGACAATTAGGTTGAATTCTAGGTTTGACCTTACCATGCTAAAGACAAAGCAGATTTTTTTTCTTCTTAAAACTTGCCCTAAAAAAAAAGAAGTGAAATGATAGAGTCTCTAATTAGATGACTATTAGAAATACACAAAGCCTATGAAAATAGTCTTAGAGTTAGATTAGTATAGTTTTCTTCATTCCTTTATTCAATAATTTCATTTAGCGTTTCCATGGGCCAGGCTTTTAATAGGGCTGGGATAGAATATTACTTTAGCTAAAAGGAAATTTGTATACAAATTTAATGAATTTGTTCCGGAAGGCTACTTTTTGTGCTTGAATTCATACTATAGGTATAAAGTCTTAAGCTGGAGAAGTGATTTTTCAAACTCTGATCTGCAAAAAATAGAATTCTGCAGATACATTTCTAGGAATTTGAGATTTTTTAAAGAATATTTTTAAGTATGTATCATGCTGGGTAGAGTAGAGGGACAGTGCAGGAGGGGAAGACCCTCTATGAGGTGGATTGATTCAGTGACTGGGGTAATCGGGATAGGCGTGTCAGAGGCAGTGCGATTGGCACAGGATAGATCAGGGTTTAGGGCTGTTGTACATAGGGTCGCTATGAGTCGCAAGTGACTCAACGGCACATGACAACAACAACAACATTTAATTTTGAAGAGGTGAAAGCAAACACATCTTTAAAAAATTATTTTGCTAGAAATTATTTCTTCCACAGTCTTCTTTTTAAAACTTGGATTCTTAGTGTTTCTTATTTAGAGCACTTATTCTAAAACTGGGGTTGGGCTAGAATGTGTACCTTTTATTTGGGGAGTTTTGTGACTTAGTAAATTTATACATTATCAAAGTTTGTGGAAGCCCTGGTACCTAGACCATAGGGAGTTTCACTGCTAAGAGTTTAGCACCTTTCTGGCTGTTTGAATCCAACATTAGCTCCATGAGAGAAAGATAGGCAATAGCCTCCCTTGTAATTTATAACCTTCTGAAACCTGGTGGAGAGTCACTTATGAGTGAGGTGCAATTAAATGGCAATGAAAGAAGGAGAATTACAGTTTCAGAATTATGTAAATTGATAACTACATACATTATGCCCTGACTTTTAATTTACGCCATTTCATTGCAAGCATCCTCTTTCATGTCCTTCTCAGTGTTTTCTCATTCAGGCCAACTAAAATATAGAAATATGATAAACACATTATTTCCTGAAATAATGCAATTTTCTCTTAGCATTTTCAGAAATTCCAACTCTTCCTACTCTCGGCAGTGTTTAGAAACCAGAAATAAAATAATGACAACAAAAATCAGAAATCAAATTTTTGCACTTCTGGCACATTTAGCCTTCTGCTTGTAAAGGGAAAACATCAATCATTCTCCTAGAAATGCCTTTTCCCTGCAAGAGCTTCTTATCTGTGCTCTGAGCTCTCCAGTTATATTTCTGTGCTTTCTACTTGTATTTATTTGAGGGACTTAAAAATGAAAATAACAAGCTCTGGCTCCACATCTTAGAAGGATCATTTCTTTAAGAACCACCCTATATAAACCAGAATAGTCATTTCTCCCTGCATTCCAAATTTAAATAGCATTTTTAGGGTAATCGATAGTGATAGAATTCCAAGAGAACTATTAGCTCAACACTCAGAGGTACCAGTGTTATATCATTTCCTTCATCAGTCTTAAAGATATTAATGAGTCACTAATATCTTAATTTAACCTGGATAACAAAGGTGTCCATTTCTACCACCTCATGTTGTTCTTCTTGTTAGGTATTATTGAGTCAATATTTGGCTCACAGCAAATCCATGTGACAAAGTAGTAGAACTGCCTCAAAGGGATTTTAAGTCTGAAATTTTTATAGGAACAAATTATCAGGTCTTTCTCTCATGGAGCTACTGGGTGGGGTCAAGCCAACAACCTTGCAGATAGCTACCAAGTACTTAGCCATTGCATTACCAAGGCACCTCACTGCATATAAGAGACAATATAGCTAAACACAGAGCACAGTGAGATCCACAATTCAAGTCACAATCACCTAAAATCACCACAAAATCACCACAATTCAAGTCACATCACGGCACTGACGCTACAATCCTTTTCCTGGGAGAATCCTCATCCACCACTGTAGTGTGTAGGTTAAAAATCAAGTAATCCATCTCTTCACGGTTTAACTAATGATCAAGCTTTTCACCATGGTCTAAAGAGCAGGAGTGAGAGGGCAGAGGGGAGAAAACAAAACGCATCTTAATCTTGACAGAATTCTTCGGTGAGGCTAATCAGTGGCACAAATTCTTCAGGACATTTCAGATCCATTGTATAGATCATTTTATGTCTTGAGTCCCCTTTCTCAATTTTAAAGTAAGAATTTTCTTTCCCTTTCTATATTGTGGAGCTTATTTGCCAATGGCCATGCAGAAATAATCTATGCAGTCCAAACAGGTCAAACAATCTGCAGTTTGTCTCGGAAACAGTGACTTCTTTCTTCCTCATTTAGGGAGCTCTGGCATGGTCCACAGGGAACTGAGTCCATTGAGGTGCTGCTAACACAAATGCAGCACCTCTAGTGGTTCAAATCCACAAGCTACTTTGTGGAGGAAAAAGAAGCAGCCTATCTTTGCATTCTATTTAGCCTCTGAAAACGTGCTGCTGCGTCAGCTCTGAGTTGATTCTGACTAGATAGTAATGAGACAGATGGTCATTATTTAGAAAATGAACGTGTTTGCTTGATGCATTTTCTTCCATTTTTGGAGGTTCAGTGCCTTCAGTTTTTCATGCCTAGAAACCCTTTACACTAGCATTTAATTTAAAAAGATGTATTCTTTTACATTATTTAGGGTCTTTTGTACTTATGGGCTTTAGGAATTTCTTCATCTAAGTTTCTGAGATCCCTTATAAGCACTAGAAAGCAAAGTCTTTATAAGAAAAAAAGAAGAGTTCTTTTTGTTTTGAACTGAAAAATAAACCCACCCAAAACTCAATGCCTGCAGTACTCACTACACTCTTGATAGTTCATTTCAGTCAATTATATGGGACTACAACCTACCAAAACAAGGGAGGGGAAGAAAGCCACCAACCTGTCTTGTGTGTCAAAATCATTGAGCATCTACTGTTTGAATTCTTTTAAAACCTGCTGAGATTTGGTTTTGTTAAAACTTGGAAACATCTGCTCTGAGTCTAGGTCCTTGCTCAGTTGAGCTTGCCATTGTTTTTGAAGCTCTGACTCAGCCTCGCTCCAGCTAACACTGTGAAGTGGAGGGCAGTTCTCTGTGACAAATGCAAGCTCAGACAAAGTAGTCCCTCTGTGACTTTCCGTGGCCAAGAGTAGGCTGGGGATTTCCATAGAGTTGTCTCCTCCAGAGAGACGAGCACTGTTGGGAGGTTTCATTCGAGAGACAAACTTGGGTGTAAGGAACATCTTGACTTGCTTGCAAGCTTAACTCTGCCTGAAATTAACTGAGCTAGTGTTAGAGAGATCATGGTGAAGAGAAAAAAGAACCAAAGAGGTCACATAATTAAAATGTTTAACAGTCAAAAGTCTTACTGTTTGTACTTGGCCAAATGCATTTGTGTAACGCCAACTGAACTTTTGGCAAAAATAAAAGATTTGTTGGCCAGCATTAACTCCATAGCCTCTTAGAGAGTTTGCATTTCTGGGTCGCACTGTAGTTTCTGGCAAGCCTGAAGGTACCACAGTTGGCATGACTCTGGCTCATGACAAATCTAATGTGATGTGTGTGCTATAGTTTCCCCAGAGGAAAATATCTATATCTCAGCTGAAACATCAAAAAGAACCTTGCAAGGTCTCAGTGAGTCCCGGTGGAAACATTTTCTTCTTGCCTCGGGAGGCTGCCATTCCCTGGGACAGGCACCTTCTTGAGATAATGACCTTGATAAGACATTGCAATGGTGTTTCCAAGACACTCCATCAGCTCAACTGGAAGATCCTCATTTTTCATCATCATTCCAGCTATCATCTTACATTTGTGCTCTGAAAACAATTCTCACGTGACTTCGTCTTAATTTTATCTTGACGATTTCATGGCACTCCTCTCAAGCAAATGATTAGGAGCATTTAATACGATGTAGGATTCCAGAAAAACTAAAAAAATTGGTCTCTGAAGAAGGACAGTCAGTCATTCAATAGGTGGTGCTAGGAAAATTTGGTTTCCACATGCAGAAACTAAAACCATATAATTCTTAGGGAAAAAAATCAGGACAATGTTGTTAGATGCAGCTTCTCACAATATATTAACTAATATGATAAGAAAAGCACAGACAACAATACATAAAATACATTGAAATTACCTCAGAAAAATGAACTTTAGTCTTTATCAAACAGTGATATCTACCAATTATCTACCAACTGGAAGAATATCTTCAGAAACCATGTATCCAATGTTGTTGTTATTATTGTTGTTGAGTGCCTCAAGTTGAGTACTACTCATAGCAACCTTGTGAACAAAAGGCCTGAAGCCCTTTTACAACTATCGACATTTATCAAAGTTCATAAAGTTTCCAGAGGCAAGTTGTTTAGGAATTGGATGCCACTCCTGCTTCCAATAAACCAAAATAATGAAATCATAGAAAGGACAAAAGATTTGCATAGACATATCATCAAAGAGAACATTTAAATGGGATAGTGGTTGTGGAATATAGTGTAGCACTTCCTCAAAAAACAAACAAAAAACCCAAAACAACCAACAGAAAACAACCCCACCTAAAAATATGGCATAGCATTTCCATACCCAAAAGGCTTGGAAGTAGAGAATGAAAAACAGACATATACACCAATTTTACTGCAATACTACTTATTTTCACTATATCCAAGGGGTGGGGGACACACACAACTAAATTGCCCTTGGTTGAGTGAATTAAAAATTTGGTGCATAGTTACCGTGGAATTTTATTCAGCCAGTCGTTGTTAGATGCCCTTGAGTCAAATACGACTTTTAGCCACTTTATGAGCAATAGATTTTCTAAGGACCAGCCTCTCCTGACAACATGCCCAAACTATGTAAGGCAAAGCTTCACTATCCTCTCCCGTAAGGAGCAATCTGGTTATACTTCCTCCATGGGATATTAAGTACTCTTCTCCAAATGAGGACACTGATTCAGCTAGTAGGAAAAATGAACTCTTGATATGTTCTTACCTATTTATAAGATAATTCAATAAGAACTTTGATAAATGTCGATAGTTGTACAGGGGCTTCAGGCCTTTGTTTATAGGGTTGCTATGAGTTGTGACTGGAAGACAATCAACAACAACAACAACACAATTCAATCACAAAAGTGCAAATACTGCATTCCATCAATTATATAATGTAGAAAGCAGAGATTCATTAGTGGCTGCCAGGAGAATGTGGAAGACAGGCACAGAATAGTAACTACACTGAGATAGTGGATCTTTGATAAAACCAAATCCAAAGGCGCATTGCCATTGAATTAATTCTGAATCATGGCTACCATCTAGAGAAGGACTGCCTCATCGTTCACACATGGCGTGACCAATAGGCTTAGAGTTATCAGCTACGTGCTTCACCAGGGAATTACCAGGGTGCCTTGGATGTTCGACAGGCATGCAGGAATAGTACTATTTAACCTTAACATTTAAACCTCAGTCTCTTGGCACCAATTTTGTCCCTTAAGTGTATATTTGAGAATTACTTCACCATCTATAAGTATCAGTCTCTGTTGTTTATAACTATGATAAAAAGCAGGCATATTACAAGAGAAAATTTCAACGGAAATACTATAATAGATGTTCTTACACTGTTAATTCAAATAGGATCAGCAAGTGGGACCACGCATGGTGAACAGGTTTCCAACAGAGCCTCCAAATCTAAAATTGACTAGGAAAAAAGACCTGTTGATCTACTTCTAAAACATAGCCAGTAAAACCTTAGGGAGGGCAACAGTATATTTTCTGTGGAGCTCCCTCCACAAAGGAGAGTTGATTTTAATGACACTGTCACCACTACAGTTGTTGTTGTGAGCCCTCGAGTCAGTACCAACTCATAATTGACCTTCCAATGGGTTTTCAGAGGCAGTAAATCACACAGAAGTTGACTGCCCATCTTCATACTGTGGTGGATTCGAACCTTACCATTTGGCCGCCAGAGCTCTCTGAGCTAATTTTGTTTTTAGAAGAGGAAACTAACTGGGAATTTGTGAGGATAAGTAACTTGCTTGAGGTCACAAAACTAGTAAATTCTGGTCCAGGATTTAAACCTAGTCAATCTGACTCTCAAAGGACCCCTTGTGGTACAACGGTTAAGAGCTTGGCAATTAGCTGCAAGGCCAGTGGTTCAAACCCACCAACTGCTCAAAATTCCTTCATTGTAATGGCATGGGAACCAACTCACAGCTGACCCTCCAGTGAGTTTTCAGAAACTGTAAGTCACTTGGGAGAAGATTGCCCATCTTTCTCCCTTGGAACCAGTGGTGGATTTGAACCACCAGAGAAGTGTAGCCTTTGGTTTAGCAGCATGCTTCCCTATGAACTCTGCCTCCAAATCTTCCTTATTGGAGAAAAGACCTGGCAATTCCCTCATAAAGATTACAACCTTTGGAACTCAATGAGTCAGTTCAACTCTGTCCTTCAGGGTGGTTCTGAGTCAGAATCACCATGAAAGCATGTATCAGTCACAATCTGGTTCTCAGGTGTTAGGTCAAGACGTCTATTTTTGAGCAGAAATACAAATGTCCAATAATATGTGATGGTCTAAAACTTCATGCGCATTTCTTTTGTCTTTCAGGGGATACAATATTCATTATTCTGAGGAAGCAGAAGCTGATCTTCCTGCACTGGTACCACCACATCACTGTGCTCCTGTACTCTTGGTACTC
>NW_006399762.1:23066182-23068907 GCF_000299155.1 Elephantulus edwardii
CTGAATGGTAACTCAAATACCAGTCAGGCCACCGATAGAATGCAGGTTTCAGCTGAGCTTCTAGATTACAACTAAGAAGAAAGACCTAGTGTGATCTGAACTTTAACCAGTGAAAGCTTGATGGGTCACCACAGATCACTGTCCAATACAATGTTGAAGATAAGCATTCTAGATTGGAAACTCAAAAACTCACTGTTACTGAGTCAGTTCCATCTCACAATGACCTTCCAGCAGATTTCCAAAGCTATAAATTGTAATAGGAGGAGACTGCCCATCTTTCTCCCTCAGCCACTAGTGAATTTGAACTTTCAGAGACACGTGGCAGAACTACTACAAAGTGGCCACAGCAATAGACCTCAACATGCCAATGATGGTAAAGATGGTGCAGGTTTTGAGGATGAAGTATCTCTCATGTATATGTCATCACAATTCAGATATGACTTCTTGTTGTTATGTGCTGTCCAGTCACTTGTAACTCATAGCGACCCTATGGATAACAACCCTAAACCTTGTTCTATTCCTTGCCAATCTTATTGTCTCCCACACGCCTTTATTCCCATTACCCCAGTGACTGAATCAATCCATCTCATTGAAGGTCTTCCTCTCCTACACTGTCCTTCCACCCTCCCAAGCATTATGTCCCTCTCTAAGGACTGATCCCACCTTGCAACATCTTCAAAGTATGTCAGACGAAGCTTCAGAATCCTTGCCTTCAAGGATTCTCTTCAGGACGAATTTGTTTCTTCTCCTAGCAGTGTATGGTATATTCAATACTCTTCTCCAGCACCACAGCTCAAAGACATCCATTTCCTTCTATCATCCCTAGTCATTATCCAGCTCTCTGATGCATAGCAAGTGATTGCAAAGACTATGGTCTGTAGCAGGTGCTCCTAAGTCTCCAGACTGACGTCGTTGCTCTTAAGTACTTTGGATAGGTATCTGACAGCAGACTTTACTCCATGCAGTTCTTTTTTTAATTTCCTGGCTGCCGGTAGCAAGAGTGTTGATTGTAGAGCCAAACAACCTAAAGCTATCAACAATCTCAATCTCTTTATCATCTATCATGATGTTGTCAATTGGCCCAGTGATGATAATCTTTGTTTTCTTAATGTTGAACTTCAATCCATATTGAAGGCTGAAGTCCGTGACCTTCTGCAGCAAGCCCTTCAGGTCCTCCTTAGTTTAAGCAAGCAAGCAGAGTTGTGTCATTTGCATAACGCAGATTGTTGATGAGTCTACCTCCAATCCCGATGCTACATTTCTCCTCATAGAGCCCAGTCTCCTAGATAATCTTTTCCACATATAGATTAAAAAGGTATGGAGATAGAACACATCCTTCCCAATTTTGAACCATGCAGTGTTTCCTTGCTCTGTTCTGATGACTGCCTCCTGGTCCAAGTATGTTGTTGTTAAGTGCTGTTGAGTCATAGGCGACTCATAGCAACCCTATGAATGAAAGTCCTGGACACCTGTAGAACTTTCATCCTTTCTCCAGGTTTGTTGGATTTCCAGAGGCAAGCTATTATGGAAGTGGATGCCACTCCTGCTTCCAAGCTTGTTTTAATCGGGGAGCTCCACCAAACACTGTCCACAAAGTATAGGTTTTGCATTAGCACGATCAAGTGTTCTGGGATTCCTATTCTTCTCAGAGTCAGCCACAGTTTGTTGTGATCCACACATTCAAATGCCTTTACATAATCAATGAAACACAGATAGACATTCCTCTGGTACTCTGCTTTCAGCCAAGACCCATCTGAAATTAGCTATAATATCCCTAGTGCCATTGCCTCCTCTAAAGTCAGGCTGTACTTCAGGCAGTTCTCTGTTGATGTGCTGTTCCAGTCATTTTTTGGATAATCTTCAGCAGAATCTTGCGTGCATGTGATATCAATGATACTGATAATTTCCACACTGTCAGATCATCTTTCTTTGGAATGGGAATAAATAGAGATCTCTTCCAGTCAGTTGGCCAGGTGGTTGTCCGCCAGATTTCTTGGCACAACTTGGTGAGCACATCCAGGGTAGACTGTTTGTTGAAATGTGTCAATTGGTATGCCATCAATTCCTGGGGCCTTGTTTTTTGCCGATTCTTTCATAGTAGCTTGAACTTTTTCCTTCATCACCACAGGCTCTTGCTCATACGTTGTTTCATAAAGTTCTTCTGTGTCCACCAATTCCTTTTGGTACAATGACTCTTGTTTTAATCCTTCCTGGATAATTTCATATTCTGCCCAAAGCATCCTTAAGTACTGAAACTCAAGGTTTGAATTTGTTACTCAGTTCCTTCAGCTTAAGAAATGCTGAGCTAGTTCTGCCCCTTTGATTTTCTGACTCCAGCTCTTTGCACATTGCTTTGTCTTCCTGCACTGCCCTCTGGAATCTTCTGTTCAATTCCTTAATTTCTTGATTTCTTCTCTTTGCTTTGGATTCTTGGCACTCCAGTACAATATTTAGAGTTTCTTCTGACATCCATCTTGGTCTTTTCTTCCTCCTCTATCTTTGTAATAACCTTTTGCACTCTTCTGAAGGATATTCTTGATATCTTCCCGTAGCTCATCTGGTCTTTGCTCGTTAATGTTCAAGGCCTCAGACCTGTTCCTGAGATGGTTTTGAAATTTGGGTGGGATAGACTCAAGATCAAATTTTGGTTCCTGCGGACTTGATTTAATTTTCCTCAGCTTCAGCTTGAACTTGCATATGAGTAGTTGGTTGTCTGTTCCACAAT
>NW_006399762.1:23069007-23077538 GCF_000299155.1 Elephantulus edwardii
TACAAAGACATGGTTGCTGGGGGTGGTTGGTTTATGACTATGAACTATGGCGTGCACGCCGTGATGTACTCTTACTATGCCTTGCGGGCAGCAGGGTTCCGAGTGTCCCGGAAGTTTGCCATGTTCATCACCTTGTCCCAGATCACTCAGATGGTCATAGGCTGTGTCGTTAACTACCTGGTCTTCTCCTGGATGCAGAAAGACCAGTGCCCTTCTCACTTTCACAACATCTTCTGGTCCTCACTCATGTACCTCAGCTACTTTGTGCTCTTCTGCCATTTCTTCTTTGAGGCCTACATCGGTGGCAAGATGAAGAAAACAAAGAAGGCGGAATAGTGTTGGAACTGAGGAGGAAGCCGTAGCTCAGGGTCATCAAGAAAAACAAAACAAAACAAAAAAAAATAATAGACAAGAAAAATGGCACAAGGAATCACATATGGTGCAGCTAAAACAAAACATACAAGCAAACACAAAACCCAAGGCAGCTTAGGGATAATTAGGTTGACTCAACCCAGTAAGTTTATGATCCTTTTCTGGTGAGGACTCGCTGAGTTCACCTCCATCTCAAAGGACTGCTGCTGGGAGACCCTCCCCTCCCCTCTGTCAACTCCAGGACAAGTGAGAACTAAAGCGAGCCGGAGGCAGAGAGAGAGAAACAGAAGGCAAACAAAGGTTGTTATTAACACAATATGGAAAAAAAAATGTACTTAGTGTTATATTTCTCTAAGAATAAATGTGTTTTACTTAAACTGTGCGAGCACACACACACACAATCCTTCCTCTTCTTTCTAAACACTAAACTGGAGCCAAGAGAAAAGATAATAAAAATGCAGGAGGCACAGGGTGTATATCTAGAACCAGAAATGCTATTGCAAAACAAGTCAAACCTTTGCAAGAAGGATTAGCAGTCATAACTTCCCTCCTCCACATCCAAAACAGGCTGTCTTTATCTCATTGTATTAGCTTGGATGTAGACAAAGATGCTCAGTGAAGAAATTGGCTGTTTTCCCTTATGCAGAGTCTCAGGTTAATGGGTTTGCCCAAAGCAAACAGGGCAGCATCCCAAGGTTCGTCTTGGGAGCTCAGAAACACTATCGTCCAGTCCTGGGGTGCAACTTGGTCGCAGGAGCACTTCTAGACAGCTGAACCAGTTTCTACTTTTAAGTAAGGGATCAAGTAATACTTTTGTCCTGTTGTCCCAAGCTTTTGGAAAGAAGAATAAATATAGACGAGAAAAGATTAAAAATTCTATTAAAAGTGCTTGGTTTGAAAGTTGGTTCTGTATCATCTAAAATAAAGGACTGGGATGATACGCTACCGTCCCTGAGCTGTGGAAAAGGTAAACACTGGGGTAGAGAAGGGAGGCAGAGATTCCATTCAAGTCAATACGTGACTCCCTGACTTCACACATACACATAGCCTTCCAATTGAAACCCTGTGGCACAGTCCATATTTTCTATATTTTTGTGAATTTCCAAAAGAAATCTGCAGGGCTCTTCCTGACATGCGTGAACACTGTGTTTCTGCATCTTCTGCATTTGCTCCTCAAGCGATGTAGAGATGTTTAAAGTGCCCTCTGCTGGTCAAGTGGAGATATTTCAACAAACAGTTCATGACGAGTTTGGCTGAAACAGTTGACAATTTAGGGCCCCCTTTGGACTTAACATAGTTTAAAAAAGAAAATATTCATCAATTTTTTTTACCAAATAAGAAGACATTCTGCTTCAAGTCACCTTCAGAATTGTTTTTAAGGGGACTTCTGCTCTGAAACGCAGAAAATCGATTTATTAAGAGCCATATTCCTTAATAAACAGAAACAAAAAAATACCTAGATTATATTCTCTGTAATATTTCAGTCCTTTGCAAGCCAAATAAATGTGTAAAATGTTCCTAGTATTTTAAAGAAGCAATTATGTAAAGTTGTTCAATGTGTTATTATAGTATTCTAATTGGTTAAGTAGCTTAATGATTAGACGAACTAGATGAATGTTTAGGGGCTACTCAACGGCATAGATTATACACACATAGCCACACATATGTGCACACATGATGTGGGCTAAACAGAACCTCCAAGCCCAAATGAATAGAAACACATTTTCTGGCTAGCAGGAAAAAGAAACTTGTCTTCTTGCTTTATTTGAGCGTGTACAGTAAAAGGGATTTTTCAGAATTATTTTTATATTGTTTTAGCTTTAATTGTGCTGTCATTCATGAAACAGAGCTGCTCTGCGTTTCTGTCAGAGATGACAAGGGCTTTTTCAGCATCTCGTTTATGTGTGAAATTTTAAAGAAAATAATAAAGTGTAAATGGCTTGGACAAAGAATCCATGCAAACTACATCATGGCCAGTAGGCCTGGGGGCCTGTGTGGCTATCGGGGAGCTGTCACATCTGTGTTAATTATTGTGGATAGTGTGACGAGTTGATGTTGTTGGTTCATGGATAAGAGACCATTGATAGCAGAATGTACTATTTATTAGACTAAAAGCAGACATAAACAGAAAAGAGTGGTTCCAAGATGAGAAATACCTAATAGGTTCTTAGGATTCAAGAATGTTATTTTGAGATTTGAAAATACAAGATTCTGTGCAATAAGCTCCCCCCACCCCTTAGAGCAGAATAATTAAGATGAGGAAAAGACAAAAATAACAGCTAACTAGAGTTTAAATGAGGGACCAGTTAGACGTTCATCTGCCTGAACTTATTTAATTATTTAATTCAATGGCGTGGTGTTGACCCTTTTATGCTGGTGAGAATAGGGAAATAGTGAAATCTTAACTAAATCCTTAATATGATGGCTCCAGAGCATTTCCATCTTGGTATTGGTGTGTGTGTTCACCTGTGAAATGATCTAGGATTTTGTTTATAGGTTGGATGTGTAATAAATACTTTTAAAATTAGCTAACTCTATCTAAAAGGCATTTCTGATGTTTGTCATGGGGAGAGAAAAACCCACATTTTTAAAAGATTAAACTCTGGTTTGACAGTTTTTAGTACAATGTTTTTAACATCTCGGCTGCTAACTGATGTCAAGATATGAGGCTGGATCACTAGCCCATGACAAATCTGAAGCCTACTAGAGAAACGACTGCCACATAGATAATCCTGCTGTCAGTTAACATTCCAGAAAAACTTGGGCAGACGAGTTTTGATAGCTGCCCCATTATGCTGCAATAGATTATCTTTCTATTGAAGATGTTCCACTGCATTCCAGCCCGTGTGGTGAAAACATCATTCCTGAATACAAATGAACCCTAGTTTCATGTCTATGTACATGCAATTTTATATACCAGGTCTGAGCATCAACCATAAGTTTGTCATGGAAATAAACACAGAGCAAAGGGATTGATCTAGATCTTCTGGTTTGATTATAAAAAAGAAAAACTACCCACTGCATTATTCCTATCCAAAACCAAGTCTAGAGCACTAAACTAAAATATGAATTGAAGTTACTATTCAAAATATTTATTCCCATCCTTCTCATTGCCCTCCACTACAAAAATTAGAGAGGTAGGGGGAGGCTAAATACATGTATGTCGTTTGAAAGGAAAGAAAGGGTTCATGATCTCCTCACTTTCTCATCTGTCTTGACTAATGCAGCTCTGGACTGAGTCAGAAACTTCATCTGAGTAGGCTTTTGTATAATAATCCAAAGGAAAGACAGTCAATCTAGGAAAGACTGCTTCTGGGAAGGAAATGTACAGAACTGTTTTAAAGATCAGATGTGATACCTTCATGACAATGCCCGTCACATCAGGGGAGCTCTGGGAACATAGTCTGTAGGGAGCTGTGCTGCTCATCCAGAGGTGGCACCTCTCGTGTTTCCAATCCACCCTCAGCTCTGAGGGAGAAAGATAGACAACCTTCTCCCGTGCCGTTTACAGCCTCTGAAAACCCTCTGGAGGGCTAGCGATGAGTTGTGTTTGGATTATCAAATCGGAGAACAGAGAAAGCAACTGGAGTCAATAATACTGGTGTAGAACATTCTCGAAGTCTGGCTTCATTCCCAGACTGCTGAATTACCCGAAGGAGACAACGTAGTTAGGCTGCCATCTTTATTGTGGTAGAACAGACTCTGCTCAAAGACTGTGTCACAAAACAGAGTCAGCTGGAACAAGCACAACTTAAAGGCATTTCTTTTCCATTTTGGTGAATGATTCTTGTCATGTGCTGACTCAAAAGAAGACCAAATAGACCTAGCCTTCCAGAGCTTCACCCTTGAAACTGTGTCTTTGTATATACAAATGGCCCTCTGTTATTTCTCTGAAAAGTTTCCAACCTCAGAAGGAGAGTTGTGTGAGAATTTTATGAAGAAAGCCCAGAACTTGCCAATAATTGAAGGGAGAATAACTCCCAATATTTACGTTTCAATGATAGGTATTTTAATACGGAGGTAATAGATTACGAGAGCCTCTGTTAATACTGTGAGTCATTTGTCTTATAGCTTTTTAAAGTTGCTTCTCTGTCCCTTTTATATTTGTTTCAAATATGCAAGACCTGGTGCCTCAGATTCATTTCAGTATGGAAGAGATTGCGCTGGAGATGTACCACAGGTCTTGGCCTGTAGTGTGAGCATAAATTGGGAGCTGGTAAAGCAACAATACTCGGGTTTGTGCAGACAATCAGTACATAGTGCTAGGTCTCATTTTGCTTGTGAATCTAGAGCCTTCTATGCTCATACCTGGTACTTAAGCCAAACAAGTATCAGTGCAATTAAAACTTTCTTAAATACCAGTTCAGTTGTTAGAGACTCCAGGAAGAAACTAGTGCAGGCCCAATGGGAGAAGCCTTCCCTGGCAAAGTCATTTTAGGCTCCCTTTGCCAAGCATGCAAGATGCTCCACAATCCTGTTGCTTCATCAGGTTTCTTTCCTCATCGTCAGACACATTTGTAAATGAAGGGCTCGCAAAAGGGAAAAAGAAACAACTCCCCAGGCCCTTTGCTCACCTTCCCTCCTTCTAATTTACTCTCCGAGCAGTGGAAGCGTGTCAGTGTATAGGTTTGGGAAAGTCTTCAAACAGCGCTTTGCTTTTAGACCCAGTGAACAATGAGGATCCAAACCACATGGTAGTAAAAATGTCTCCTGAAGCAACTGGTGAGATTCAAGAAATTGGTTCCATGAATCAAGGTCAAGCCACATTTGCAAACCATGTAAGTCAGAATTGAAGAGCCTGACTCCTGTTGGTATTTAAATCCATATGTTGATATTTAAACCCTGCCATTTTTCCAATGCTTGGCTGCACTTGAGTCCTTTTCTCCCGGTGGATAAAATCAAGACTATAAAACTATCTCATAGTCTTCCCTAGTCAGGTCAGTTTCCACGTTGGGTTGGCAGGAGGTTACTTGCTGCTACCTTGGAAGCTGCTGGGAAACTTTAGCCTCTTAGGGACCACAGAACTTATGTTCAGACAGAAACCCATTCATACAAGCCTCACAGAGCAAATCACAGCAATGTTGGAATTGTTATTTTCAAGTGCTTACTTCACAACATTAAAAAATTTATTTTTTTCTGGTGTATTGAAATTAAAAATAAAATCATAACTTTTGGTTTAAAATCTTGCAATGTATCTCTGGTCTTTCATCGCTGTTCCGGGCAGTTTGGGATATGGGGATGGAGAGAAGGTTGTCATTGTTAGGTGCCATTGAGTCAAGTATGAATCATAGCAACCCTATGAACTGATCTGAACCCTGTCCTAACCTGTGCCACCCTCATCCTCTATAACACACTTGAGTTCATTGCTGCAGTCACTGTGTTAATCCATCTCATTGGAGATCTTCCTCTCTTTCTCTGACCCTTCATTTTTCAAGCATGATGACCCTTTCCAAGGAATAATCTCTCTTAGCAACATGTCTAAATTATGGTAGATGGAGCTTCATCAACTTTGCCTCTAAGGAGCACTATGGCTGCATTTTTTCCAAGACATATCTGTTCTTTTGATAGTCAGTGCTCTTCTCCAACACCACGACTCAATGGCATCAATTCTTCTGTCACCTTTACTTGTGGTTGTCTACTAAAAAATCCCAGTAAGGCCATCATCCCTAGGTGTGACACTAACATGTTCATGGAAGGTAATGAAGTCACTAAAACTCCATTCTGTTATGGAGCCCAAAGATAGATGATAGTCATGTATTTAAAATAAAACCGACCCTGTTGGTGCATAGTCAAATACAACTCATGACCGCTCTGTGTGTGCAGAGTAGAAAAGCTTAATAAGGTCACCATGGGTTGGAAGTAACTCAGTGTCAATGAGCTCATTCAATGTGTACAACAGCTTGCCCCTACATACTAAAAACCCAAGAAACTCTTTGTGGAAATTTTTTTTTCCTTTTCCTCTCAGCCAAAAATAACTGAACATTATGCTTCTTGTCAATATTACTTAAAAATCTTAGGATGTTGCTGTGATGTGCCGTCGAGTTGGAACTGACACAGAGTTGATCCTCCAGGGGTTTAGAGGGGCTCTAAATCGCCTGGGAGGAAGCAGCTGGTTTACTCTAACCACCTGTCTTTGGATTGGCAGTGCCACTCCTTACTACCAGAGAGATTTGTTTTGCAACTGAATATATTACCTCTGAAAAAAAGGGGGGAAATGTGTGGTGTCCATAAGTACTTTTCTTGACTTTGTTAAAGAGAGAAAAGCAAGCCTTAAACGGTCAGTTGTGCATTTGATAGCTGAACACTGGAAACCTAAACAAATGGCTGTGCTGTCATATATCATTCCTAATACTATCCAAGTATAATCTTAAAATCTAAGCTTCAGAAACTAATACAACAGGTATCAATTAAAACCTGCCAATTACATCACTGCCCAACACACACTGTCGTCGAGTGTAATCTGACTCCACACCTGCTTGTAAGACACCAGAATTTCCAAGGCTGTAATGTGTAGGGAGAACACTGCCACATCTTTCTCTTGCTGGGTGATTGCTGGTCTCCAGTCAAGATCTTCTGCCTTTAGGGCTCACTGTCTAGCTAACAATAGAGTGTGTGTGTGTGTGTGTGTGTGTGTGAAACACATAGATTAAGTACAACGTAGTACACTTCCTGGGGGAAAAAAGAATAAGGAAAGTTCCAGTTACATAACTTATTAACTTTTTTTTAAAGGTGTGAATAAAATGAATTAGCACTGCAGTGCTGTCCAACAAGAACAAATAAATCAATGATGTTCTTGTTGTTAAGTGCCATCAAGTCGAGGAGGACTCATAGCAACCCTAAAAACAAAGGATCTTAACCCTATTCTATAACTATTGTTCTTTCTCTAAGTTTATAGAATTTCCAGAGCCATATTCTTGAGGAAATGGATGCCACTCCTGCTTTCAAGCCCGTCTTAATCTGGAAGCTTCGCCAAACACTGTTCACCATGGATACCATTATGGCATTTGATACGCCAATGGCAAACCGTTCAGTATCACAGAATCCCAGGTTACCTTTTTTGTGGTTGTAATGTTCCGTCGAGTCACTTGCAACTCATAGCGACCCTATGTACAACAGACCTAAACCTTGCTCTATCCTGTGCCTATCACATTGCCTCCGACACACCCATCCCTGTTACCCCAGTCACTGACTCAATCCACCTCATGGAGGGTCTTCCTCTCTTGCGCCATCCCTCCACTCTCCAAAATATGATGTCCCTCTCCAAGGACCAGTCCCTCCTTGCAACATGCCCAAAGTACATCAGACAAAGCCCCAGAATCCTTGCCTCCAAGGAGTTGGTTGGTTTAACCCTCTCCAGGATGAATCTCTTTCTTTTTTTGGCAGTCCATAGTACATTCAATACTCTTCTCCAGCACCACAGCTCAAAGACATAAATTTTCCTTCCATCCTCCCTAGTCATTGTCCAGCTATGATGCATAACAAGTGATTGCAAAGACCATGGTCTGTATCAGACGCACCGTAGACTCTAGAATGACACCATTGCTCTTCAGTACTTTGGAGAGGTCCCTAACAGCAGACTTTCCCATGTCAATATGTCTTTTCATTTCCTGGCTACTGGTGCCAAGAGGGTTGAGTGTGGTGCCAAGCAGACTAAAGCTGTTAACAATCTCAATCCCTTCACCATCCATGCTCAAGCTGCCAATTGGTCCAGTGGTGAGAATCTTTGTCTTCTTGGTATTGAACCTCAATCCATACCGAAGGCTCCAGTCTTTGATCCTCTGCAGCAAGCGTTTCAGGTCCACATTTTCAGCAAGCAGGGTTGTGTCATCTGCATAGCGCAGATTATTGATAGATCTTCCACCAATCCTGATGCCACACTTTTTCTCATAGAGACCACCCTCTTGGATAATCTGTTCTGTATACAGGTTGAAAAGGTATGGAGATAGGACACATACCTGTCATACACCCTTCCCAATTTTGAACCATGCAGTGTTTCCTTGCTCTGTTCTGACGATTGCCCCTTGGTCCAAGTATAGGCTTCACATTAGCACGATCAAGTGTTCTGCGATTCCCATTCTTCTCAGAGTCAGCCACAGTTTGTTATGATCCACACAGTCAAATGCCTTTGCATGATCAATGAAGCACAGATAGACATTCCT
>NW_006399762.1:23082833-23088222 GCF_000299155.1 Elephantulus edwardii
AAATTTTGGTTCCTGCGGACTTGATTTAATTTTCCTCAGCTTCAGCTTGAACTTGCATATGAGTAGTTGGTTGTCTGTTCCACAATCAGCACCTGGCCTAGTTTTCACAGCTGATATTGAGCTTCTTCTGTGATTGTTTCCATTGATGTAATCGATCTGATTCTTATGCATATCACCAGGGTAAATCCATGTGTATAGCCAGCGTTTATGTTTTTTATAAAATGTATTTATAATGAATAAATTGTTTATTGTGAAAAATTCTATCATTCTATTTCTGGCCTCATATCTGTCACCAAGTCCATGTTTTCCAACTGCTGACCCTTCTTCTCTGTTCCCAAATTTGTATTCCAGTCACCCATTATTATTAATGCATCTTGATTTCATTTTTTATCTCTGACTTCAAAAGTTGATAGAAATCTTCTACTTCCTCCTCTTTGGCTCTGGTTATTGATGCATATATTTGAATAATGATGGTATTCACTGGACTTCCTTGTATGTATAATGGATATTATCCTGTCACCCACAACATTGTGTTTCAAGACAGATCAAGAAATGACTTTTTTTAACTATGAAAGCAACCCCATTTTTCTTCGCCTTTTCATCTCCAGCATAGTAGATCATATGATCCTCTGACTCAAAAATGTCCCATACCAATCCATCTCATTTCACCAGTGCCTAGTATGTCAGTATGTATGTGTTCCTTTTCCTTCTTAACAATACCCAATTTTCATACATTTGTAGTTCTTACATTTCATGTTCCAATCACTAGTGTCTGCTTACAGCTTTCCTCCTCTTGTTTCCATGCTTGAGGTCTCAGCCTCAGTAGCCATATCTGCTAGTCTAAGTGTGCTCTGTTGTACATAGGGTTTTCAAAGTCCTGCTTTTTGGAAGTGGATAGTCAATCCATCTTCCCAGACTGTCTTAATTTGACTGCTCGGATTTAGAGCATTACCTAACATACAAGCATTTTACAGAGAAGAGCTGATTAAACTCAGTAGTGGGGAAAAAAACCCCATTAGATTCCATGTTGTCCCAACCCTGCCAGGTGTGTTTTGAGTCACCCCTTTACCTGTTCCACCAGCATTTACATCTATTCCCACTTACTCCATTCAACATCAATCTCCCCTCTCCAGCCCTTGATGTGATGGCCTATATGTCAATCTTTCTGGGCTTCTGTAATTCCTAACACCTCAAGCTGCTGCCACTTTCTTTCTCTGCGGGCAGGATCTCTTGACATCAGGAGTTTTGAACTTCTGCGCCAGGATTCACCTCTTGTGCCTTAGGACATCTTCTCCTCCAATATTTATATAGAAAAGATTATTTATACGAGCAAAAACTTGTTCCCACATTTTTAAAACAATGGAGCCAGCTAAGGGTTAAGTAAGTGTGACAGCCAATTCCTGACACAACACCTTGAGATATCATTATGGAATTCTGTAATCTTTGATATTTTTTCTGACCCCCAAGGTGAAAACCTTGTGCTACACTCCAGGGTTTCATACACAGCTCCCTTTTCTACTGACTACACTAATTCCTTTCATACTAGAGGGAAAATCTGTCCCTCTGGGGGTTTCTCTGCTATGTTTTATTTATGAAAACTCCAGTGGGTGTTTCTTAAGGCAGCCAGCATCTTTTCACAAGAGAAGGCAAGCTGTGTTTGCTATTCCTGCATCCTGCTCCATGGCCCACAGTTACATATTACTACAAACCCAGCATTTCTGCACATGAGCACTTTGTCCTCAAATTAGATGCAGCCCCTAAATTCAGCTTAAGTTAAAAAATAACACGGTCAGTGCAACACACAAACCTACAGAATTTCCACATGGCTGTAGCCAACTCATGTTATTTCACATGTAACCTAAATTTCCCTAAGACCTGCCAATGTGCACTGAGACAAATTTTTTTGCTGGTTTGTTATTCCCACTGATGCAGGACCTCTGATTTCTTGCCAAGTCCTTTGTATCTAATTTTGGAAATTGCCAGGGGGTGTCTCGCAGTCCCTACTCTATCGTGCATGTCTGTTATGCATAGTCTATTCCACCAGATGCTGTGGTCAGCCCCGCCCACCTCCTCTCCCATCCCACCCAGCCAGCTGCTCTTGCATCTCTCCACTGAGCCCTGAGACCTCTCTTTGTGCTCTGAAGGCAGGCAGGCACTGTTCTGTGGTGGGGCAAAATGCCTCTTTCCTGTTAGTTAGATGTACTGGCCCCTTCACTACAGAGGGAATCAGAATGTGTTTATAACCACCATACACCATCAGAATCTATTCCCTCCCTAACAGTGACCAAAGTTCTACCCTGGTTTGAACTCATAGAGCCTAGATTCTTCTCTCACTTGGGTGGGAATCCTTCCATGAGGGTCCTTAGCCCTATGAAATGCACTCATTTAGCTAACACACTTGCTCATCAGACATGACCAGGAGTCTGAAATCATGAATGCAGCCAGGGTTCATTTTCAGAGGTCCGTCAGCTTCCTGTAGATGACTTCTCTTCACCACTCTTCAGTACAGACATCTCCTTGTCTGTTATACCCTTACACTGGTAATAAAGTATAAACAAATGACCATCACATCAGTTCCAACTCAACTACTTTTAAACTCCTGTTGTTGTTATGTGCCATTGAAATCAAATGACTGTGACACATAGTGACTCTGTGCATAATAACTCTGAACCCTACCCTATTCTGAGACAAGATGCATCTCTGACACACCTATCCCTGTTACCCCAGTGATTGTGTCAAACCATTTCATCCAGGGTCTTCCTCTCCTAAACTGTCCCTCCACCATTCCAAGCATGTTGACCAAGGACTGGTCTCTCCTGGCCACGTGCACAAAATATGTGTCATAGAGCCTCAAAATTCTTGCCTCCAAGAAGCAGCTTGGTTTCACCCTTTTGACAACGGAACTATTTTTTTTCTCTTGGCAGTCCATGGTATGTTCAATACTCTTCTCCAACATCACAACTCAAAGGCATCACTTCTTCTGCCATCTTTAGTCATTGCCCAGCTCTCTGATGCAAAGCAAGTAATTGTGAAGACCATGGGATGAATCAGGCACACTTTAGTCTCCAGACTGACATCCTTGCTTTTTAGCACTTTGGAGAAGTCCCTGACAGAAAATTTCCCTAATGCAATTCTTTATTATTATTATTATTATTATTATTATTATTATTATTATTATTTTATTATTTTCTGACTGTTAGTGCCAAGAGTGTTAACTGTGGAACTGAGAAAACTGAAATTATTAAAAACGTCAGTCTCTTCTCCATCTATCATGATGCTGCCAATTGTCTCAGTGGTGAGAATCTTTGTCTTCTTGATGCTGAGCTTGAATCCGTATTGAAGACTTTCTGCAGCAAATGCTTCAGACTCTCCTCAGTCTCAGCCAACAAGGTTGTGTCATCTGCATAACACAGGTTGTTGGTGAGTCTTCTTCCAATCTTGATGCCACACTTCTCCTCAGAAAGCCCAGCCTCCCAAATGATCTTGTTCTACATATAGACTGAAAAGGTATGGAGAGAAAACACATTCCTGACACACCCTTTCCTGATTTTAAACCATGCAGTGTTTCTTTGCTCTGTTCTGAGGACTGCTTCCTGGTCCAATTTTATATTTTACATGAGAACAAATCAAGTGTTCTGGGATTTCCATCCTTCTCAAGGTTAGCTACAATTTGTTACAATCCACACAGTCTAATGCTTTTGCATAGTCCATGAAGCACAGGTAGACATTCCTCTTGCCTTTCAGCCAAGATCCATCATGAGTTTACACATAACACCATTAAAAAGAACTCTTCTTGATGAAGCTTTTAATAAAATTTATAATCTTATGTGTGGATCACAATAAACTGTGGCTAACTCTGAGAAGAATGGGAATCCCAGAATGCTTATGTGAAACCTATACTTGGACCAGGAGGCAGTTTTCAGAACAGAGCAAGGAAACATTGGATGGCTCAAAATTGGGGAGATTATATGCCAGGGATGTATCCTATCTCCCAACCTTTTCAATCAATATGTAGAACTGATTATTCACGAGGATAATAGCTGGGCTCTGTGAGGAGGAAGATTCACTGACAACCTGTGTTATGCAAATGACACAACCCTGCTTGCTGAAACTAAGGAGGGCCTGAAGTGCTTGCTGCAGAATGTCAAGGACTGCAGCTTTCAATATGGATTGAAGCTCAACATCAAGAAAACAAAGATTCTCACCACTGGGATAATTGGCAGCATTACACTTTGGTACCAGCAGCCAGGAAATCAAAAGACAAATTGCTTTAGGAAAGTCTGCTGTAAGGGACCACTCCAGAACATTGAAGAGAAACTACGTCAGTCTGGAGACTAAGGTATGCCTGATTCAGGCATACAGTCTTCGTAATTACTTGCTATGTGTCAGAAAGCTAGACAATGACTAGGGCTGACAGAGAATTAGTACCTTTGAGCTGTGGTTCTGGAGAAGAGTATTAAATATACCATGGACTGCCAAGAGGAAAACGGGTTCATCCTGGAGAGGGTGAAACCAGGCTGCTCTTTGGAGGCAAGGATTCTGAGGCTTCACCTGATATACTTTGAGCATGTTGCAAGGAGGGACCAGTCCTTGGATGAGGACGTCATGCTCGGGAGGGTGGAGGGACAGCACAAGAAAGAAAGACCCTCAATGAAATAGATTGATTCAGTGATTGGGTAATGGGGGTAGTAGGTATGTCAGAGACACTAAAGTTGGCACAGGATAGAACAGGTTTCAAGGCTACTGTACATAGGGTCACTATGAGTTGCAAGCAATTCGATGGCACATAACAGCAACATCTGATTTTCTACCCTTTTTTTTCTGGTCAGATAACTGCTTCCTGGTCTAAGTATAGATTTTGCATGGTCAAAATTAAGTGTTCTGGGGTTCCCATTCTTCTCTACATTATCTGTAATTTGTTATGATTATTGCAGTCAAATGCCTTTGCAAGGTCAATAAAACACAAATAAATGTCTTTCTGGTTTTCTCTGCTTTCAGTGAAGATCAATCTGATATCAGCAATGATATTCTTTGTACCATGATCTCTCATGAATTCATCTTGGATTTCTGGCAGTTCCCTGTTAATGTTCCATTTCAGCTACTTTTTTATTATTTTTTTAAATTATTATTAATTTTTACTAGTTTTAGTGAACATTTACAGAGATTTTGGGTTTTCATTCATTCATTGTTGCACTGTTTTCTCTACCCTCCTCCCCAGTTCGTTCTTCTTGCCCCCACCACCCGCGAATGTCTGTTTTAATTGTCCAATTGCCACAGTGCTTGTCAAATCCAGTTCTGATTAATCTCCTTTGTCAGTGTGTCCTTTGCCATTCCCTATCTCTCCTCCCTGAGAGAGACTTCACCCTGATTCACAAGGAAAAGGGGATGG
>NW_006399762.1:23088322-23089187 GCF_000299155.1 Elephantulus edwardii
CTATTCCTGGGGCCTTATTTTTTTGCTATTTCCTTCAAAGCAGCTTGAACATCTTCCTTCATCACCATAGGCTCTTGCTCATATGTTATTTCATTAAATTCTTCTGTGTTACCTAATTAAAGCAAAATGACAGAGCGGTGCTGATCCACGAAGGAATAAGGACCATAAAAATAATGTCCATCCTTCCTACTGGCTGATGAATAACCTGGTCCCAGAAGCCTGGATCAGGTACTGCTGGTTATTACCAAATGCCTCTCCTGAGATGGGAACAGAGGACAGGCTGAGAAGTAGTGGTAAGCACCAGGATTTCCATAAATGGGCAAGTGGGGAAGGACTACACCTAGAGTTCTTCCAGCCCGCACACTGGACAACAGGAACCACACATGCACTCTGAGATTCACTCCATACTCCTGCAGTGTCAAGTCACTAACCAAGATTCCAGCCAAGAACAGACAGGCTTTGGGTCAGGAAATAGATTGGATCCTATTGATCGGAGGAAGGGGAGTTCTGAGGCATATTCCATAGGTAGTTGAAGAGCTAGCCCAAAGGTGGTGAGTCTGGCAATTCATATGCAGCAGTCATTGACTCCATGGAAGAAAGATAAGCAGTCTTCCTCCATATGATTTACACCCTTGGAAAACCCACTGGTTAGCTCTGACTCCATAACAATGAGTTGATCAAAGAAAAGACAAGTATTTCATTATTTCATTGAATTGTAAACACTTAGCCGCCTTCTGCTTTTCATTAATAATTCTTTATGTAGTAGTCTGTGTTTCATTGATTATGTAAAGGTGTTTGACTGTGTGGATCATGACAAACTGTGGCTGACTCTGAGAAGAATGGGAATCCCAGAACATTTAATCGT
>NW_006399762.1:23093470-23098275 GCF_000299155.1 Elephantulus edwardii
TGTAGGCTTTTTATTGTAAGAACCATTTCAGTTATTTTAAAATAATTTTCAATAAGATTTTATTCGTATGGGATATTAATGCTATTGTTTGGCAATTTCCTTACTCTTTTGGATCTTCTTTTTTTAAAAAAAAAATGGATACAGACATGGATCTCTTCCAGTCATTTGAACAGATGCCTACCTATCTTCCTAATTTATTGGCATAATCAAGTGAGCACTTTCAGGTTGCATTTGCTTGTTGAAACATGCCAATTGGTATTCCATCAATTCCTGGGACCTTATTTTTTCTTTTCAGTGTAGCTTAGACTTCTTCCTTTACTACTATTGGCTTATTATCATGTGGTGGTGGTGGTGGTGGTGGTGGTGTCAAGTGCCATCAAATTGATTGAGACTCATAGTGACCCTGTGAACAACAGATAGGAACCCTGCCCTATCCTGTGCCATCCTCATCACCTCTGGCATACTTTAACCCATCACTGCAGTCACTATATCAATCCATCTCATTGAGGATTATCTTCTCTTTTTATTATCATTGCTCCACCTTTGTAAGTATGATGTCACTCTCCAAAGAATATCCTCACCTAACAATATCCCCAATGTACGTGAGACAAACCTTGACCAATCATGCCTCCACAGAGCATTCTGGCTGAACTTTCTTTAAGATGTAGAGACATTGCTCTCTTGCCAGTCTATGGGATATTGAGTACTCTTATTCAACACCACAGCTCAAAGGCATCAATTCTTTTCTCATCATCCTTATCAATTGTTCATCTTTCAGATGCATAGCAAGTGACTGAAAAGACCATTGCCTGAATCAGGCACACCTTAGTCTTCAAACTGACATCTTTGCTCCTCAGTAATTTGAAGGAATTCCTAACTTCAGACTTTCCCAATGCAATACTTTTTCTCATCTCCCAACCTCTGGTACCAAAGGTATTCATCTTCTGCAGCAAACATTTCAAGTACTCTTCACTTTCAGCAAGCAAGGTTGTATCATCTGTATAAGGCAGGTTGTTAATGAGTTTACCTTCAATTCAATTCTTCTTCACAGAGTTCAACTTCTTGAATTATTTTCTCAGCAAACCAATTGAAATGATATCGACAAAGGATGCAACCCTGATACACACTTATCCTAATTTTAATCCATGTTGCTGTGTTCACACAACAGCCTCTTGGTCAGGGTATGGGTTTTATATAAGCATAATTAAGTCTTCTGGGATTTCTAATCTTCTCATTGTTAGTTATAATTTATTATGATCTACACTGTCAAATGCCCTTGCATAGTCAATAAAGCACAAATAGACATTCTTCTAATATTCGCTGTTTTCAAGTCAAATGTCTTTATTTTACTTTTTATATGGAGCTTCTCCACATGCTTTGTACAGATATAGTCCATTTGATTCCTATGTAGTCCATTGGGTGAGATTCATGTGTATGGTTACTATTTATACTTTTAAAAAAATATGTCTTTGCAAAAAAAAATATGTCTTTGCAATAGAGAGAAGGAAGAGCCTCACAGGCTAATACTTCCTCAGGTGTCTGATTTGTCCCAGGTAGCAGAGAGGGGAGCACCCTGTGGACTGTCCAGACCCACCGGCAGTGAGGAAAGGGCCTCAGGAGCCACTAAGAGCCCATGCAACATCCAGGGACCCAGTGAGTTCGCCCAGCCCCCAGCTGCACATTCACCTCAGTCAGGAAGCAAAGGCAGGGAGAGAAGATTTCTGTGAGGCCACCTCTCTGGTATCTCAGCTTACCCCGTCAGAAGACAGGGGAGCACCCTGTGGGCTCTGGACCAACCAGCAACAAGTAAAGTACCTTGTGGTCTACTACTATACACGAGGTGCATCGACCAGTAGTAGAACAACCAACTTAAGGTGGAAAGGCACAGTATTCTTGGGACTCCTGAGCTCCCCAGGGGCTTTGTCTACTCAGCAGGAAGCAACCCATCCTGACCAGCTGCAGGATAAGACACAGGTACATCTTAGCACTGATTACTATTTATAGTGTCCTAGGCAGCATTCCTCAGATTGTCAGCTCCCAAAGGCTTTGTTGGACCAGGGGGAAACAGCCTCTACCACCCAGCCACAGGAGAGGACACAGGCAGAAGCAGCCAACCTTGTTTACATCTTGGGGAAATTACTCCCTCCCATAAAACTATAGAACAGGAAGGGGGTTCATCACAGCCAGGCAAAGAAAGAGACCCCTGATCCTGCACTTCCCAGGACAACTGGATTAGAAGTGTGTCACAGAAAACAGAGAACAAATCATTCATTGACAACCAGCAGGGAAGACTGACACCGAGAACCTGAATCAGAGGCAACACTTAGAATCTGCAACTCTACATGGTTAAAAATTAAGAATGCATTGGGATTGTATTCTCTCTCCAAACATCTTTTATCTGTATGCTGAGTAAATTTTTCAAGAAGCCAGACTCTATGAAGAAGAATATGGCATCAAGATCAGATGAAGATTCATCAGTAACTGTGTTATGCAGATTGGCACAACCTTGCTTGCTGAAACTGAGGAGAACTTGAAAGACTTGTTGCAGAAGATCAAAGAATACAGCCTTTAATATGGATTGCATTTCAACATCAAGAAAACAGAAATTCTTACCACTGGACCTATAGGCAACCTCATGACAAATTGGAAAAAAAAGTGTAACTGGCAATGACTTCATCTTACTTGGATCCACAACTAACACATTTGGTACCAGCAGTTAGGAAATCAGGAGATGTATTGCACTGGCAACGTTAGCAGTTAGGGACCTCTCCAAATTACTGAGGAGTAATGATGTCAGTTTGAGGACTAAGGTGCATCTGATTCAGGACATGGTCTTTCCAATCACTTACTATGCATCTGAGAGATGGAAAATGAATAAGGATGACAGAAGAAGAATTGATGACTTCGAGTTGTGGTGTTGGATAACATTACTGAACAGCCCATGGACTGTCAAAAGAACGTAAACAAGAATGTCTTGGAAAAAATACAGCCAGCTTGTTCCTTGGAGGCAATGATGATAAAGCTTTGCCTCATATACTTCTAGTATGTTGCTAGGAGGGGCTATTCCTTGGAAAGGGACATGATGCTTGGAAAGATGAAGGGTCTGGGAAGGAGAAGAAGATAAGGTCCCCAACCAGGTAGGTTTTTTTGCCACAGTGACGGTCATAAGGAGCTCTAGAGTGTCAGGAAGAATGAGGATGGCATAGGATAGGACAAGGTTCAGATTTGTTGTTCATAGAGTCGCAATGGGTCACACTCTCCTCGATGGCACCTAAACAACAAAGGCAAAGAAAAACTAAACTATAGAATCAGTCAACTCAACCTCATAAATGTGTTCAGGGTACTTCAGCCAAAAAATACTCTATAATTCTTTTCAAGTACACATGGTACATTATCCAGAATTACCAAGGAAGCCTCAGCAAATGAAAAAACAGTGAAATAATACTAGGTGTCTTTTCAGACCACAATGACAGAAAGACAGAAATTAACAAGTAAATACGGGGGGGGGAAAGAACACCTACGTGAAAGCTAAATTACCTTGTTTGAGCACTACTGTGTTATATAAGAAATAAAAACTGAAATGAAAAAATTTCTTGACATGAGTAAAAATAATTATATATCATATTAAAACCTCTAGATACATCTAAGGCTATCTTCAGGGGTCAGTTCATAGACTTTCCCAATGTAACATGTTTTTACTATTTCCTGACTGCAGTACCAAGATTGTTGCTTGTGGATACAAGTAAGATTAAATCTTTGACAATTGTTACATTTTCTCCAATGACAGCTAGGCACAACAAAATGGATCTATATTTTTTTTTAAAAAGTGTTGAATTTGTACACAAATGTTCACAGCAACATTATTCACCATCACAAGAATGTGTAAACAGCCCAAATGTCCAAACACAATCAAATGGTTTGAGAAATGTTATACTCACACGAGGGAATATTATGCAGCATTCAAAAGCAATGATTTCGAAAACGACTACCTAACTTGGGAGGGACTGGAGAGCATTATGCTAAGTGAACTAACTTAGTCCCATAAGGACAAATACTGTATAAGAAAAAGACCATTATTGTAGAAATAGAAAGATAACTAGTAAAACGTGTATGAGGATCCAAGGAGAGAAGAAAAGAGATTGAGGATGTCTAGGGAGGGTAATCATGAGATCATGATTGATCAGTTTGATATACAGAGGGTGACGTGGGTAAAGGAAATGGGAAAGATGCTGTGTGAAAAACAATGTATACCAACTTCACGAGTAAACCAGTAAAAAAAGAAAAATTTTATTTAAAAAAATAGAGACTACCAGAAAAAAAAAAAAACCAACCTATGCTGAAATGAATTTTACATGTAAAATACTTTCATTCGTATAAGATTCGTGTAAGTAAAATTAACAACAGATTATATATTGTTGTTGTTGTTATGTGTCGTCGAGTCGTTTGCGACTCATAGCGACCCTATGTACGACAGCCCTAAACGCTGCTCTATCCTGTGCCAATTGCATTGCCTCTGACACACCCACCCCGATTACCCCAGTCACTGAATCAATCCACCTCACAGCGGGTCTTCCCTCCTGCACTGACCCTTTACCCTACCAAGCATGATGTCCCTCTCCAAGGACCAGTCTCTCCTTACAACATGTCCAAAGTATGTCAGACGAAGCCCCAGAATCCTTGCCTCCAGGAAGTAGCCTGGTTTAACCCTCTCTAGGATGAATCTGTTTGTTTTCTTGGCAGTCCATGGTACATTCAATACTCTTCTCCAGCACCACAGTTCAAAGGTGTCAATTCTCCTTCTATCC
>NW_006399762.1:23099935-23107191 GCF_000299155.1 Elephantulus edwardii
TTGTGCCAAGAAATCTGGAGAACAACCACTTGGCCAACTAACTGTAAGAGATCTATATTTGTTCCCATACCAAAGAAGGGTGACCCAACTGAGTGTGGAAACTACAGAATATCATTGATTTCACATGCAAGGAAGATTCTGCTGAAGATTATCCAAAAACAACTGGAACAGATTATATACAGATTCAGGCTAAGGTGCTGTAGAAGATAATGAAAAGCAAGGACATCATTGACAAAAACAAACAAACAAACAAAAAAACAACAACAAAAAAACCCACAACATCAATCTAAACAGTGCTTGCTTTGGTCCTAGGAGAGCATAAATATTCAATGATGGGCATTAGAACTTAGGTCTTAGCATGTTTTCTAAGACTCAGTGGCAGAGTGTTTTTATTATAATTATTTAAACTAACAATACAGATGACTTCATTTTTTTAATGACATATTTTGCAGTTTTAAAAGAAAGAAAAGAGCACAAAAGCAACTGTCCCTAAATTCCAATGAGAATTCATGGATTCCAAAATCAGAACCATTCACAATTCCTTGTGTTTGTCTGGACTGTTTGCTGTACTTTGAATACCAGAAGCCATGGCACCTGCATGATAGATTCCATGGCACCTACATGCTAGATTAATGTGTTTCTGAGTTGGGGATTTTCCTTTGCTGTTGGAAGATTCTGAAGAGAGACCAAAAAGCTGTTTACCACACATTGTAAACACTTTGGACAAGGAAAAAGATGAAAAAGAGAATTAAGATAATAATAGAGATTCTGAGAAAAGTGTAAAAGCTAGGAGATAATAGATAAGGGGGGAGAGGCATTTGAAATATGATAAAAGATAGTTTTATTGGAAATAGTAAATTGAGGATGCTCATAGTGTTTTTAAATAAAATTTCCCTTTTATACTGGTTTACTTACAAAATTCATATACATTGTTTTCCACATTAAATCTTTCCCATTTTCTTTACCAATTTCTCCCTTCACCTATCAAATTGTGAGACTCTATGATTACCCCCCTCCTGCCTATCCTCACCCCTCTGCTCCTCCTCTGCCCCTCTCTTTGGGTCCTCATACACTTTTTACTATATTTCTATTTCTACAATAATGATTTTATACAGCTGAGTTAGTTGACTTGGATGCTTGTATTTTAAGGGGGAGCGCGGGGAAAAACAGTTCAATCCTTTTAGATAGATTCTAGTATGGATCCTAGTGGGAGGAGATCGCCTGAGTTTTCTCCCGCATAGTGGCTGGTGGATTCAAACCACTGGCCTTTTCGTTAGCAATCCGATACACAATGAACTCTCTATGCTGTTTTCATTTGCTATGATTCTCTCTGTTTCTTTTCTAAATCATTGATCAATTATTGGGTTTCTCCCCAGTTTCAGTTTTGAGTGTAGCTTTTGAATCCTTATGCAACCTTCTTTATGTTTGCTAGTTAATTAAGGGAGCTCTGGTGGTAAAATCTGTAGGAATTTGCACTGCTGACTCATAGACAGTGCTTCTTTGGTTGTTCGAATCCACCAGTGGCTCCGTGGGAGAAAGATGGGCAATGTCCTTCTGTGGAATTTACAGCCTCAGAAGATCCTGGTAGATGGTCAGCTATGAGTCAATTCTGACTCAATGACAATGAGTGAGAAATTACAAAGATTCAGGATTAGTGGAGACAAATTTTTCATTTGAATAGAGGAGATCAAGTTCATACTTGGAAGAAAGCAGAAGACTGCCACCTCAGTTCAAAGTGTTTTGTTTCTGAGGACTTTTTATACACTCTTCTTATTAGAAAAAAATTAATTGGTTTTCATTCCATTTTCTCTCAATCTGTCTCTTAGACTCCAAATGTTTTTCCCCCTTCAGGATTATTAACATATTATTAAAAATCAAGACTAAAACTCAGCAAAGTTCTCAGAACATGAGACAAATAGAAAGTCTGGGTTTCAGACAGTCCTCATATCACTCTGTGTACCTAATGTTAAAAGAAAAAGAACATTTCTAAATCTAGCCCTGCAGCTGGAGAATATACCACATATCATAAACACAAACACCATCCAGTTCCACGGTCGGTGTAGAATTTCCTCTTCCATGCTTGGGAAAAACATGCAGCTTTTGACTTAACACTTGCCACCAAGGAGGATTGGTATTTTACTGCTGTGCAGTTGGAGTTGTGAGAAAATTCTTCCTACATCCACCAATCTGGCTGTGACCTTAAGAAAGTAATTTGTTTTCAACCCTTTAAATATTAGAAAAAGCGTCTTCTTATTTCTTCTCATTCCAGAGCCAAATAAATATCCCTGCTTTTGTTGCCCATTCTTTGATTTCTGTTTTGTCCATTCAGAGCTCACTCCATGCTGATGCCTCTGGTTTGGGCTCTGCCTTTGGCATATTAGTGTCTTTTCAAAGTGAGATGTCCAAACTGAACACCACACACCATACTGTGGCCTAAATCCTGCAGCATTTAAAGTGATTTATTTCTCCCACTTGTGTTAAACTTCCCAGAGCAGTCTAAGACTTTGTTAGTTTTATTAGAAACTACATCCTACAGGAAGCTCAGCTAAAAAGACTCAGGGATTAGCACCAGGAACCCACTGGAGCTGGCTACAGTAAAGAAGGATTTGTTGTGAGGTTACCACAAGTCTCCAGGGAATCCATCCAAGACTTAGAGGTGAAATTTTGCTGGGCCACAAGGGATGGGCAGGAACAAAAGGATTTTGGGCTATTCTTGGTCCCTGAACCCAGCACCTCATGCCTCTCCTTTTCTCTGCAGGTCTCCTTGATTCTTCATCTGCTCTTGGCAAAGTGGCACTTTGAAGTCCTTTGTTTCTTTATAACATTGGCTTGATTGTATTTTGTTATACCATGAAACCAATCCAGTTCAGACCATTCATTTCAAGTGCCTTTCATCACTTAGACAAATGTATCTCAAACTTTACTGTACACAGATCTTGTTGAAATGCAGATACTGTAACACTTAATTACGCTTACATGAAATCTATAACTAGATCATGAAGCTTTTGTCAAAACAGGGCAAGGGAACACTGCATGGCCAAAATCAAGAAAGGTGTGAATCAGTTGTGTAACCTTTCTCTATACTTATTCAATCTGCATGCTGAGTAAATTATTTGAGAAGCTGACATCAGGACTGAAGGAAGATTAATAAACTGTGTCATGTAAAAACAACCTTGCTTGTGAAAGCAAAGAGTTCGTGGGGCACTTACTATGAAAAATCAAGGACAATGGAGTCAACTATATCAGAGATGGTGAAATTGGCTCACGATAGGGCAAAGTTTAGAGCCATTCATAGGCTTTTTCATAGGGTTATTATGAGTTGTAGCAAACCCAATGGCGCAAAACAACAGTAATAACAGATTACAACTCAACATCAAGAAAAAAAATTTCGATATACCTAGCAAATGGTATCCTCATAAAAGCAGGAGTGGCAAGTCTGAGAAAATAGATTTCAGAATGAAAACCACCCTAAAAGATAAGGAAGTGCATTTACATACTGATTAAAGGCACAATAGATCAAGAACACGTAATCTTGGTCAGCATTTATGCACCAAATGATACATCTGCAAAACACATAAAATACAAAATACATAAAACAATTGAAGAAAGAAAAAGACAACACCACACTATTGGTGGGAGAATTAACACACCACTATCACCAATGGATAGATAGGTCAACCCAAAAGAAACTCCACAAAGATGCAGAAGACCTAAACTACACAATCAACCATCTTGACCTAGTGGATGTATTCAAGGAACTGCACCCAAATAAAACTCAATTCACTTTCTTCTCAAGTTCACACAGTACTTTCTCCAGAATCAATCACATATTAGGACACAATGCAAGCCTCAACAAATTAAAAAACACTGAAATAATACAAAGTATCTTCTCAGATCACAGTGCCATAAAACTAAAAATTAACCACAGGATCATAAAGCTTACAAAATCATCCATGTTGAAGCTAAATAACTCTCTGCCAGACCGTGATTGGGTTATAAAAGAAATAAAGAATGACATTAAAATGTTTCTTGAAACAAATGAAAATGAATATACAACATACCAAACCTCTGGGATACAACTAAGGCAGTTGTCAGGGGGCAATTTATATCAATAGGCATACACATTAAAAAGGAAGAAGGAAGAAAAATTAATTATCTAATTAAATACTTTCATCATCTAGAAAAAGAACAACAATCTAATCCTATAGCCTTTAGAATAAGAAGAAATTATCAGGACAAGAGCTGAAATTAGTGAGATAGAAAACAGAAAAATAATTGAAGCCATCAATAAGATCAGGATCTGGTTTTTCAGAAGAGTCAATAAAACTGAAAAACCACTGGCAAACTTAAGAAAAGAAAAAAAAAAATGAGAAGACACAGATAACTTGATTAAGAAATGATAGAGAAGACATCACAACAGAATCTGAGGAAATTAAATCTATAATATCAGAAAGTATGAAAAGCTATATTCTGATAAAGCTGAAAACCTAGAGGAAATGAATTAATTCCTTGAAACTCGTGCCCAACCCAGATTGACAAGGACATATATAGAACACTTGAACAGACCCATCACAATAGAAGAAGTTGAAAAGGCCTTAAAAAGTCTTCCCCATAAGAAAAGTCCTGGAGCAGATGACTTCACAGCTGAATTCTACAAAACATTCAGAGAAGATCTATCACCAATTCTACTTAAACTATTTCAAAAAATTATAAAAGAAGGCACTCCCAGAGTCATTCTATGATGCAAGCATAACTCTAATGCCCAAACTAGGCAAAGATATTACCAAGAAAAAGAAAACTACAGGCCAATATGTCTCATGAGTATGGATGCAAAAATTGTTAACAAAACTCTAGCAAATAGAATCTAAAAGCCCATAAAAAAAATTCACCCTGACCATTTGGGATTCCTAACAAGTATGCAAGGATGGTTCAACATAGAAAAATAAACCCAAACAATCAACATAATTCACCATACTAACAAATAATAAGAACCGCATTATCTTAGCAATAGTTGCAAAAGGCATTTGACAAAATCCAATACCCTTCCTGATTAAGTCACTCAGAAAAATTGGAATAGAAGGGAATTTCCTCAACATAGAGAAAAGTATATATGCAAAACCAAGAGCCAATATCATTCTCAATGGAGAAAGACTAAAAACCTTTTCCTTGCAAACAGGGAACAGACAAGGATGTCAAGGATATCACCAATTCTATTCAATATTGTACTGGAAATGCTTGCTTATGTACTGGAAGGGCAATATGACAAGAGAAGGAAATAAAAGAAATCCAGAAGGAAATACAATACATCCAGATTGGCAAAGAGATGTTTAAACTGTCGCTGTATGCAGAGGATATGATAGCGTACACAGAAAACCCCAAAGACTTAACAACAACAAAAAAATAAGAGCAATATCCACAAGTCAGAGGGATTCCTCTACATCAAGAAAGAGGACTCAGAGAAAGAAACCAAGAAAGCAGTACCATTTACAATAGGCAGCCACAAATTGAGATACTTGAGAGTGAACCTAAATAGAGATACAAAAGACCTATACAAAGAAATCTACAGAACATTTCTTCAAGACACAATAAAAGACCTAACAAATGGAAAGATGTGTCCTGTTCATGGATAGGAAAACTCAGTATTGTGAAAAGACAATACTACCAAAAGCAATCTACATATTCAATACAATCTCAATACAGATACCAAATTCATTTTTCAGGGAGATGAAAAGGGAAATTGTCAAGTTTATTTGGAGAGGCAAGAGATCCTGAATAAGCAAAACACTTCTGAGGAACAAAAATGAAATGGAAGGTATAGCACTTCCTGACCTCAAAACCTACTACACAACGGTAGTAACAAAAACAACAGGGTACTGGTACAATGACAGGCACATACACTGGAAAAGAATTGAGAACCCAGAAATAGACCCAGCTGATATTCAACAAGGAAATAAAACCTATCAAATGAGGAAATGACAATCTCTTCAATAAATGGTGCTGACAAAATTGGACTTCCACCCACAGAAAGCTGAAACAGGATCTCCAACTCATACCAAACACAAATATCACCTCAAGGTGGATAAGATATTTGGGAGTAAAGCCCAAAACCATAAAGTTCCTAAGAGACAAAATGGGATCAAATTTAGAAGCTCTAGTATATGGTATATAGAGACTGCCAAATACATCCAGAAATGTACAATCTGAAGAGGATAAACTTGATAAATGGGACTTTCTAAAGAGTAAATCCCTTTGTTCATCAAATGCTTTTTTTCCAACAGGATGAAAAGAAAACCTACTGACTAGGAACAAACATTTGGTAATACTATTTCAGACAAGAGTTGCATAACGAAAGTTTATAGAATACTTCTGGGCCTCGACAAGTAAAAGTCTGATAACCCAATTACAAAATGGGCAAAATATATGGAAAAAACTTTCACAGAGGCATATACGCAAATGGACAACAGATACATGTAGAAATGCTTCAAATTACTGGTAATAAGAAAGATGCAAATCAAAACCATGGTGCGATACCATCTCACTCCAGTTTCAGTGGCAAAGTTTAACAGAACAGCAAGTAATAAATGTTGGAGAGGATGTGGAGGGTTAGGAATTCTTGTACATTGTTGGTGGGAATTTACAATGGTACAACCACTCTGGAAGGCAGTTTGGCGCTTGCTCAAAAAGCTGAACATAGAAAATTCCATATGACCCAGCTATTCCATTGTTTGGAATGCACTCCAAGAAAATGAGAACTGAGGCTTAAACGGAAAGTTGTACACCAATATTCATAGCATTTTTCACCATTGCAAGAACATGGAAACAGCCCAGATGTCCAACTATAAACAAATGGATCGAGAAGTTGTGGTATATTCATAAAATAGAATACTATGCGGCACACAGGAGCAATTATTTTGTAAATTACTACCTCCCTAACTTGGGAGGGACTGGAGAGCATTTTGCTGAGTGAACTTAACTCAGTCCCACAAGGAAAAACGCTGTATAAAAACATTATTGTGGGATGAGTATGGAGATCCAAAGTAGAGGGAAGAGTTGAAATAGAGGGGTGAGGCGGGAGTACGGTGTTACGTTGTTGTTGTTGTTGTTATGTGCCGTTGAGTCGTTTGCGACTCATAGCGACCCTATGCACAACAGCCCTAAACCCTGCTCTATCCTGCGCTAACCGCACTGCCTCTGACACACCCATCCCGATTACCCCAGTCACCGAATCAATCCATCTCATAGAGGGTCTTCCCCTC
>NW_006399762.1:23109200-23115985 GCF_000299155.1 Elephantulus edwardii
CTGTTCCACAATCAGCCCCTGGCCTAGTTTTCACAGCTGATATTGAGCTTCTCCAGCAGTTCCTTCCACAGATGTAATCGATCTGATTCCTATGCATATCATCAGGTGAAATCCATGTGTATAACCTGCGTTTGTGTTATAGGGTTGCACTATTTGATCAGTAGTTGGGGTGAAGGAAATTGGAATGATCTTTTGTGAAAAAAGATGTGTTCAAATTTTGTAAATAAATAAGTTGTTGATTGCCTTCAAGTCGAGCATGACTTGTAGCAACCCTATGAACAAAAGGCCTGAAGCCCCTCTACAACTATCGACATCTATCAAAGTTTCCGGAGGCATGTTATTTAGGAAGTGGATGCCACTCCTGTTTCCAAAGTTGTCATTATTGTTGTTATATGCCATTGAGTCGCCTGTGCTGTGTAGGGACCCTAAGTCCAGCAGCTCTGAATCCTTCCCTGTCCTGAGCCAGTCTCATTAATTCCAACACACCAATCCTCACTGTCCCATAAGAGTAGCATGTAAGAAAAAAACCCCCAAAATTCAAAAATTCTCACTAATAGGCGGAGAGACATGATATATGGAGAAAAGACTGTAATTGTCAATAATTTGATCTTACTTGGATCTATAATCAACATCCTTGGTACTAGCAGTCAGGAGATCAGGAGACAGAGCTTCGGGAAAGTCTTTAGTCAGGGACCCTTCAAAATCCTGAAGAACAGGGATGTCAGTTGAAAGACTAAGCTACACCTGATTCAAGTCATGGTCTTTCTAATCACCTTCTATGCATCTAAATAAGGATGATAACACTGAATGAGGATGAATAAGGATGAATTACTAAGGATGATAGAAGAAGTATTGATGTCTTTGAACCATGGCATTGGAGAAGAGTACTGAACATCCTATGGACAGTCAAAACCAAACATCCTATAAAAAGCCAAAATATCTTGAAGAAAGTGCAGTCAGAGTGTTCCTTAGAGTCAAGAACAACAAAACTTTGCCTCACATACATTGGCATGTTGCTAGGAGAGGCTGTTCCTTGGAAAAGGATATCATGCTTTAGAATGCAGATGGCCCTCAAAAGAGAGGAACACCTTCAAAGAGATGAATTGAGAGACACAATGACTGCAGCAATGGGCTCAAGTGGGCCATAGAGTATGAGACTGGTGCAGAACAGAACAGGTTCAGATCTGCTGTTCCTAGGGTTTCTATGAGTCATACTCAACATGAAAGCATCCCATAACAACAACAACAGGTTGATGATAGGAACCTGGGTGATACAATTCATTTTTTATGGACTCCTAATCTACAGACTGATACTTTGAAACAATCCAGGGTCCCCAGAAAGAAAGGCCTGATAAGCTGCTTTTCTAAGAGTTCCAGCCAAGAAAACTTTGTGGAGCAGCTCTACCTGTATCATATGGAGTCAGTACAAGTTGGGAATAGACTCAACACTAGCCCTAGTGTGTTCGTGTAAGAGGGGTCTAGATGTCAAACAAGTTTCCAACTGGCATGGATTCTGCTAGTTTACAGATCTCATTTGGAGCAGAAAGGATGTAGGTGAGTTATTTCCTCCATTTTCAAATTCCAAACAGGGAACCTGATTATCTTTTCCAGTGTTTCTATTTTGTTTTTGCTGAATCAGCTGTTCACCCTGATCCAACTAGCCATTGAGAGGAGAACAGTTGTTGTTATTGTTAGGTGCAATTGAGTTGAGTATGACTTTTAGTGACTCTAGAACAAGAGATCAGAACTCTATCTTATGCTGTACCATCATCATCTCTGACATACTTGGTCCATTGCTGCCGTCATGTGTCATTCCATCTTGTTGAGAATCTTCCTTTCATTCGTTGACCTTCCACCTTTGCCAATATTATTTCCCTTTCCAAGAAATTGTTAGTATTGTTGTTAGGTGTCATCAAGTTGCCAGCAACCCATAGGACTCTACATACAGGATCTTGGAAGCCTGCCCAGTCTTAAGCCAGTCTTACCTCAGTTACTGTATCAATCCATGTCATCTAGGGTCTTCCTCTCCTGAAATTTCCTTCTACCCTTCCAAGCATGATGTTCTTCTCCAAGGATCCCTCCTGGCCATGTACAGAAAGTATGTGAGATGGAGTTTCAAAATCCTAGCCACCAAGGACAAATTTGGTTTCACCCTCTCCAAGACAGACCTATTTGTTTTCCTGGCAGTCCATAGTATGTTCAAGACTCTTCTCCAGAACCACAATTCAAAGGTATGAATTCTTCTGTGGTCATACTTAGTCATTGTCCAGCCCTCTCAGGCATATCAAGCAATTGCAAAGACTATGGCCTGGATTAGGCACACCTTGGTCTCGAGACTGACATCGTTTCATTTCAGTGCTCTGTAGATGTCCCTGACAGCAGATTTCCCCAATGCAATTCATCTTTTGATTTCCTGACTGCTGCTGCCAAGAGTGTTGATTGTGGAACCAAAGAAGCTGCAATTGTTAACAACCTCAATCTCTTCTCTATCATGATGTTGCCAATTAGCTCAGTGGTGAGAATCTTTGTTTTCTTGATGCTGAGCTTCAATCCATACTGAAGACTACAGTCTTTGATCTTCTGGAGCAAGCGTTTCAGGTCCTCCTCATTTTCGGCAAGAATGATTGTCATCTGCATAACATAGCCTGTTGAGTCTTCCTCCAATTCTGATAGCACATTCCTCCTGATAAAGCCCAGCCTCTTGAATAATTTTCGTTGAAAAGGTATGGAGACAAGATGCATTCCTGATGCACACCTTTCCTGATTTTAAAACATGCAGTGTTTCCTTGCTCTGTTCTGAAGACTACTTCCTGTTCCAAGCATAGGTTTTGCATAAACACAATCAACAGTTCTGGGATTCCCATTCTTCTCAAGGTTAGCCACAATTTGTTATGATCCATACAGTCAAATGCCTTTGTATAGTCAATGAAACACAGATAGACATTTCTCTGGTACTATTTGCTTTCTGTCAAGATCCATCTGACATTGGTGATAAATTCTCTAGTGCCATAACCTCTTCTAAACTCAGCTTGCATTTCTGGTACTTCTCTGTCACAGTACAATTTTATTTGTTTATGGATAATCTTCAGCAAGGTTTGGCTAGCATGTGGCATTAGTGATATTGTTTGATAATTTCCACACTCTGTTGGGTCACCTTTTTTTGGAATGGGAATAAATATGGTTCTCTTTTAGTTAGTTGGCCAGGTAGTTGTCCTCCAGATTAATTGGCACAATTTGGTGAGCACATCCAGGGCAGCATATGTTTGTTGAAATATGTCAACTGGCATTCCATCAATTCATGGCACTTGATTTTTTGCAAAGTCTTCAAAACAGCCTGAACTTCCTCCTTCAGTAACATTGCCTCTTGATCATATATTGTTTCTTGAAATTCTTCTGTGTCAGCCAATTCTTTTTGGTACAGTGATTCTGTATACTCTTTCCATCTTCTTTTAATGCTTCCTAAATCATTCAATATTCTTCCCATAGTATCCTTATGCATTGCAACTCATGGCTTGAATTTGTTCTTTAGTTCCTTCAGCTTAAGAAACGTCGAGAGAGTTCAGCCCTTTTGATTTTTCAACTCCAGCTCCTCGCACATTTCCTTATAATACATTGCCTTGTTTTTCCAAGCAGCTCTCTGAAATCTTCTACTCAACTCCTTAACTTCTTGATTTCTTGCCTTTGCTTTGGCTTCTAGGTGCTCTAGTGTAATATTCAGAGTCTCTTCTGACATCCATTTTGGTATTTTCTTTCTCTTCCTTCTTGTAATGACCTTTTGTATTTTTCAAGGCAAATATTCTTGATATCTTCCCACAGCTCATCTAGTCTTCGTTCACTAGTGTTCAAGGCCTCAGACCTGTCCCTGAGTTGATTTTCAATTTCAGGAAAGACAGACTCGGATAAAATTTTGGTTTCTGGGGATATGATTTAACCTTCTTTAGCTTTAATTTGAACTTGCATATGAGTACTTGATGGTATGTTCCACAATCAGTACCTGGCCTAAATTTCACTGCTGATGTTAAACTTCTCCAAGGATTCCTTCCACAGATGTAATCAATCTTATTCTTGTGCATACCATCAGGGAAAATCCATGTATATAGCCTGTATTTATTTTTCTTACAAAGGGTATTTGCAATGTATAAATCATTGATTGTGCAGAATGATATCATTCTATCTCCAGTCTGATTTCTATCACCAAGTTCATATTTTTGACTACTGATCCTTCTTCCAGGTTCCCAACTTTCACATTTCAGTTATTATTAATAATGCATTTTCATTACATGTTTGTTCAATATCTGACTGCAAGAGTTGGTAAAAATCAACAATTTCCTCCTCTTTGGTTCTGGTTGTTGGTGCATAAATTCAAATGATAATGTTATTAACAGGTCTTTCTTGTATGTGTATGGATATTATCCTATCACTTGCAATGTTGTATTTCAAGATGAATCTAGAAATGGCTTTTTAAAATTAAATTTTATTAATTTTAAGGAACATTTACAGAGATTTGGGGTTTTCATTCCTTCATTTTGCACTATTTTTTCAACCCTCCTCCCCAGTTCGTTCTTTTTTTTCCCCCCCTTGAAAGTCTGTTTTAATTGTCCAATTGCCATAGTGCTTCTCAAAGCCAATTCTGAATAATCTCCTTTGTCAGTGTGTCCTTTGCCATTCCCTATCACTCCTCCTTGAGAGAGACTTCACCCTGATTCATAAGGAAAAGGGGATGGCGTATTCTCTTAGCTACTTCCTGCTGGAAAGGAACGCTGTAGATTTCAGGGTGAAGATCTTCTCTGACTACTCTAAAGGGCCCATTTGGCAATAGGAAACACATAGACTATTATGGAGATTGATTTTGAAATTTAGATGCACTGTTATCAATTGTGCTTAGCCGTGCATGTTCATATCCTTGAAGATGTAACATGGAAGTGTTGCAGCCTAGAAGACACAAATTTAACTAACAAGTTAAAAGTACATGAGTCAAAACTTGAAAAGCAATAATATTCCACTTAGAGGCTCTAACAGTGGCACAAATGAAGTTAGAGAGGGAAGGTAGTTCTTACAATAAAAGGCCTATTGAGTAGCACTTTGTCTATTATAGTATAAAGGTTAGGAATCACAAGATGTGGAGGTTCAACTATGTCATTTATTGTTAAGTCCTGGAGCAAATTCCATCTACCACTGGGTTATTTTACAACTTGGAAGTCTGCATGCAAGGCAGAGGTGAAGTAAGGAACTGATTATGAGGTTTTCCATCAATTCCAACAACTAAGAAATAGTGAGAAGAGTTGGGACCTCATAAGGCTTTTAGGACCAGATAGTAGCCTCTTGTGTCCAGGAGAAAATGAATATACTTACCAGTAATGTTAATGCTCCCCCACAGTTCTTCTGGGAGGATCTAAATCATTGAAGCATCCTCCTTCGTTTCCAGCTGGGACCTGGGGCCTGTCAGTCCTGTCAGTAGAAATGGCCATTTAACCATGAAAGTGACTTCGTTTTTCCTTCATCTCCAGCATAGTAGATCACATGATCATCAGATTAAAAATGTCCCATGCCAATCTCTCTCATTAATACCTAATATGTCAATAGTTATGTGTTCCATTTCTTTCTTAACAATGTTTCGTTTTCCTATATTCATGCTTCTCACATTCCACATACAAATAACTAGTTTCTGTTTACAACTGTTCGTCTTTTGTGTTTCCAAATTTGAGGACTCCATCTCAGTTGTCATATCTGTTAATCTATGGTAAGTGTGCTCTACTGTACATAGGGTTTTTGAAGGCCTGACATATTTCAAAAGTGGATAGCCAATCCTTCTTCCTAGTCTATCATAATTTGGATGTTTTAGAACAATATCTGATAGACAAACTTTTTACCGAACAGGTGAAAGACACTTTCCTTATAGAAATAACCAATACATTCACTGTCCCGCCACCCCTTATGTGTCTTATCCCTTCCCTTTCTCTGCTACATCAGGATTCCTTGCACTCCCATGTACCCCGCCAAGCATTTCCATCTTCCAGCCTTGACATGATACCTTAGTCCACAGGTCACCTCTGTGATGTCTTGCATCATGTGCTGCTACTGGTCTCTCACAGTGTTGCCTGTTTCATGTTTGTTGTTGTTGTTGTTATGTGCCATTGAGTCACTTGTGACTCACAGTGCCCCTATGTACAACAGCCCTAAGCCCTGCTCTATCCTGTGCCAATAGCACTGCTTCCAACACATCTACCCCCATTACTCCAGTCACTGAATCAATCCACCTCATAGAGGGTCTTCCCCTCCTGCACTGTCCCTCTCCAAGGACCTCTCCCTCCTTACAACATGTCCAAAGGATGTCAGACAAAGCCCCAGAATCCTTGCCTCCAAGAAGCAGCCTGGTTTAACCCTCCCCAGGTTGAATCTGTTTGTTTTGTTAGCAGTCCATGGTACCCTCAATACTCTTCTCCAGCACCACAGCTCAAAGGCATCAAATCTCCTTCTATCCTCCCTAGTCATTGTCTAACTCTCTGATGCACAACAAGTGATTTCAAGACCATGGCCTGTATCAGACACACCTAAGTCTCCAGAGTGACACCATTGCTCTTCAGTACTTTGGAGGGGTCCCTAACAGCTTACTTTCCCATTGCAATACGTCTTTTAATTTCCTGGCTCCTGGTGCCAAGAGTGTTGACTGTGGAGCCAAGCAGACTAAACCTGTGAACTATCTCAATCTCTTCACCATCCATCCTGATGCTGCCAATTGGTCCAGTGGTGAGAATCTTTGTCTTCTTGATATTGAGCCTCAATCC
>NW_006399762.1:23116555-23129701 GCF_000299155.1 Elephantulus edwardii
TTTCCACACTCTGTTGGGTCACCCTTCTTTGGAATGGGAACAAATATAGATCTCTTCCAGTCAGTTGGCCAAGTGGTTGTTCTCCAAATTTCTTGGCACAACTTGATGAGCACATCCAGGGCAGCATTCGTTAGCTGAAATATGTCAATTCGTATACCACCTATTCCTGGAGCCTTATTTTTTGCTATTTCCTTCAAAGCAGCCTGAACTTCTTCCTTCATCACCATAGGCTCTTGACATATATTATTTCATTAAATTCTTCTGTGTCTGCCAATTCCTTTCGATACAGTGACTCAGTATATTCTTTCCATCTTCTTTTACTGCTTCCTGGATCATTTAATATTCAGCCTAAAGCATCCTTGATTATAGCAACTCAAGGTTTGAATTTGTTCTTCATTTCCTTGAGCTTAAGAAATGCTGAACGGGTTCAGCCCTTTTGATTTTCTGACTCCAGATCCTTGCACATTTCATTGTAATATTTTGCTTTGTCATCCCTTGCTGCATTTTGGTATCTTCTATTCAGCTCTTTAGTATCTTGAATTCTTCCCTGTGCTTTGGATTCTCTGCACTCCAGTGCAATATACAGAGTTCCCATGTACCAACTTCAGGGGAAGACTTGCCTGAGATAGTGCTGTGGGAAGGAAGGTCCTTACTCCTGACATTCTGCTTCATGGGTGTCGTTTTGTGACTTAGTGTCTCTGCTGTTCTTCTACACTGCATTGCTGTCACAAGGCTATAATTTCCAAAGCGAGGGTAGGTCTTCACTATGTCTAGTATGCTGGTGTTGTTTATATGGCCAGAGGGCCGCAGGCTGAGTCAGGAGTGGAAAATGTGAAAACCCGAACTCTGGCTGTGTGTGTAGCCTGAGTGCTTCCAACTAAGGCCTGGGACAGAGTGTCTTGCCTTGAAAGCCTGATTGTTAAGGAAGCTGATGGAATTCTGCAAGAATGGGCAATACCTGATCAAAAAGATTAGAAGACAGTCTCAGATCCTGTCTTGTGCTAATCTATGGGTTCCCAATGCTGAGCATCTTTTAACAACATGCCCAAATTATGTAAGACAAATCTGATATCTTTGCCTCTAAGGAGCACTCTGGTTGCACTTTCTTCAAGACATATCTCTTTGTGCTTTTGGCAGTCCACAGGATATTCAGTACTCTTCTCCAACATCATAACTCAAAAATATCAATTCTATCAATTCTTCTTCTGGCATCTTTATTCATTGTCCAGCTTTGAGATGCATGTTGTTGTTGTTGTTATTGATGGCTGTTGAGTCAACTCGTAGCAATCCTATGAATAAATGGCCTGAAGCCTTTCTATAATGAGCGTCATTTATCAAAGTTCATAGCATGTCGTTTAGGAAATGAATGCCACTCCCACTTCCATAGCAAGTGAAAAAAAAGACCATGGATTGAGTTGGGAGCACCTTAGTTTTGAAACTTATGTCATTGTTCCTTAACACTTTAGTGAGGTCCTTGACAGCAGATTTACCCAATGAACTACATCTTTTGATTTCTTTACTGATGGTACTAAAGGTGCTGATTGTGGAACTAAGTAAGATAAAATTGTTGACAATTTCAGTCTTTTCTTTTTCTGTCATGATGCTGCCTATTGACCCAGTGATGAGGATTGTTGTCTTCTTGATGTTAAGATGTAATGCATATGGAAAGCTTTTGTATTTGATCTTCTCAGGATATGTTTCAAGGCTTCTTTGCTTTTGGCAAGAAAGATTGTGTCATCTGCATAACACCGGTGGTTGATGAATTATCCCCTGATTTTGCCTAATGTCACATTCTTCTTTATAAAGCCCAACTTAGATACACATAACACAAAATGATTGACCCTTTAACCAAGAGCAGTGGGTATACTGAGCAGTTAAAAATGCTAATAAAATATGTCTACAGCAGGATCAATTATGAACAACACATAATTTTTGTGTAAGTTGATTTTTGTGTAAATTGCCACTTTTTTGCCAATCTTAGATTTGTGTAATTCTGATGTTAAAGATCATCCATTTCCAAGCTAACTGATATTATTTTCATTTCCTTTAAGCCCCGCTCACAAATTATGCTCCTATGAAGCTTCAGTCCTCAAATATTCCAAGGAAAAATATTCCAGGGAAAAGTACTGTTTGAATTATCCTCTTAAAAGAATTTTCTGTATATGAGATTCTATTTCTGCCAAGAAAACAAATCTGTCTTGGAGAGGTTAAAACCAAGTTTCTCCTTGGAGGCTAGGATTTTGAAGCTCTGCCTCACTTTGGGCATGTGGCCAGAAGAGATTGGTCCTTGAAAAAGGAGATCATGCTCAAAAAAGTGGATGGACAGTGCAGGAGAGGGAGACCCTGGATGATATGGATTGATACAGTAACTGGGGCGATGGGGGTTGTTGATGTGTCAGAATTAGTGAGACTATCTCAGGACAAGGACGGGTTCAGAGCTGCTGTACATAAGGTCATTGTACATCATAAGCGACTCAATGGCACATAACAACAATAACATACTATGACAGGTTTGGAAGCAGGAGTGGCATCCACTTCCTAAATAACTTGTCTCCAGAAACTCTATGAACTTTGATAAATGTCTTTAGTTGTAGAGGGGCTTCAGGCCTTTTGTTTATAGGGTTGCTATGAGTCATGCTCGACTTGAAGAAAACAACAATACCTGAGATTCTATTCTTCTAACACATCTGTGAGAGTTTCTTAGGTAGGTTCTTGCAATTCCAGTAGAGGGGTACACAGTGGGAATGATATTTTGGGAGAAGAACTGTATAAATTCAGAAAACTAGCCTCTAAACTTCCCAGCTGAAATACCATGTGAGACACTGAGTTCTAGACTGCACCGGTGACATTGGAGAAGATCTTGGTATTACAAGTTGACCTTGATGCTTACTCCAATTGACTCGATATTTTTTTAGTTTGAAGTGTATAGGTAGTTTCTAGGGACTAAAGTAATTCAAAGAGCATGTTATGGAGAGAGATGTGACAGGAATGGATGACACAGGATAATGAGAAACTTCTCTGGTATGAGAGTAGGGAGGGTAAAGTGATTCTAGCTTGAGGGAGTTTAAAAAGAAATCCTACAGCCATTCATTTCACTGCCGAGTTGTCAGAGTTGGTCCTATTCATTCGCTTTTTTCCATTATTAGTCCTAGAAAAATCATATGAGCCATGTGGGGTTTGCAAAGAGGTCTTCCAATAATTCAGAGGACTGGCACATTAATCAGAAACTTGGCGTCTTTTCTATCTCCTCACTTCATCAATTAAGAGTCATAACCACAATGGATAGATTCATTTTGAATGCAAAGAAAATCAAAGTGCTCTCCGAGATTTGTTAGACCAAAGAGACACTCACACGGGACCACTTTAAAGATCACTTTTCAAAGCCCATGAAAAATAAATGGAAGAGTCCTTGTGTGCATCTGTTCGCATCTGTACTGCTGCATTATGAATGATCCTGGCTGGGCTCGCTCTGTGTCGATTCATCATACCATTCAACATGACTTTTCCATTTTTTGCCCAATGGTCGATATCAAGACAAATACCCAGTTTCCACACTCTGCTTTTCTTGGCAAGAATCCTTTTTGTGCTTTTCTTTTAGTGGTTTCTAATTTATCTTTGAGGTAGTCATGGTGGTCTGGCCTTTCCCATCCGGGAGCAGTTTCCCGAGTTATTAGTATCTGCATGGTTCTAATTATAGCTTGATAATTTTCTTTTTGCCTACCATAATTTTTTCTAAATTTTCAATTAAGCTTGTTACAAGTAATCTGCCTAAAGTTGATCTTATTGTACTAGTTAATAAATATAATTTCCAAAAGACATAAGAGAAAAAAAAATCAACCATACAAACAAAAAAACCAAATCAAACCATAACTGTAGATCTGATTTCTATGTTTTCTTAGATTACATACAAAACTCACACAAAACAGCTACTTTGGAATAAATTCTGGCAGTTGAATTCTATGGCAGGTGAATTCAATTCAACAGTTGATTTTTCAGAAGTAGAACACCAAATCTTTCTTCAGAAGTGCCTTTGTTTGGACTTGAACCTCCAACCTTCGAGTTGATTGTAGAGAGAGCTGTTTTTACCACATAGGTCCTTACACATTTTGCTGTTCTTGTTAGTGGCCATGAAGTTGAGTACGACTCATAGTGACCCTATGAAAAAAACAATCTGAACCCTGTTCTATCCTGTGCCAGCATAACACTTCCTGTCACACAAAAGTCCATTTTAGCAGTCACTGTATCAGTCCACCTAGTTGAGAGTCTTCATCTCCTTCCCTGACCCTCCAACCTTCTCAGCATCATGTCACCCTACAAGGAATAGCCCCTACTAGCAGCATGTGCAGTGTATGTGAGGCAAAACCCCTTTATTTTTGCCTCCAAAGATCACTCCAGCTGCACTCTCTCCAAGACATATCTGTTCATTCTTTTGGCTGTCCATGGGTTGTTCAGTACTCTTCTCCAACACCACAGCTCAAAGGCAACAATTATTTTTCTGTCATCCTTATTCATTCAGCTCTTAGATACATAGCAAATGATTGAAAAGACTATGGCCTGAATCATACATCATTACTCCTCAATAATTTTGAGAGGTCCCAACTGCAGATTTCCACAGCACAATGTGTCTCCTTATTTGCTGACTGCGGATCATAACAAATTGTCGCTGACACTGAGAAGAGTGGGAGCCCCCGAATATTTAATTGTGTTCATTTGGAACCTATACCTGGACCACGAGGCTGCTGTGCAAACAAAGCAGGGCAAAACTACATGGTTTAAAATTGAGAAGAGGCTGTATCAAGATTGTATTCTCTCTCCATACCTATTCAACCTGTATGTTAAGCAAATTATCTGAGAAGCTGGACATAATGAAGAGGAATGTGGCATCAAGATTGGAGGAAGACTCGTAAATAACCTGCATTATGCAGATGACACAACCTCGCTTGATGAAAGTAAAGAGGACTTGAAGCACTTGTTGCAGAAGATCAAGGAGTGCAGCCTTCAGTATGGATTGCATCTAACGTCAAGAGCACAAATATACTTACCACTGGAACTGATAAGCAACATCATGATGCATCGAGATGAGATTGAAACTGTCAACAACTTCATCTTGCTTACATCTACAATTAACTTACACATACCCACACAAAATCAAGTAAAGCTGTTGATATTGGACCTGTTTCAACACATGGGGTCACCATAAGTTACAGAATATGACTTCCCAATAGGGTTTTCTTGCCTGTGATCTTTATGGAAACAGATTACCAGATTTACTTTCTTCCATGCAGTTACTATATGTATTTGAACTGCCCACCATTAGGTTAGTAGTCAGGGTAAACCATTCTAGGCACTCAGGAACCTTGCATGCATATAAGCAGATACAAAGCAAACAACATTGAATATCTTATTCCTCTTTAACTGCAATTAACTTATTCATTTTCACACTGTGGAATGTAAAATGGAAATTTGCATTTAAAGCACATTTCCAATAAACAAAGTCATTATTTTTGCCTAATTAGAATGATTTCTGTGTTTGCTAGGCATTGACATTTTTGGCTACCATAGCAAGTAAGAGGCCATGTGCCATTTTTCTTTTCCTTCCACAGATTTAATCTATGTTAATAGCAATTCAAACTCTTGGAGACTGCCACATTTTTGTGCTTAGTTGATTTTTTTTTCTTGGCCAAGATAGTAATTGCTAAATATCTAAAAAACATATATTAATTTAGACTTTTCCCTGCACTTCAAACCTTTCTCTAATTTGTTTTGTATTACTTATTATCCCATCCCTAGATTTCTCAATTTCTCCTGATTAAGGAATATTGTTTAACTTTTGTTTAGGACACTCAATAATTTGTCAGAAAATTTCTATTCAGTCCAAATCACACGATGTGATTCAATTAATATACAGATTAATCACATATTTAGTTGAACCTGTCCCCCAGAACTTTAAGAGTGTCCTGAGGCAGTGGTTTGGAGTAACTTTAAAAGTTTCCATAATTTGGAAATTTAACTTACAAAGTTCCACAATTGTCAGCTTTGAATCTTTTCATCATTTCCCTAAATAAGACACATATTTGTTCAGTGACCAAGACTTTTAAAAGCCAAAAACTTCTCTTATGTTTTTTATTGGCTAAATAATGACTTTCCTTATGGAGAATAGAGCTCATTTAGAAACTTCAGTCCATTTACTTCAGAAAAGTTCAGAACTGAGACAAAACAGAGGAAATTTATAATTTTTTGCATGAAAAATGGAGATTTGAATATAATCCTAAATATTATCTTTTTTTCCTCTTAGCTTACATGGCTTCCACAGTACTAGAACAATGATCTTTTGTAATTCTAGACATCTGGAGAACAAGATATTGCTCTATAACATTTGCAGAGTATGAGCATATACTATTGGAGGGAGGAAGGATATTTTTAATTGGTATACACACAAGAAAATTTTTAGTTTAATGAGTAAATGCTACTTTTTATCCAACTTTTAAAAATAAAATATATTAAAATGCAGCCAAATGGAAAGACTTTTACAATGTAGACCCATAAGGCCACCACCCAGATTCTTTTACTATTTTTTTAATTTTACTTGCTTTAACACATATTTTATATTCTATCCACGTCCTGGTTCAGCCTTAAATTGATTATATTTTTTAAATGAAACTCATGGTAAGTTGCAAAGAGTAGCACACTTTCTCTTCAAGTACTTCAGCATGCACATCTTGAATGAGAGTTCACTATTTATTAACAGTTTCTTTTTCTTTGACATTAAAAATGCATGCATACCTCAGTGTAAATCAAATCTCTCCTAAAATGTGGACCTAACCACCATTCCAGATAGCTCACAACTGTTCCTTTTAGTTTCTACACCCACTCTCACCCTAAGGCAATCACTGTTCCAATTTTTCCCCCTATCATAGATTAGTATCCTTATTCATATTCTAGCACTCCCTCCCTTTCCCTTGCCCTCTCCCCCTCTGCCTCCTTCTCCTTCTCCCTCTGCCTCTCTCTCTCCCTTTCGCTCTCCCTCTCTTACCTCCCTCTACCTCTCCCTCTCTTCCTCTCTCTCCCCCTATTCCTATCCTCTGCCTCTCCCTCTCCCTCTCCTTCTTCCTCTTTACCTCTCCCTCTGCTCTCTCTCCCTCACTCTCTCATCCCCTCCCTCTCCTTCTTCCTCTCCCCTTCCCCCTCCACCTCTTCTCCCTCTCCCTCTCCCTCGCCTTCTCACTCTTCCTCTTTCTCTCTCTGCCATGGAGTGGGGAAAAGCTCATAGCTGACCCTCCATTGGCCCACATTGTCTGAAACTATAAATCACATGCGAGAACATCGACATTCTCTTCCCTGGGAATTGCTGTGGACTCCAACTGCCAACTGTCTTTGGGTTAGTAGTGCACTTCCCTATGGGCTATGCCACCAAAACTCCCTTTATTTGTAGTATGGAAAAGCCACTAAATCATACAGTATATACTATTTGTGTAAGACTTACTCGGCTCTTCTTCTTCTTCTTTTTTTTTTTTGTCTTTATCCATCTTGTGGCTGTGAGTCTAGTGAGCAGAAAATGGGATGTGGGGGCAGGGGGCTGTGTCTCTCTGAAAGGGCCAGAGGGAGTGAGAATAGCAAAGCCCCTCACTGACCTAGAGCAAAAAGCAAATAAAGAGCCAGTGGCCCAGCCCCATGGTGCCTGTAGAGTTATACCAGCAGCAAAAGGTTCATTTATTCATTGTTGACTCACACACTGTGGTACCGAGAGTGGGGGTTATTAGGGAAATAAATAGAGAGTGGAGGAGGCAAAGAGTATTACCCAATGCAAGTTTGGGTTTACTCCAACAGTCCCAAACCAAATTAACAGTAAAACACAATTCCTCAATTAATTAAAATCCCAGATCAGTTCAGTAGCACAAATCCAAATCATCAAGTAAGGTTTACCTCAGAGTAGTTATAAGTCAATTTTTCAGAGTCTCTTCTGACATCTATTTTGATTTTTGCTTTCTCCTCTGTTTTTGTAATAATCTTTTGCTTTCTTCATGGATGATATCCTTGATATCATCCCACACTTCATCTGTTTTTCGATCATTGGTGTTCAATGCCTCAAACCTATTCCTAAAAGGATCTTGAAATTTAGATGGAATTGATCCAAGATCATTTCTTGGTTCCTGTGGACCTATTTTAATAACCTTAATGTCAATTTAAAAAAAAGATTCTTACCACTGGACCGAGAGACAGCTTTATGGTGGTTAGAGAGGAGATTGAAATTGTAAATAGCTTCATCTTGCGTGGATCCTAGCAATATGCCCAAAATATGTAAGGTGAAGCCTCATCATTCTTGCCTCGAAAGAGCACTCTGGCTGCACCCTCTCTAAGACATATTTTTTGTTCTTTTGGCCATTCAGTGTTCTTCTCCAACACCACAGCCCAAAGGCATCAATCCTTTTTCTGTCATCCCTATTCATTGTCCAGCTCTCAGCTGCACAGCAAGTGATCAGAAAGATCATGGCCTGACTCAGATGCACCTTAGTCCTCAAACTAGCATCATTACTCCTCACTAATTTGGAGAGGTCCCTAACTTCAGACTTTCCCAGTGCAAAACATCTCCTTATTTCCTGACTGCTGATACCAAGAGTGTTAATTACTCTTTATATAATACAGCTTCTTGAATTATTTTCTTAGCATACATATTGACTAAATTTGGAGAAAGGATACAACCCTGACGTACCACCACTCATCTGTTGGTGTGCTGTACCATGGTGGCTTGGGTGCCACTGTTATGCTGAAAGGCATGCCATCAATATTTTTAAATATCAGCAAGGTCACTCATAATAATGGACAGGTTTAAGTGGAGCTTCCAGACAAAAACAGACCATGAAGCATGACTGACAATCCACATCTGAAGTAACAGTCCCTCAAAACCCCTCTGGACAGTGTTAGAGTGCCAGAAGATGAGCCAGGTGGCATAGACTTGGCTAATCAGTGTTTCCCATCTCTTTGTTCACAAAGCTTGGTCCAGAGGTGAATATTTGATCCAAACCAGAATAAAAATATCCAACCCTTAGACTTCTGGTGCTGTGGAAAAGTAACTCTGTTTCTGCTGGAGCTGTTAAGCAGCTAAAACATAGAAATAGTACTTCTGGGACCATTTTTATATCTTTTGGGAGAATACCTGGCTCAGACTATGTCTCACTATGATAGATGCAGACCTGGTGCAAGAGAACAAGTGAGAGGGAGAAAAAGAGGGAGGGAACGAGGGAGGGAGATTGATGTCTTCGTTTGAGCAAATGATCATATCATACATATTGAGGCCTTTCCAGCTTGTGGATATTGTCTTAATGGTCTTAGTTTGGGTTTGGTTTCAATTATTTGAAACAGAAGATCTGAAAGAATGCATCTTTTATACTCAAGAATACATTTTTGCTAATTTCCTTGCATTAGGAAAGCTTTTCTGTGCTGACAGCAATGTTTCTGTAAAGATTTGAGCCGTTAATTTAAAGGAGGTACCTCTCTGGCTGTTTGAATTTACCCACAATTCCTCAGGAAAGAGATGAGTGACCTATTCCTGTGTAATTTATACCTCTGAAAACCCACTAGGGAGACAGCTATGAGTCAGTTCTGGCTCAATGGCAATGACTGAGAGTGAGCGAGCTGTGTCAAAGCAAATGTTTCCCTCCATTAAAACTTATGTAACTGACTGTATAGATTGTATGGAGACACTGGCTGAGCCAGGTTTCTGAAACCCCACAGCATATCAATAGGCAGGCTGAGAGCAAACAATGTCAACAAGGTTATCATGAAGAAGCCATGAAAACCAAGAAAAAGAACATTAGCTATCCAGGTCATCTGGATGCCATGGTCTGTGTAATTTGGAATAGAGTAGAATGGAGATGTGTAGGATATTTGAACAAACCTACACTCATTAGATGCTGTTATGGGCATGAAAATGACCTGGGGAGGATATGAGACACATGCTTTCTTATTTTCCTTCTTTTCTCTCCATCTGCCCTTCTCAATTGTTGCTACTGAGATTTCCAGACACTTTGCCTTCAGGTCTTGATACACTTGGACAGTGCCTTGTATCTCTGGACTAAGAGTCATGAAACTACGACACAATCATCTGGTTTCTGTTGGTCCAGCTATCTGGAAAAGGTGCCTTTCGATCACCTGGTTGCATTGAAACAAAGCCAAAGACCACCACATCTCTTTTTAGTGACTTTCTAATCACAGTAACAATAGATAGGCTTCTTATTACAAAGCTGGATAATTACACTTCTTGTTAACATCTCATGTGCTTCAAAGAGTAATTACAGATAATGAGAAAGTTTGGGTGCAAGGGATTTTGCATATTATTGAATGATGAAAGGAGGATGCTTGAAAAGTGTCCTAGGGGTTAATCACCGAAGCCTCGGGCTGCCTGCTCATACACAGGAAAAAGAAGTGGCTCTTTTGTGTTATACAATCATTACAATTCCACACGGACATATGCTATAGAATGCCAAACACTCATGAAAACAAAGAAATGATACTAAGGATTATTTGGGTTTAAGGGGAGGTGAAAATGGAAGTCAACAAAACTATCTCCAGTCATTAGGAAGAATTTTCTGGCTATGGGGTATTCTTTTTTGGGGGGGTAGGAAGGTCTGAGAATAAATTTTTAATTGGCATATATAAATTGTTCTTTGTCAAACATTCTTCTAGGTGGTATAGCACTGGTCTGTGCATTACTGTACAGAGGTAACTCGTGGTTGCTGTGATGCTGAACACTGTGACACTGATGTGTCAAATGCTATAATGGTTACCCATAGTGGACAGTATTTGGTGGAGCTTTCTGATTAAAATAAACTTGGAAGCAGGAGTGATGTCCACTTCTGAAATGGCTTGCCTCTAGAAACTCTATGAACATGGAGAAATGACCAAAGTTACACAAGTGTCCATGTCTTTCGTTCAAAGAGTAACTGTGAGTCGTCTACAACTCGATGGCACTTAACAACGTCAACAGCATTCTTTGTTTACTTCACTTACTTATTCATTTGTACATTTTATTTATCAATTTATTAAAAAATAGAACACGCTATGCATGTTCCAGAAACTATACAATATGCTAAGTATACAATTTTGTCATTGTGTGCCATCAAGTCTGAACCGAATCATGGCTGATCCTCCAGTGGATTTTGAGAGGCAGTTAATGACCTGGGAAGAGATTGCTCATCCTCCTTCTGAGTAGCAGCTGTTGGATGCAAACTGCATGCCCTTCGAATTGTAGCGTAGCCTCTTACCATTAGACCGTCAGAATATCCAATGACACTGTCCTTAATAATTTACTCACTCTTTCATTACCATAGAGACAGAGTCAACTTGCAGCTGATTCATCAGGTTTTTGGTGGTTTGGTGATAGCGTGGGAAATCTCCCATCGTTCTCTCAAGAGAAGGTTGGTGGATTTGAACTAATAGTGAAGTACAATCTTTGGGTCAGCACAGCAACTCTGGTCTATGCCACCAGAGCTCTCTATATCACACAGCTTCCTTCTGATGCATTTTTGGCTGAACTTGAACTTCTCACCTTGTTGTTAGCAGCTGAATGCATTAAAATGTAATGCCTTTGAATTACTCTGGAACTCTGTAATAATTATTAACTATAGTTAATTAGCAGGAGAAATGATGGTTTGGTGGTAGAATTCTAGCATTCTATACAGGAGATGGTGAAGCTAGAGTGCTCCTTGGAGGCAAGGATGGTGAAGCTTCATCTTGCATACTTTGGGCATGTTGCTAGGAGAGGCTGTTCCTTGGAGAGGGCTTGGAAAAGTGGAGGAATGGTGAAGGGAGAGTAATATTCTCAGCCAGGTGGATTGACACAGTGACAGCAGCAAAGGGCTCAAGTGTGCCAGAGATTATGGGGTTGGCAAAGGATAGGGAGGAGTTCAGATCTGTTATACAGAGGGTTACTATGAGTCATATTCGACCCAACAGCACCTAACAACAACATACAGGAGTTGGGTTGAATTCTGTCACTATATTTCAACAGCAGCCATAATAAATCCAGCAGTGGAAGTTTGCATGATGCTAAACAGGTTTCACCAATCTTTCCAGTCGAAGATAGAGTAGGCTTGGCACTCTATATTTTTAAAAATCAGCTATTGAAAATCCTATGAGTTACAATGGTCTGACAGAGTAAAGATAGCACTGGACACAGCAGTTTTCTTTCCACTGAGCATGAGATCACCATGAGTTGGGGGCAAACCCAAAAGCAGATAACAACAAAACAATTCAGTCAAGAACTAATGAAACATTTTGAGTGGAAAATGTCAGTCCATCTGGAGAGACAGGTGTACTACTTACTATAGAAGGATACAACGATGTGAGATATAGAACTTTGTCTCCAAAAGTGAGGCCAGGTTTCCAGAGGAACCAAAATGGAACCTGAGACCATCGCCCTCGCGCTGCGTCGCCCTCGCGCTCACCAGAGAGGAACAAGGTGAAGAAAGGAGTGGAAAAACCATTTTTCCCTCAAAGAATGAACAACAAAGGCACTCAAGTGGGAAGCAGCAGGTTTCTTGAAAGAACTGAAAGAAGTAAGAGGGGCAGGAAGGAGAACAAGTTGGGGCTGGCTGAGACTCAGTTGGGCAAAACTTTCTTGGCCCTGTGTAAATGTCTGGGCTTTATCCCAAAGCTAACAATGCCAAAACACTGACAGATTTGAAGGTAATTTTAATTTTTCTTATGGCTGATACTTCTGTATCTTTATTCATACATGAGATTCTTTCATTTCATTTGTATGGTATGGATCATTATTTTTTCAAAAAATACAAGTGAGACCAGAATTTAGAGTTATCAAGAACATATAACTTAAAGGAAATGGCTAGGCAGGGGGAAGTTTGTGGATTTTCTATCCTACATTTCCTCATTTTTATATATGTTGTTTTCCTTTGTTTTTATTTGTATATTTTGGAAATCACAAAACCTCTCCAACTGTTTTGTGACTTAGTTGTTTTACCATACATTGTTGAAATATGACGTTTTTAACTGAAGGAAATAAGAATTTAAGATTGTTCTCTTTTTTTAGCTGTGCTTTGAATGAAGGTGAAAGTTTATGTAGTGAATCAGTTTCCCATTCAAAAGATGACACACATTTTGTTCTGTACAGTTGTTTGTAATTTCCATTAC
>NW_006399762.1:23132031-23158096 GCF_000299155.1 Elephantulus edwardii
CTATGAGTCGCAGGCAACTCGACGGCACATAACAACAATAACAACAACAATCCTACCCTTCTCTGTCTTTTCTGTTTCCATTTCTCTCTCCCTCCTATCCCGTCTTGGCTTCTGTTCTTTTCCCTTGGTCAAATGCTGCTCTTTTGGTTATTCTAGCAAATTTTATCTCCCTAATGTTACTTATGTTGCTGTTAAGCGCTGTAGAGTCATAGACGACCCATAGCAACTCTAGGAATGAAAGTCGTGAACACAAAACTTTAATTTTTCCTCCAATTTCATAGAGTTTCCAGAGGAAAGCTCTTTTGGAAGTGGATGCCACTCCTGTCTCCATGTTTTATTCTTGAGATCCACAAAAAACCAGGCCCAAAAAAGCCTTTTTAAATAGGAGGCCCAACCCAATCAGACCACACCCTGTTGTGAGCAATTGCCACATCCTAGTCTCAGTCGCAAATTTTGGCTGCAAATTGAGCCACAGGGACAAGTTCAAGTTTAGGACTTAAGTGTGGTGAAAGGTGGCAGTCTTGAGGATGCCATCAATCTATGCATGACTATACTTTCCCATCACTAGCTATACATCTGAGAACTAGTTAATAACAAAGGATAACAGAAGAATCAATGCCTTTGAGTTGTGGTGTGTTGAAGATTACTGAATATCCCATGGACTGTCAAAAGAATAGATATGTCTTGGAGAAAGTGCAACCAGAGTGCTCTTTGGAGACAAGGGTGGTGAAGATTCATCCCACATAATTTGAGCATGTTGTTAGAAGGGGATATTCCTTGGAATGGGGCATCATACTTGGAAAAATGAAGGGCGAATGAAAGAGAGGAAGACTCTCAATAAAACGGATTGACACAGGATGGCAGCAATGGGTTTGGCTATGTCAGAGAAGATGAAGATGGTACAGGTGAGGACAAGGTTCAAATGTGTTGTCTATAGGGTCACTATGCAGCATACTTGATGGCATGTAACACAAAACAACTATTGAAAGCCTTCCATTTTTATCCCTTTTAGAGTGAACAATAGTGGTAAGTGGGCACTATCTAGTTCTTCTGGCCTCATGGAAACTGAGCTTCATATGATTCATTAGTCTTTGGACAAGTTGTTTATGTATTTTTTTTTAAATCTTCTTCATTTTTCTTCTCTATGGATGTGGAGAGTCCATAAATTGAACCTCAGATGATAATTTGCAAACTGTTAAGACCCTACTCACTACACTCCAAATAGGACATAGAACATTTCCTTCGTAGACTGTTAATTTGATGTCATAAGACTTTGAACCTGAGTCGCCAGATGCAATGTTGAGATTATTCTTAATCTCTTCTAGATTAAGCTTCAATTTGTAAAGCAGTAACAATAATGTGGTTGTTATGAGCATGAGCTATGAACTCAAGGTGATAAAGTTCAAATCCAGTTAGATCACTCACTAGATATACACCACAGTGACTATGTAGATTTATCTCTTTTTGTCTTATTTTCTCTTATCTATTATATGTTGTTGTTAAATTGTTAAGTGCCATCAAGTAGTAGACAACTCATAGCGAACCTACAAACAAAATGCCTGAACATTTGTCTAACTTTCATAATTTCTGTTAGTTCATAGAATTTCCAGAGACAAGCTATTTTGGAAGTGGATGCCATTCCTGCTTCCAAGCTTTTTTAATTGGGGGAACTCTATCAAACACTGTCCACCACGGGAAACTATTATCGCATTTGACACATCAGTGTCACAGTGTTTAGCATCACAGCAACCACGAGTTACCTCTGTACAGCAAATGGGTAGACCAGTACTATATTGCTTGAAAGACTGTTTGATCAAAAACAATTAAAACCAGACTTGAGTGCCACAGATTAAAATCACCCACCTTAGGCTTAGTAGCATAACTTTCGATCCACAAGGCCAACAGAAGTAATAATATTTCTAGGGAGCTCTTACTGTCTTGTTGTTGTCAGCATTATTTTGTACTATTGAGTTGGAACTGACCCATAGCTGACCCTCCAGCAGGTTTGCAGGGGCAGATAATCAAACAAGAGGAGATTGTCCATCCTTCTCCCACAGAGGAGTTGCTGGGTTCAGTGTGCCTTCAAAATTTTAGCACTGTTTCTTACCACTAGGCCACCAGAGTCCTTAGGAATTGTGCTGCCAATGCAAAGGTACATGGTTTTTGAGGGTCAGCTATGGGTCGATTCTGATTCAATGATATGTAACAACAATAATATTAGCTACTTTATGAAATTGTTAAGAAGAATATGAAATAATTATAATAACAAAGTATTGATAAATAGAACATGATCAATCATTAACTAATTAGTTAAACATGATTTTTAAAATTATTTTAATTTAAAATTTGTTCACTGAACTATATCATGAAAATTCCCTGTTTATTTTAATAGATATTATACATAGATTATGACAAGTAACACATAACTAAGTTCATACACAAAACCAGAAGCTAATATAGCAAAATATTGTAGGACAGTGTCAAGAATGAGTAGTCTGGGGGGAAATGAGGAAAGAAAATGCTAACCTGATAAAAGTAGGCATTAGTTATAAAAAATGACAGTAAGATTTAAATGGGCACAGTAAGATTAAATGGGCAGAAATGCTAAAAAGACAAAAATCCTGTTCAGAGGATTAAAAAAAAAGTTTTGAAACATCTGATGCTTAAAAACGAAAGGCCCAAAGAAGCACAAGATAAGTGACAAATGTTTTAAGGGACCAGGGAAGTAGTGTGAAATATGTAAAGATGTTGAATACAATGCAATACAATACAATACAATACAATACAACACAACACAACACAATACAATACAATACAATAGGAAATAGTAGTGTCTGCACAAAAGCATGCAAATGAAAACCCATATGTGCATATATAATTTTAAAAAATCATCCTGGACAAATAATTTTGTACCCTGTCTCCATACCTTTTCAACCTACATGCAGAACAGTTCATTCAAGAGTCTGGATTTTATGTGGAGGAATGATGGCATCAGGATTGGAAGAAGACTCAACAGCCCGCCTTATGTAGATAACACAACCTTGCTTTCTAAAACTGAGGAGAGCCTGAAGTGTTTGCTGCAGAAGGTCAAGGACTGTAGTCTGTAATATAAATTGAAGCTCAACATCAAGAAAACAAAGATTCTACTGGATTGAAACAGATGAGGGAGACAACTATTTAAAAGGGATATGTGATTAGGTATTATTATCATGATGGGAGTCCAGAACGAAGGCTCCATAGCGAAATGGACTTGAGGGGAGGGATTGAATAACAACGAAAGAATTTTCCTTTTACTTTTCAAAGAGCAAACTAGGGGGGAGTGGTGGGCAGGGAGAAAAGTGTAACAATGAATGAATGAAAATCCAAAGTCTGTAAATTTTCATTAAAATTAATAACAACAACAACAAAAGAAATAAAAACATATGTTGCATACTCAAAAATAATTTTGAAGTATTAAAAAGCAAGGGTTTCAAATGAATTATTAATGATTTCTGTACAACTGGGGGAAAAAATTCTCACCACTGGGCCAATTGGCAGCCCTGTGATAGATAGAAAGAGATTTGGATTGTCAACAATTATGACTTGCTCGGCTCCACAATCAATACTCTTGGACTAGCAATAATTAAATAAAAAGATAAAATGCATTAGGAAAATCTGCTATCAGGGACTTCTTCGGAGTGCTGAGGAGCAATACCGTCAGTCTAGAGATCCAGTCCACAGTCTTTGCAATTACTAGCTATGCACTGAGACCTGGTCAGTAAACAAAGATAACAGAAGAATCGATGCCTTTGAGTTAATGGTGCCGGAGAAGAGTACTGAAAATATCATGGACTGCCAAAAGAACAAACAGACCTGTCCTGGAAATGGTGAGACCAGTGTGCTCCTTGGAGACAAAGATTTAGAGGTTCCATCTCACATACTTTGGGCGTGTTGCCAGAGTCCTTGGAGAAGAACATCATGCTTGGAAGAGAGAAGTGACCGTGCAGAAGAAGATGCTAGATGAGATGAATTGGCACAGTAACTGGGGTATATGAGTTATGTGTGTCAAAGGCAGCGAGATTGGCTCAAGATAGAGCAAGGTTCAGAGGTATTGTGCATAGGGTGGCTATGAATCAGAGACAACTGAACTACACATAACAACAACCCCAAATTAGATCATAGTAACTCTGAAATAATGCTTTCAGGGTATAACTCATGTCTTATGACTCTCTTCTCTTTCCTGGTCAGCTACAAGGCCTCCAGGTCCTGTCATTGATTCATGTTAGCCGGGTCCTATGGCTGCTTTAGAGAACAATCACTGTCCTGAGCACACCCAGAACTTCCTAAGTTGGGTTATGTTGAGATTTGACTCTAGGTGTGGGTTTGGTGACTGGAAAGAGAGGACCAATCATGAGAATGACAAACTTTTCCTAGTAAGGAGCTATTATCACTTGAAACAGCTCTGTGTGTGTGTGTGTGTGTGTGTGTGTGTGTGTGTGTGTGTTGGCTCTTTCAATAATAAGAAGTAGATTTCCTCTGCAGTTCCAGAGAATTTGAGAATATCTAGGACTCAAGGTTTTCAAGGTAATCTACTTATATACCCCCATTCCAGTGCTCAGGGTCCCACTTCTCCATTCGGGCACTGACTTTGGCCTGGGAGTATGCCTTTGCTGGAAATTCAGTCTTCTCTGAAGTTCTGTCATTCTTCTAGTTCAGTCCTCCAGTCACAGGAAACGGAATCACTGTCAAACATGCCAACGGGTTTTTATTACTCACTCTCTTACTTTGCTTTATGATATTGCCTATTGGCCTCACATGGTAAAGATTTTTGTTTTCTTGATATTGAGATGTAATCCATATAGAAGTCTGATCTTCTACAATAAACACTTCAGAGTGGATTATATTGAAGTTGTCAACAATTTTATCTTACTTGGATGCATATCAACACCCTTGGTACCAACAGCCAAGAACTCAAAAGATGAGTTGTAATGGGAAAATCTGCTGTCAAAGACCTCTTCAGAGTACTAAAAAGCAATAATATCAGTTTAAAGCTAAGTTGTGTCTGATTCAAGCATTGTTTTCTCAATTACTTCCTATACATCGGAAAGTTGGACAATAACTAAGGATGACAAAAGAAGTATCAATGCTTTTGAGTTGTGATGTCGGAGAAGAACACTGAATAATATATGGATTGTAAAGAAAATAAATAGGTCTGCTTGGAGGGGGTACAACTAGGGTATTCACTAGAAGAAAGGATGGTAAAACTCCATCTCACCTACTTTGGACATGTTGCTGGGAGGAGTCAGTCCCTGGAGAAGGACACCATGCTTAGAAAGGTGGGGAATCAGTGGAAGAGGGGAAGACAAGATGGATTGGCATGATGCCTGTAGCAATGGGTTTAGCCATGTTGATTGAGCTGCTGAGGACGCACAGGACAGGTTTTCAGATCTGTTGTTCATAGGGTCATTGCGAGTCACAATTGACTTGACAGCACTTAACATCAATAGCAACAATTTTGCTTTCAGTCATTGACTAATAGGTCTGCTGGTAATTTTCTGTTTTTATTAAATTAGTTCCTCAATCATACTTATTGTCTTGATCTAGTAAACACCTGCCCCACTGCACCAGTTAATATGGCCCTTTCCCCAGTTCATTGAAGGCAAAACAGTGTATTAATCTACCACCAGTGACTTGGTCTCCATTTCCATTAAAGATATCAAAGATCCAACTACAAAGTCCCATCCACAGCTTTGCTCTCTAGAACCATCACAAAACCAAGTCCCTGAGATTGGATTCCCTAGAAGAGGCTTGACGTGTTTTTGTTTGGTTTTTTGTTTGGTTTTTTTTTGTGTGTGTGTGTGTGTGTGTGTGTGTTATTGGGAAATGCTTTCTGGAGAAAATTTATAAGAGAAATAGGATAGAGGAGGAAGATAAAGCTAAATCAGGGTGCCGTCTCTACGGGAGACTGTATTTCCCCTTGGAGAAGTTTTGAAGAAGGATTCACCTGTCAGAACATGTCTCACTTGGTAAGGGGGCATGTCTTTTGTACCAATTTCAGTCGGTCATTGGCCGTTGTCTGCACTGTCTGCCTCCCTTCCTCCCACCCCAATACAAAGAGCTCTTGCTTGTCCTCGAGGACAATTGTCCACTGATTTACCAGCCAACACTTACAGCTGTTGGGAGGTGGGTGCTCCAGGCAGCAAAAAAGGATTAGGCACCACCAATGACTAGTATTGCTGCCATTGTTATTACTACCATAATGAAAAATATCAAAGGGCAGTTAGCCTTTTTACAATTGGAAAAATTTTCCTTTTAGTGGTTCCTATGAAGCTGTTGTTATTTTCCTTCTTCTACAAAAACCATATATTTTCCTTAATGGCAAACTTGGTCTAAGAAGAAAAGCTTTTAAAATCTAAAGGGAAAATGCACATGGATATTTATTAAATAGAATGTTCATAAAAAAGTTGTGATACTTTTCCCTCCTCATTTCTCACAGGCCACACACACGCACACACACACACACACACACACACACACACACACGCGCGCGCACAGAGACACCTCCTTCTTTTAAAATGTCTATCTCTTGGTTTCTGAGGTAAGGATACCTTTTAATTTTTTGGTCAGCTTTACTAGGAGAAGATTTCCAAGTTGGTGAGTTAATGTACTGTCTCATGCTTACAACTAGCTAATATCCTAGACTGAAAACATAAATCCTGTGAAAAGTAAAATTAAGATATCGATTGAAAGTCCAGAGGGTCCAGACTGAGAAAATGCCCGTATTCGTGGAATGAAGATGGCTGCTCTGCCGAACTAAAGCAGCAAGCATTCTTAGACCAATAATACGAAAATAAAATAAAAAGGCAGGAACTTAAGCTAAGATGAAGGTCAAATATCTAAGGGTGAAGATTTATTGGTTGGGGACCAGAAGAGAACAAATATGTGAAGTTATATAATAGGTTTAAAGCAAACCAACCCTTACTAGTCAATTCTCACTCATATCAAGCATGTACATATTTATAGGAGGAGATTGCTCGTCTTTCTCCTGAGGCATCGCTGATGGTTTTGAATCACTGACCTTCCAGTAACCACACAGCGCATTACACACCATGCCTTACATAATAAGTTAAGGATACATAACTGCAAGCATATCATGCTCTTTTTCAGTTAATACAACAGCAAGGCGTATTTTTCTGGAAATTTGTCCTTCAAAACAGTTTTCTCAAGCACATATTTTGTTGGGAATCCATTGTAAAGAAGATGAGTAGAAAATGCTGTGAGTTAAGACCTTTCAGGTATAGGATATCAGATCCTGTATCTCTGTGTGACCACAGAGGCAAGAGTCCTGGGAATAAGCTGTGACAATTGGCCTCTTTCCAACCACAGAGAAAAAATTTCCTAGGGTATTTGGTTAGGTCAACACAAAGGTGAACAGAGAAATTGCTGCTAGAAAATATAGACCTAACCACTGCTCTCTAGTCAGTTTCAACTCATAGCAACTGTGTACCACAGAGAACAACTGTTCAGTAGGGATTCCAAAGGCCAGCAATCTCTACGAACACAGACTGTCCCATCTTTCTTCCGCTGAACAATTGGTCAATTAGCAGTCAAGTACTCGAACCACTGCACATCCGTTGTTATTTGCTGTTGGAAAAGACAGCTTCAAAATATCACATGAATTCTAGGCTCATGTCAAGACTTTACAATGGAGTTAAGATTGGGTTTTCAGGGTGCTGCATTTGTACATACATAAACCCCCTTAGAAATTTTTTTTTAATCTTTATATGCTTTTGTACATAGGGTTGCTATGAGTTGCAGGTGACTTGACAGTATATAAAAACAACAACGTGTTAAGAAGAGGGCCCTAGTAGCTCAGAAGGTGTGTATTGAGCTGCAAATCAAGACATCAGCTATTCAAATTCACCAGCAACTCTGAGAGAAAAAGATGAGGCAGCCCACTCCTGTTAAGATTGATGGATGATTGTCAAGAGTTGGAACTGACACCACAGCAATGGGTCTGTGTTTTTGTGGGGTTTTGTTTGTGTATACAACTAAGAAGGATGCAGCATCATACTACATATTCACAAAAATAAGTAGAAATCATAATTGATTCACGCGTTGTTTAGAAAATCCATTTTGCCGCCAGCATTTCATGTAATCTTCTAAGAAACTGTGAGTTGTTGGATGTTTTTTTTTCTTCTGAAAGTTGCTGGGAAATTTCTAGAATGATCCATTAAACTCTAAATGTGAGTCTTTTTATAATTTCCAGGCAAATCAGCTTCAGGCATGTTTTTATAGCTTCAAGCTACTCTGTCTCCACAGCAGAAAAGAAAAGACTTTTCTGAAGACTGACTCTCATTTTCTTCCCACATGCAGCATACGTGAAGGAATGTAGGGGAATTTTGCATTTCGGGAAACTCATTTACAAATGCTTTTTATGAAATTATTATAACTGTTGCAGCAATTGGGATAAAGGATGTGCTTAATTTTTATTCAAGCCGTTCGTTATGAATATTGGAGGTGAAAGCTTCTGAGGTCTGTGGTGTAGAGCCTGTGGTAGCTTCTTAAAAGAGAAGGATGTAGACATTTCAGTATTCAGTTACATTTGTTTTGTAAGTCCTCGAGTACCTATGACCTTTGGCAGAAGGGGCTTCAGAAGGGATAGATTGCTTCTCTTGCCAGGAGACAGAATTTTCAAGTAGCTCTCAGGAGAGCAATAATGGCGCAGTATGGGTTTGATTAATTTGCCACTGGATAGCTACTCACTTAAGGAAAGTGTGTTAGAAATATTTGGAAGTATGGCTCCTCTGCGCCTTGAAGCTTTAGCTGTCACCACAGGTGCTGTTTGATCAATAAAAATGTGCTGACTTCTGAACTTTCAGAGGTGAGTGATGAAGGGTGATAGTGATATGTTGAAGGAAACCAAATCTTCTCCATTTCTAGGGTGGAAAATGTGCTGTGTTTGATTGTTACTGTGTGCTGTTGAACTTACTCCAATTTATAGTGACTCTAAATGGCACAGACAGGTCTTTAGAGAGGGACATCATGCTGGGTAGAGTAGAGGGACAGTGCAGGAGGGGAAGACCCTCTATGAGGTGGATTGATTCAGTGACAGGGGTAATCAGGATGTGTGTGTCAGAGGCAGTGCGATTGGCACAGGATAGAGCAGGGTTTAGGGCTGTTGTACATAGGGTCGCTATGAGTCACAACTGACTCGATGGCACATAACAACAACAAATGGCACAGTAGAATTGCCCCACCAGGTTTCCAAGGCTGAAGTCTTTATGAAAGTCACTTGTCAGGTTCAGACCTTTGGTCTTTTGGTTAGTAGTCAAGCTCTTAACCATTGCACTAGCAGAACTCTTGTAGAGAGTTGCTCCACTAGCTCAAAGATCATGCTTCACGGTGGCTTTTAATCCAACAGCCACTTCAAGGGTGAAAGATGCACAGTCTCCTCCATTGCAATATCCAGCCTTGGAAATCTGCTAGATGATCAGTTATGAAGATGAGCCAACTCAATGGCAATGAAAACAAAACAAACAAACAAAAACCGATAGAGAGGGCTATATGAGGCACCATGGCCTAGTGGTGAGAAGCTATACTGAAACCCTGAAGGCACATGGTTCAAATCCTGCTCCTCCAGAGAAAGGAGAATGTTCTCCCATGTGTTTTACTGTCTCTGCACATCAGCCAGAGAGGGTCAGCTATGCATCAGTTCTGACTCCATGGTACACAACAACAATGATGGTGATGAAAAAAGAGTAGTCTTTCTAAAAGCACTGTCTACTGATGTGAATGTGTTTCTTCATAATGGAGTTGCCATTGCATTGCACAGTAAGGGACTGACCATCTTCCTTCTGAGGAGCATCTGGTGCATTCAAACCATCTGCCTTTGGGTTGGCAGAGAAACTTCATACTCATTAGGCCAACAGAGCTCCCTTGATTCCAAAAGCATACAATACACCAAAAGCACTCAGCCTCCCTTATTTTGCTGCAAACCATCTTGAGGGTATGACCATAAGAAGGAAGGATCCACCTGTATGGTTATATCATTCATTAGTCTGAGCCAAAGTAACATCTCTGCAGGAAAGGTAAGCAAGGAACTGAATAATTTTCTAATTAAATTCGTTAGTTCTATATAACAGCCCATCTGTTTTGAAAAATGTCAAATAGTTGAAGGTGCATTTAAACCCTCAATTACTAATTGCTTGCTTGTTTCCATCCTACTTTCCAAAATTTTCCACTTAATCCTACTGATCGAGCCAATAACACCTGAAAAGAACCAGTGTGGGGAGGCAAAGCAAAAAAGACAGTGAGGGAAACACAAAGCCTGGATTTGACCGAGAATATGTTTCCCGCTGGCAATGTGGATTTGTAGAAGGATTTTGGAGACAAAGATGTGACCTCAGTTGGAAATGAAAGCTGGAGCACTAGAAACTTATGGAGATCATCTGGAGTTGAAGAAACTGAAGGTCGGCAAAGACCAAAGGCCTTTCTAAGGTGACATGGGCGGGGGGGCAGCTCAGAAAGAGGTTTAAAGTGAGCTTAGCATGCTAGTTTCTTAAGACTGTACTCTTTCATGTGAACCCTCCATTGGTTTTCCAATCTATAAATCTTCATGCTAGAATTCTTCTTTCTCTTCTTCTGAGGAAAGATTGGTAGGTTCAAACTGCCAGCCTTTTAGTTATTAGTAAGACAACTTACTAGGCTACCAGTGCTCTACAATGGTGTTGTGGTTGTTGTAAGTGGTGCCAATCGACTACACAACAACCCTATGAACAATGGATCAGAACCTTCTGCTGTCCTGTGAAATCTCTGATATAATTGAACCCATTGATGCAGTCACAGTGTCAATCCATCTCATCTGAGGGTCATCCTCTCATTCCTTGGTTCTCTACCTTTCCAAGCATGATGTCTTTTTTCCTAAGGACTGGCCCCTCTTAACAACGTGCCCAAAATATGTGGGATGAACCTTCACTATCCTTGTCTCCAAGGCTCCACAATGATGCCCTATAAACTGAAGACTTGTATAACAGAATCAAGTAATTTGAAAAGTTACAGCTGTGGCGACAAGGTGTTTGCTGACATGGAGGCAAAGTCAAGTGGAAAGATAGAAATTCTCCTGGACCATTCAACCATAGAGAATCCCCTGGGGAAAACTCCATTTGGCACAAGTGTATGGTCTGGTACAAAAGAGGCCTGACAATGAAGTGGCTGTTGCAGATTGAAAGGGTGATAAAGACAAATTTGCAACTAAAATGATAATAAAGCAGATTTATGGTTTGAAAGCCTAATCCAAACCACAGTGGGGAAACAAGAGCTATAAATTGCAAAGTGCCAAGGATCTCAGGGGTTCAGATCTGCCAGGACATTAGGCCATTTTCTTCTTGATATAGCTAGGTCTTTTGAATATATCTTAATACTTTTATCCTACCTAACACAGTTGTGAAAATTGTTTAGTTGTGATTGATTTCATTCCCCTCAAAAATTTTCCTACCTCCAGAAATTTATTTAAAACTTCACAGCTATGAGATTGAAATGTTGGTGCCTCAGATTTCCAGGCGCATAAATATTTGTAGACTGAAGGGGTAAGGTACCATTTGCTGATTCAGGGCATTATGTTTGGTCAACTTTTACCCAGTACTTATGGAATACATTTTAAAAAAATTTATAACTGAAACACTTCCATTGGATTCTTTCCTTGGAATTTAATCAAGTAATTGTCAATATCATTTGCATAATACTTCTCAGACTGCTTTGTACAATTTCATGTAAGCCTTGTCTAGCTTCTCTCAATAATGAGAGAATACGAATCATACCTTAAGGTTGACATGTACCTAATATTCTGTACAATTCAACTTGGGCCTTTCCATGTATCCCCTCCCCTTTTTAAATGATGATAAAGCTGTCTGGTACCAACATAATGGAAATATTACAGATCCAGTGAGAAAATGCCCGAAGTGCTTAGAAATCCTACTTGTGTGAGCCTAGTCACCATACTAATTAAAATGGCTTTTGTGATAATTGTGCTTTTAGCCTTTGAAATAAGGTGACTTTTAAATATAACAACATAGTTACACTGAACTTCATTTTCAAATGTACAGATTTTAGAAGAGTCAAATAGTATTTCTAGTTTCAACTTTTTGAGAAAGCACCATATAGCCTTCCAGAGTGGTTGGACCATTTTACACTGCCACCAACAGTGAATAAGGGTTCCAGTTTCTCCACAACCTCGCCAGCATTTGTTGTTTTTTGTTCTGTTACCCAGCAATTCCACTACTAGGAATATACCCTAAAGAAACCATAACTGCTACCCAAGCCTATATGGCTTTGTTCATAGTAGCAAAGAGTTGGAAACAACCCAAGTGCCCATCAAGAAATGAATGGATAGAGAAGCTCTGGTATATTCACACAAAGGAATTCTATGCTGCATTGAAAAACAAGTAACTCGCGAATTAGGATACAAAATGGGTGACCCTGGAGAACGTTATGCTAGGTGAAATATCTTAGTCACAAAAGGACAAGTACTGCATAATGGCACTGTTGTAAAGCAGGACTGACATTGGGGTTGGGGGAGACTGAGAAAAGAGAGGATAAATAATGTATACTGCATTGAAACAGATGAGGGAGAGAACTGTTTAAAAGGGATATATTATTAGGTATTATAGTTATGACAGGAGTCCAGAATGAAGGCTGCATAATGAAGTGCACTGGGAGGTGGGGGGGGGGAGAGGGACTGCATAAGAATTTTTCTTTCACTTTTCAAAGAGAATAGCAAACTTGGGGGGGAGGGGTGGGCTTGGAGAAAAGTACAACAATGAATGAATGGAAATCCAAAGTCTGTAAACTTTCATTAAAATAAATTTTTTAAAAAGGGAGGAAGATTTTAAAAGAAAAAACATCAATTGAAAATATTCTCATTAAAAGACACCATGAACCCTTAAAGAAATGGTGGAATGTTTGAAGCAGGACATCCAACTGGATCATTCCAGTTTGGCCTCAATGCTGAGAGTTTCCATTTCTCTGGAATATTGAATCAAAATCCACACTGTAGCAAGTTTCTCTAGTGATTCTTATGTCCACATTTGTCAGGCAGCGACTACTGAGGAAGCATCAGAACACTGAAGCCATTCAGAAGGGGTCCCAGAGGCTATGATAGGATTATTTGCACTACAAACAAGGTAACATCTGAAATTGGTTGAAATATATAGACAAGAGGGACCAGTCCCTGGAGCCGAACAATATGCTTAGAAGGGTGGAGGACAGCGCAGGAGAGGTAGATCTCGAATATAACTGATACAGTAATTGGGGTAATAGGAGTAGGTGTGTCGCAGACAATGAGACTGGCTCAGGATAGAGTAGAGTTCAAAGCTATTGTACATAGCATTACTATGAGTCACAGATGACTGGATGGCACATAACAACATATTGAACATATAAAGATCCATGCTTATACAGATATGTTTTTTAAAGAAGTGAAGACAATTTTTCAAAAAGCATGGGAAATAACTAAAAAAAAAATTCCTTTTCCGCACTTGCAAATGGCCACTGTACTAAATCAACACTCTGAAAATTCTGCTAATTTGAGAAAAATCACTAAGCATTATTTTTTGTAAGTTATGTAAATTGTGTTTTAGGCTGCTAAAATTGCCTCAGTTGATGGGGGGGGGAAGTGTAAGTATTGTAGGTAATGAATGTGTGTGGAATGATGGAATGATAAAAATAACAAATTTATCATCCTCCAGAAAAATAAAAATGCAGGTATTTATCATCAAAAGGCTGTCACAAGGGTTAGGTAGAAAGTTTATAAGGGTGTGGAATTGGAATTGAAAGGTGTCAATGTACAAAGCCAAAGATTGTCCAGTGGTATGGGGGGCAGGTATGTTATCAGAGGCAGGCTACCATCCAAACCACCTGGAGCATAAAGGAGGCAGGTGAGTTATTTCCTCCATTTTCAGATTTCAAACAGGGAAGCTGAGTATCCTTTCCAGTTGTTGTCTAGTCAGCTCAGACTCAGGGCAATCTCAAGACTGTCAGAATAGAGCCATGCTTCATAGGATTCTCAATGGTTGTGGCTTTTCAGGAGATCTCCCAGCCAGATAATATATATCTTCCAATATACCTTTGTGTGGACTCCAGTGTTTTTGTTAGCAACTATACATGTTACCAGTTTGCACCCAAATTAGTCAGTCCTAAAACAAAACAACCAAACAAACAAATTTAAAAACCTACAAAAAACCAAACCAACCCAAACCAAAAAAACAAATCAACTGAAAAACAACAAACTAAAAAAAAAATCCCCTCAAACTCATTGCCATTGAGTCAGAACTAACTCATAGCCTACCCACCAGCAGATTTTCGGAGTCTGTAAATCACAGCAAAGGAGACTGACTGCACCTTTCTCTCACAGAACAGCTGGTGGATTCGAATTATCCACCTTCGAGCTGACAGTGAACCTCCCTACTCACTAAGCCACCATCCAGATATGTCTCACCTTTGAGAAGCAATAAAGATGCCCAATATCACCTAAAAACACTTTCGCCAAAAATCTTAAGCCTAAATTTAGCCAATCGGTGACTGGAATGCAAAAGTTGGGAATCAGAAAAAGGGATCAGGTATCAGAAAGTATGGACTTGGTGACAGAAATGAGGCTGGTGATAGAATAATAGAATTCTCTACAATCAATTATTTATTCATAGCAAATACCTTTTATAAGAAGCATAAATGCAGGCTAAACACATGGATTTCACCTGATAGGATGCACAGGAATCAGACTGATTACATATGTGGAAGAAACTGTTAGAGAAGTCCAATAAAAGCAGTGAAAATTAGGACAGGTGCTGATTGTGGAACAGATCATCAACTGCTCATATGCAAGTTCAAATTAAAACTAAAGAAGGCTAAATCATATACACAGGAATCAGAATTTAACCTTGAATCTATCACCCATGAATTTAGAAATCAACTCGGGAATAGGTTTGAGGTCTTGACCATTAATGCAGGAAGACCAGACAAGCTGTGGGAAGAAACCAAGAATATTGTTCATGAAGAATGCAAAAAAATCATTACTAAGAAGGAAGAAGAAGAAAAGACCAAAATGGATGTCAGAGGAGACTCTGAATATTGCACTAGAACGCTGAGATGCCAAAGCAAAGGGAAGAAATTGAGAAGTTAATCATCTGAATAGAAGATTTCAAAGGGTTGCTCAGGAAGTCAAGGCAAAATATTATAATGAAGTTTACAAGGAGCTGGAGTCAGAAAATCAAAAGGGCCAAACTCGCTCAACATTTCTTAAGCTGAAAAAAAGAAAAAATAAATTCAAGCTACTAGTTGTGATGTTTAAGGATGCTATAGGCAGAATACTGAAAGATTCCAGAAGCATTAAAAGCAGATGGAAGGAGTATACAGAGTCATTGCACCAAAAAAGAATTGCCTGACAGAGAAGAATTTCAAGAAACAACATATTATCAAGAGAAAATGGTACTGAAGGAGGAAGTTCAGGCTATTTTGAACACTTGGCAAAAATAAAGCCCCATGAATGGATGGAATACCAATTGACATATTTCAGCAAACAGAAGCTGCCCTGGATGTGCTCACAAAATTGTGCCAAGAACTGGAGGACAACTACTTGGCCAACTGATTGGAAGAGATCCATATTTATTCCCATTCGAAAAAAAGGCGACCTGACAGACTGTGAAAATTATTGAACAATATCACTAATATCACACACTAGCAAAATTATCCAGAAAATACTTGAACAGTACATTGACAGAGAACTACCAGAAATACAGGCTGGGTTTAGAAAAAGTCGTGGCACTAGAGCCAATGTCAGATGGATTTTGGCAGAAAGCAGAGAGTGACAGAAGAATGTCTGTGTTTCATTGACTATGCAAAGGCATTTGGCTGTGTGGATCACAATAAATTGTGGCTAATCTTGAAGAAAATGGGACTTTCAAAGGAGAATACGCCACCCCCTTTTCCTTATGAATCAGGGTGAAGTCTCTCTCAGTGAGGAGTGATAGGGAATGGCAAAGGACACACTGGCAAAGGAGATTAATCAGAACTGGCTTTGACAAGCACTGTGGCAATTGGGCAATTAAAACAGACATTCGGATGGCGGAGGAAGAACAAACTGGGGAGGAGGGTAGAGAAAATGGTGTAGCAGTGAAGGAGTGAAGACCCAAAATCCCTGTAAATGTTCATTAAAATTAATAAAATTTAATAATAATAATTAAAAAAAGAAACTTATTCTTGAACAAAGAAGCAGTCCTCAGAACAGAGCAAGGAAACACAGTATGGTTCAAAATCAGGAAAGGAGTGCGTCAGGATGCATCCTGTACCCGTACCTTTTCAATCTGTATGCAGAACAGATCATTCAGGAAACAGGGCTTTATAAGGAGTATGGCATCAGGATTGGAAGAAGACTTATTAACAACTTACCATATGCAGATGATGCAACCTTGCTTGCTGAAACTGGGGAGGACCTGACGCACTTGCTGCAAAAGGTCAAGGACTATAGTCTTCAAGAAGGATTGAAGCGCAACATGAAGAAGACAAAGATTCTCACCACTCGGCCAATCAGCAGCACCATATTAGATGGAGAAGAGATTGAGGTTGTTAGAAATTACAGCTTGCTCAGATCCACAGTAAACACTCTTAACACCAGCGGTCAGAAAATCAAAAGATGAATTGCATTGAAAAAAATCTACTGTCATGTACCTCTCCAGAGTGCTGAAGAGCAATGATGTCAGTCTAGATACAAAGGTGTACCTAATCCAGGCCATGTTCTTCTCAATTACTTGTTAAGCTTCAGAGAGCTGGACAATGACTAAGGATGACAGAAGAATAGATGACTTTGAGTTGTAGTGCTGGAGAAGAGTTTTGAACATACCATGTACTGCCAAGAAAAAAAAAATAGGCATCTCTTGGAGAGGGTGAAGCCAACTCTTTCCTTGGAGGCTAGGATTCTGAAACTCTGCCTCACTTACTTTGGGCACATGGCCAGGAGATATCTGTCCTTGGAGAAGGACATCATACTTCGAAGGGAGTACAGACAGAGCAGGAGAGGAAGATTCCAGATGAGATGGATTGATACAGTAACTGGGGAGATGGGGGTTGGTGTGTCGGAGTTAGTGAGACTGGCTCAGGACAGGGACGGTTTCAGAGCTGTTGTACACAGGGTTGCTAAACATTGCAAGCGACTCAGTGGCATATAAAAACATTAACATACTATCACATGTTTGGAAGCAGGAGTGGCATCCACTTCCTAAATATCATACCTCTGGAAACTCAATGAACTTTGATAAATGTCAATAGTTGTAGAGGGGCTTCAAGCCTTTTGTTCATAGGATTGCAATGAGCCGTGCTCGACTTGAAGACAATCAACAACAACAACAAATTTAGCCATGGTTTAACATCTAACTTCCCATCAAGAATAAAGAAATAACATAAATGACACTACAGGCTGACAATCAGTATGTGGGGCGTTGCCTAGGCCCACTGAACCTGTACTTTTAGTAAATCAATGAATTCATTTTGAAGGCTGTAGTATTTTATCTTCTAGAGCAAGTGCTTCAAGTTCTGTACTTTTTCAGTAAGCAAGGTTGAGTCATCCCCACAGCATAGGTTGTTGGTGAGTCTTCTTCCTGATACTACATTCTTCTTCATATAGTTCAGCTTCTCAAATAATTTGCCCAGCATACAGATTGAATATGTATGGAGAAAGAATACAACCCTGATGCACATCTTTCCTGATTTTAAACAAGGCGGCATTAAACAACAACAACAGTATTCCCTTATCCTATTTGGACAATTGCTTCTTGGTCTATGTACATGTTTCACATTAGCACAATTAAGTTTCTCATTCCTTGAGAAATGGTGTCACATTCATAGTAAAAAAGAATATTTCAAGATCAATATTCAAGTATAAAACTCCAGGTGATAGGATACCATCCATATGCATACAAGTTAGATCTTTTAACACAACTATTTATTATTCGGATACAAACATAAAAACCCAAGAGGAAGGAATAGAGAATTTCTACCAAATTTGCAGTCTGAAACTGATCAAACACAGGAACAAGAAGTACTAATAATAATTAGTGACTAGAATACAAAAGTTGGAAACAAAGGACTGTTGTTTGGAAAATATGGTCATGATAACAGCAAAGAGCAGAGGATAAATGACAGAATTTTGTACAATCAGTAATTTCTTCATTGCAAATATATCTTCAGTGGTTTTTTTACAATATTTCACATACATCATATTTTATATAATTAATTAGTAGAGAGGGTGAAACCAAGTTTCTCCCTGTAGGCTAGGATTTTGATGCTTCAGGTCACATACTTGAGGCATGTTGCAAGGAGAGACCAGTCCTTGGAGAAGGACATCATGCTTGGAAGGAAAGAAAGCACAGGAGAGGAAGACCCTGGATGAGACGGATTGACATAGTAACTGAGTCAGTTAGACAGGCTTGAGACATAAAAGGCTTCAGAGCTGCTGTATGTAGAGCCACTATGAGTTGCCCGCAATTCTATAGCACATTTAAATGACAACGTACCTACTATCACCAATCCTTTTCAAGTACTTACGGAATATTTCCTATTCTTTCACTTCCCCTTCCCCCTCCACTAACCACTGCTCTCCTAATGTCTCCCTTTCCCCCTCCTTTTTTGAACATTCATATATATCTTGCACTGTTAACCTCATATTTTCACAATAGTGGTCTTATTCAATATTTTCCTCATGTAACTGAGATGTTTCTCTCAGTATAATACTCTCTAGTCTCTCACATGTTACATAGTAATTTATAAATTCATTGGTCCTTAATGCTGCATACTATTTCATTGGGTGAATGTACCACAATTTCTCAACCCATTCATTTGTTGATGGGCATTTGGACTATTTCCATTCTCTTGCTATTGTGAATAACACTGCTATGAACATTAGTGTATGTATGTCCTGTCTTTTCTGATTCCCTTGGGATATATTCCTAGTAGAGGAATAGTTGAGTCATATAGAATTTCTGTGTTCAGCGTTTTGAAGAAATGCCAAACTGAATTCCATAACACTCACACCAGTTTAAAATCTCACCGGCAGTATATGAGTCCCAATCTCTCTGCATCCTCTCTGACATTCATTGTTTCTTGTGTTGTTAAACTTTGCAACTGCTCTGAGGTGAGACGGTATCTGTGTTTCAATTTGGATATTTCTGAGTAGTAGTGATGTGGAAAATTTCTTCATGTATTTGTTAGCTATCTGAATGTCCTGCTTTGTGAAAAATCTTTTCATGTCTTTTGCCCATTTTGTGATTGGGTTATCATTTTTGTTTTTCTTGTGGAGGCCCTGTGTTATTTTAGAAACTTCAATTATGAGACCTTTGTCTGAAAAGTCATTGCTAAAATTCCTCCCCTGAGTCTGTGGGCTTTCTTTTCACCATATTTGAGAAAGTTTTTTATGCACAGAGGGATTTGATTTTTTTTTAAGAATTCAAAAAATGTTATAATGAACTACTACACATCTCTGGTGGTCTAGTTGATGGGCAATCTCCTCCCATACAATTAACTGCCTCTGAAAACCCATTGGAGAATCAGCTCTGGGTTGGTTCTGACTCAACGTACACAACAACTACTATACATCTGTAAGTACTAATGGATGTCATGCTGGTAATTACAGTGTTTTTACACTTCAGATATCAGCAAATACTGCATTAGGGCTCAATGTCATCCCTACTGCCAGGCAATTGTCAAAAAACTGTTAAACAATTGTTAAGATATAACTTATTTAAAACAATCTTATACAAAGACCTCATAAAAGTAAAGTTTCTGAAAGTTGTCTTCAAAGTTATATTTATAAAATACCAGGAAAGGATAAAAATCAATGAATGGGATTTTAAGGATAAAATCCATGAATGGGATTTTAAAAGCATCTCATTTATTGTCTTTATCCTCCCGGTTTCAGCTATGTTTTCAAGCCTATTTAATGTCATGGGCTAGAGCTTTAAAATTTGTTCCCATTTTGTCTCTTATGATCTTTATGGTTTTGGATTTTACTCCTAGGCCTCTGATCCATTTTGGTTTTTGCATGTAGTCTGAGATGTGGATCCTGTTTCAGTTTTCTGCAGATAGATATCCAGTTTTGCCAGAATCATTTCCCCATTTAACTGGTTTTGCTTCCTTATCAAATATCAGGTGGCTGTGGGTAAATGGGTTGATTTCTGGGTTCTCGATTCTATTCCATTGATCTGTATGTCTGTTGTTGTACCAATACCACTGTGTTTGATTACTACAACTGTGTAGTAGGGTCTTTTTAATTTTATATTAGTTTGCATATAAAATTCACAAACATTGTGTTTCACACTATCTTTCAATCACTGTGCAGTGGATTTTTAAACCAGGGAATGAGATGCCTCCTATTTAATTTTGGTTTTCAGAACAGCTTTGCTTATTCTGAGTCTCTTTCCTTCCCAAATAAAACTGGAAATTATCTTTTTTATTTCTTGAACAATGAATTTGGTATCTGTATTAGAATTACATTCAAACTGCAGATTGATTTGGGGGTTATTGTCATTTCACCAGGTTGAGTCTTCCTATTCATGAACAGGGAATCTTTTTCCATTTAGTTAAATCTCTTATTGTTTCTTGCAGTAGTGTTTTGTTGTGTTAGGTGCTATCAAGTCGAGTACGACTCATAATGACCCCATGAATAACAGACCTGAAACCTGCCCTATCCTGTGCTATCCTCACAATCTCTGACATACTTGAGCCCATTGTGGTAGTCACTGTGCCAATCCACCTGGTTAAGGGTCTTCCTCTGCTTTGCCATCCTCCACCTTTCTAAGCGTGATGCCCTTCTCCAAGGAATAGCCTCTTCTTCAACATGCCCAAAGAATGTGAGACAAAGCTTTATCATCTGTGCCTCTAAGGAGGACTCTGCACCCTCTCGAGACATTATCTGTTCATTTTTGTGGCAATCCACGAGATATTCAGTACTTTTCTCCAGCACCACATTTCAAAGGTGTCAGCTCTTATTCCATCATCCTTAGCTGTTGTCCAGCTCTCAGCAGCATAGCAAGTGCCTGAAAATACCATGGCCTGAATTAGGCACAGCTTTGGCCTCAAATCTACATCACTGCTCCTCAATAATTTAGAGAAGTCCTTGACCACAAATTCTGAGTGTAATTCATCTCCTGATCTCGTGGTTGCTGGTACCAGGTACACTGATTGTGGATCCAAGTAAGATGAAGCCATTGAGAGTTTCAATCTTTTCTTATCTATCAGTATGTTGCTGATAGGTCCAGTGGTGATGTTTTCTTGATGTTGAGATGCAATCCATATTGAAGGCTGGAGTGTTTAGAATGTGGAAATTATCAAACATATAATTAATGCCACATGCAAGCAAAATACTGTTGAAGACCATTAAAAAGATGATTAGAATAATTCAGAGCCAGAGAATAATAGTCTTGTCAGTCATATAAGGGAAGTTTATTTTGAGTGGTGTTTGATACATGATACTGCTCTTTTCCTCCCAAGAGCGGGCGTCCTTGAGTCTTTGGTCAAGGGTGGAGGTCTGCTCAAGGGTGTGGCTTTAAAATTCCCTTAGATGAGGGGAGGGGTTGGAAGGCCTGGGCCTCGGAGCCTCCACACTGGGAGTTTGGCTGCTAGCTAGCATCCTGATGGCAGGCACATCGGTCAGGTCCCGTAAGGGAAGGTTTTTTTGGGGTCATGTTTGATGCATGTTCTGCTCTTTTTTCCCCCTCACAACAACAGATGTCCTTGAGTCTTTGGTCAAGGGTGGAGGTCTGCTCAAGGGTGTGACTTTATTTATTAATTTTCGAATGAATATTCTTTAAATGACACAGCAATCTTTTGTCTATTTGCTGAACTGAACAATTTCGGGTTGCTGTGATACTGCACAGTGTTGTTCTACAGTGTTGTCAAATACTGTAATGGCTACCCATTACGTACAATATTTAGATGAGCTTCCAGATTGATTTATGTTGGGAAGCAGGAGTGGCATCCACTTCCTAAACTAGTTGCCTCTGGAAACTGTACAAACTCTCTAAATGCTATAAATGTAGAGAAATTATGTTAGTTAATAGAACAGAGTTCAGCTCTTTTGTGAAAAGCTTACTCTCAGTAATATTTGACTTGATGATAATTAATCATTGCTAAATGACACTAGTGCTGTTATATCTGGAAGAACACTCTTCCATCACTCTTTGTCAATGCGCTGTATAAAGTAATCTGGGTTTGCTGTGATGCTGAACCTTGTGTCATTGGGGTATGAAACACAGGAATGGTTTCTGAATGTGGACAGTGTTATGTGGCGCTCCCAATTGTAAAACAGTTTTGGAAGCAGGAGTGGCATCCTCTTCCTAAACCATATGCCTCTGGAAACTCTATGAACTTGGAGAAATGACAATAGTTATGAAAAGACATTAGGTCTTTTGTTCATAGAGTTGCTATAAGTCGTGTGTGACTCTATGTCAATGAACAACAACAACAGCAACCACTAGGTTACCGGAGTTCCCTATTGGCCTATACTTTTCTTTTATTTTTTTTAATGCCTTTGCCTACTTTAGGTATTAGTGTTAAGTTTGCTTCATAGAATGATTCTGGGAGTGTTCCTTCCTTTCTTGTTTTTGTTTTTTTTAAATAACTTTAGTACTATTGGTGGTAGTTCATCTCTGAATGTTTGGTAGAATTTATCCTTGATGAGATCTAGATCAGGACTTTTTTTTTTTAAGACTCCTTTTATGACTTTCTAAGTTTCTTGCTTTGTTATGAGTCTTTTCAAATGTTCCACTTCTGTCTGTATCAATTTAGGTAGAGTGTGGTTTTCTAGAAATTTGTCCACTTCTCTCTAGGTTTTTAAATTTATCAGAGTATAGCTTTTCATACTATTTCAATATGTCTGCCACCTTTTATTCTTATTTAGGTTATTTGTGTCTTTTTTTTTTAAGTTTATCAGTGTTTGTCTATTTTATTAACCCTTTCAAAGAACCACCCCTGCTTTTGTTGATGATTTCATTTATTTTTTCTGCGTTTGTTTGGTTTTTTTAATCCCATTGATTTCAGGCCTTATTCTTATCATTTCCTTTCTTCTGTAGGTTGTGGGATTAGCTTGCTAGATGTGTTAAGGAATTTATTTTGTTCTTTTCTTCTTCTTCTTTTTTTAATGTGTTTTCTTAGTAAGTCAGAGACCTTATCAACAATGTCAGTTTAAAGACTAAAGTGCATCTAATCCGTGCCATGATCTTTTCAATTACTTGCTATTCATCTGAGAGATGAATAGTAAATAAAGATGAGAGAAGAAGAGTTGATGGCTTTAAATTATGATGTTGTAAAAGAACACTGAATATTCCATGGACTACCAAGAGAACAAATAGTGCTCCTTGAGGGAAAAGATGATAAAGCTTCATCTCTCATACTTCAGGCATGTTGTTAAGAGAGGCTATTCTTCAGAAAGGGGCATCAGGGTTGGAGCCATTGTTGAATCATTGCTGGAATCATTGGTGGAATCCTTGCTGAGCCTCTAGAGGGTTTTCAGAGACAGTTAATCACACAGGAGGAGATTTCTCATCTCATTCCTGTGGAGCAGCTGGTAGATTTAAACCATATGCCTTTGGGATTGCAGCACAGTTTCTTACAGCTAGGCCACCCCGGAGCTCCCTAGATTAGGTGCTGGTAAGCTGGTTCTAACTCAGCAACCCTTCATACAAAAGAATAAAACACTGTCTAGCCCTACACCATCCTCACAACAATAACTGTTTGAGCCTCATTGCAACTGGTGTCAATTCAAGAGTCTTCTTCTTCATCACTGACCCTCTCTTTTACCAAGTGTGGTATCTTACTCTAGGGACTATTCCTTCCCAATAACATGTCGAAAGCAGGTGAGATGAAGTCTAACCATCTTCCCTCCCAAGAAGCATTCTGGCTCTTCTTTAAAGACAGATCTGTTTTTGTCTTTTGGCAGTCTAGACTTGTGTAACACAATACATCATTTTATTTCTTGTCTGCTGTGTTCATGGGCATTGATTGTGGCTCTTTTCTCCATATAAAATGGCTATTTTTTTGTACAGTTGTGAGAATTTGTCTTTATTTGTGTTGCCATATAAATGATACTTCTTCCTATACTTTAAATATAGTATCCTATTGTGTTTTGACTTTTGTTACTTTTGTGACAACTAAATTGTCTTGTTTATTTTAAAGTAATGCTTTTTTTCTATTGACTTATAAAATTATTTTCTTCTTTGCCAAATATTATTTCTCTTATATTTTTGTTTGTGTTTTTATGATGTCTTACATCTCATTAACTATTTAAAAAAATCTGTCATGAAAACTTCTCTCATGTATTATCTCTTCAAGTATTGTTCATACCTGTATTCTCTCCTTTTCTTCTAGAAAATAAAAACATAATTTAAAGTTATAACTTTTCAATATGTCTCATCCTTTTCCCATATTATTCCATACCGTTTTCTCTTGTTCATGCTTAGGGAAAATTATTTTCTATTAATTTGTTTTCTAACTCACTATATGTCTTTGCTACATGTAATCGAGCTGTGGTAGTATAGTCCATATTGAGTTGTGCTGCCAACCCAAAAGTAGTACTTCTCTGTCAGTTCAAATTCATCAACTTCTATTTCTATGGAAAAAAGATAGAAAATCTCTTCCTATATGATTTATAGCCTCCAAAAACTCTCGGAAGGGTTAGCTATGAGTTAGCTCTTACTCACTGGAAATGAGTTTGAGTTTTTTAAGTTTTAATTTGCCGTTACACTTATTATTTTTAACTTTAGCTATTGCATTTCCCAATTGATTGTTACTAATAGAGACTTCTTAATAAATCATCTAAGGTTAAGTTTGAAGCATTGAACACCAATGATTGAAGACCAGATGAGTTGAGGGATGACATTAAAGATATCATCCATGAAGAGCAAAAGACAGAGAAGAAAGAAAACAAAAAAATAGGCATCAGAACAGATGTTTGCTCATGTGAAATGCACACCTTGACCAAGAGGCTGTTGTGTGATCAGAGCAAGGAATATTGAATGGTTTAAAATTAAGAAAGATATGTGTGGGGTTGTGTCCTTTCTTCATAGCAATTTAAGCTGTGTTAAAAACCAAAATGTATGTCTCGTGCCTAAAAATTACAGTAGAACTTCAAGAAGCCAAAGAAAATGGAAGAGATATTGAAGTAAGAGAGCTGAACAGAAGATTTCAAAGGGCAGTTTGAGAAGGCAAAGGAAAGCATTATAATGAATTTGCAGAAACTAGAATTGGAGAACAAAAAGGGAAGAATTCATATGGCATTTTTCAAGCTATGAGTACTGGAAAACAGACCTTGTAAGCAAACCAATACAAATAATATTGAAAAAATACTGAAAACCAAACTCAAGCCTTGAGTTGCAATACTTAGAGATGGTATTGAAAAAAAATCTTGAATAATCCAGGAAGAATCCAAAGAAGATGGAGATAATACACAGAATCATTGTAACACAAAGAATTAGTTGACAATAAAATAGCTCAGGAAATACCAAATGATCAAGAGTCAAAGGTAATGAAGGAAGTAGTTAATGTTGCACTGAAGGCACTGGCAAAAACTAAGGTCCCAAAGATTGATATGGTACCAACCGACATGTTTCAAATGACAGATGCAGTCCTGGGAGTTCTCACCAGTGTATGTCAGGAAATTTGGAGGACAGCCACCTGAACAATTGGCTGAAATTCCCAAGAAAGGTGATCCAATATAAAGTGGAAATTATCAAACACCATCACTAAGATCACATGAATGCAAAACAGTGCTCAAGATAATTTTAAAACAAATATAACAATAAATAGGCAACTACCAGAAGTTCAAGCAGGATTTAGAAAAGGCCATGGCACCTGGGATATTACTGCTGATATCAGATGGATCCTGGCAGAAAGCAAATACCAGAAAAATGTAAATTTGTGTTTTATTGACTATTCAAAGACATTTGACTGTATGGATAATAACAAATTATGGTTAACATTGAAAAGAATAAAAATCCCAGAACACTTAATTGTGTTTGTACAAAACCTATACTGAGATCAAGAAGCTGTT
>NW_006399762.1:23160313-23162418 GCF_000299155.1 Elephantulus edwardii
CAGGAGGGGAAGACCCTCTATGAGATGGATTGATTCGGTGACTGGGGTAATCGGGATGGGTGTGTCAGAGGCGGTGCGGTTGGTGCAGGATAGAGCAGGGTTTAGAGCTGTTGTGCATAGGGTCGCTATGAGTCGGAAACGACTCGATGGCACATAACAACAACAACAACATCTTGTTCAAATTTATAAAAGGTATCTGCTGGGACTGTAGCCTTTCTCTATACTGGTTTAACTTGTTGTTGTTGTTAAGTGCCGTCAAGTTGTAGGTGACTCATAGCGACCCTATGAGTCAAAGACCTGAACACTTGTATAACTTTCATCATTTTTCCAGGTTCATAGGGTTCCCAGAGACAAGTTATTTTGGAAGTGGATGCCACTATTCCTTCAGAGCTTGTTTTAATTGGGGAGCTCCACCAAACACTGTTCACCTTGGATAACCATTATCACATTTTACCCATCAGTGTAACAGTGTTCAGCTTCACAGCAACCATGAGTTATCTCTGTACAGCAAGTGGGCAGACTAGGGCTATACAACCTAGAAGAATGGCTGACCAAAACCAATTAAAACCAGGCCCATGGGCTGAGGATTAAAGTCTCCTACCTTTGACTTGGTAGCATCACTTTCTGTCCACTAGGCCAACTGAGCTTTCTTGTTGTTGTTGTTGTTGTTAAGTGCTGTAGAGTTGTAGGCAATGCATATGCTGAGCTAATTATTCCAGAAGTCGGACCTTATAAAGAAGAATGTGGCAATAGAATTGGAGGAAGACTCAACAATAACCTTCATTATGCTGATGATACAATCTTGCTTGCTGAAAGTGAGGAGGATGTGAAACACTTCCTGCATAAGATCAAAGAATACAGCCTTCAGTGTGGATTGCTTCTCAATGTCAAGAAAACAAAACTTCTCACCATTGGATTTACAGACAACATCATGACAGATGTAGAAAAGGTTGAGACTGTCAAATCTTACTTGGATCCACAATCAATATACTTGGTACCAACAGTCAAGAGATCAGGAAATGCATTGCATTCGGAAAGTCAGGGACTTCTTCAGATTATTGAGAAGCAATGACATAAACTTAAGGACTAAGATACACTTGATTCGTGCTATGGTCTTTTCAACCACTTGCTATGCTTCTGAGAGCTGGACAGTGAATAAGGATGACAGAAGAAGAATTGATACCTTTAAACTGTGGTGTTGGAGAAAGGTACTGAATATCCTATGGACTGTCAAAAGAGCAAACAGGTATGTCTTAGAGAAGGTGCAGCCAGAGTGCTCCTTGGACGCTACAACGATAATTCTTTTTTCTCATGTTCTCTGCTAGGAGAAGTTATTCATTGGAAAGAGACATCATGCTTCGGAAGTTGATGGGATGGTGAAGAAGATGACCCTCAGTCAGGTAGATGTTCAAGTGTGTGAGAGATTATGAGGTGGCACAGAACAGCACAGGAATTAGATCTTTTGTTGTTCATAGGATCACTATGAGTCACTTTTTTACTCAATGGCACCTAACAACAACAATACATTCCTGTTGAAAATATTTTCATTTTTATATTCCTTACTTTATAAGCCTAATTTTCTAGATATGTTTTTATTGTGATTTTAATGAAAGTTTACAGAAAAGTTGAATCTTTCATTCATTCATTGTTGCATTTTCTTCCCTCCCCTCCCTCCAAGTTTGCTTTTTTTGCATACTAGTTTGCTCACAAAGTTAGTAGGCATTGCGTTTCACACTATTCTTCATTCATACTGTGTTTCATACAATCATTCCGATACACTATGTTTTATGAAACCAATCTCTAATGGACCTTAACCATCATTACCCAATCTTTTCAGGTCGCTGTTGGATTGATCCTTCCGATTTTCTTCACCTCCTCCCTCCATTCAGAGAACTGTGCAACCCTGTGATTTTGCCCTACCCATCTTCACACCACTGCTCCCACGTCTTTCCCCCTTGTGTCCCCATACATGTTTTACTAGTTATCCTTCTATTTTTACTATAAGGGTTTTATGCAGTATTTGTCCTTGTGAGACTGAGTTAGTTTACTCAGCATGATGTTCTCTAGTCTTTCCCAAGTTATGTAATATTTTTTTAAATATTTTT
>NW_006399762.1:23167103-23172240 GCF_000299155.1 Elephantulus edwardii
GACTCATAGTGACCGTATGTACAACAGCCCTAAATTCTGCTCTGTTCTGTGCCAATCGCACTGTGTCCAATACACCCATCCTGATTACCCCAGTCACTGAATCAATCCACTTCATAGAGGACCTTCCTCTCCTGCACTGTCCCTCCACCCTCCCAAGCATGATGTCCCTCTCCAAGGACCTGTCCCTCCTTAAAATATGTCCAAAGTATGTCAGACAAAGCCTCAGAAAACTTGACTCCAAGGAACCGCCTGGTTTAACCCTCTCCAGGATTAACCTGTTTGCTTTCCTAGCAGTCCATGGTATTCTCAATACTCTTCTCTAGCACCACAGCTCAAAGGCATCAATTCTCCTTCTATCCTCCCTAGTCATTGTTCAACTCTCTGACACATAACAAGTGATTTCAAAGACCATGGCCTGTGTCAGTCGTACCTTAGTCTCCAGAGAGACTCCATTGCTCTTCAGTACTTTGGAGAGGTCCTTAACAGTAGACTTTCCCATCACAATACATCTTTTCATTTCCTGGCTCCTGGTGCCAAGAGTGTTGACTGTGGAGCCAAGCAAACGAAAGTTGTTAACAATCTTAGTCTCTTAACCATCCATCCTGATTCTGCCATTTGGCTCAGTGGTGAGAATCTTAGTTTTCTTGACATTGAGCCTCAATCCATCTTGAAGGCTGCAGTCCTTGACTCTCTGGAGCAAGCGCTTCAGGTCCTCCTCAGTTTCAGCAAGCAGGGTTGTGTCATCTGCATAACTGAGATTGTTGATAGATCTTCCACCAATCCTGACCACACATTTCTCCTCAGAGAGCCCAGCCTCCCGGATAATGAGTTCTGCATACAGGTTGAAAAGGTATGGAGACAGGACACATCCCTGGCATATGCCCTTCCCAATTTTGAAGCATGCAGTGTTTCCTTGCTCTGTTCTAACGACTGCTTCTTGGTTCAAGTATAGGTTTTGCATTAGCACAATCAAGTGTTCTGGAATTCCCTTTTTTCTCAGAGTCAGCCACAGTTTGTTATGATCCACACAGTCAAACACCTTTGTGTAGTCAATGAAACACAGATATATATTCCTCTCGTATTCCCTGCTTTCAGCCAAGACACATCTAACATTAGCGACAATGTCCCTACTACCACAACCCCTTCTAAACCTAGCCTGGACTTTTGGCAGTTCTCTGCTGATGTGCTGTTCCAGTCATTTTCAGATGATCTTCAGTAGAATCTTCCTTGCATGTGAAATCAATGATATTGTTCTATAGTTTTCACACTCTGTTGGGTCACCCTTCTTTGAATGAGAACAAATATAGATCTCTTCCAGTCAGTTGGCCAAGTGGTTGTTCTCCAGATTTCTTGGCACAACTTGGAGAGCACATCCAGGACAGCATCTGTTAGCTGAAATATGTCAATTGGTATACCATCTATTCCTGGGGCCTTATTTTTTGCTATTTCCTTCAAAGTAGCCTGAACTTTTTCCTTCATCACCATAAGCTCTTGCTCATATGTTGTTTCATTAAGTTCTTCTGTGTCTGCCAATTCCTTTCGACACAGTGACTCAGTATATTCTTTCCATCTTCTTTCAGTACTTCCTGGATCATTTAATATTCTGCCTAAAGCATCCTTGATTATAGCAACTTGAGGTTTGAATTGGTTCTTCAGTTCCTTGAGCTTAAGAAATGCTGAGCGAGTTTGGCCCTTTTGATTTTCTGACTCCAGCTCCTTGCACATTTCATTGTAATATTTTACTTTGTCATCCCACTCTGCCTTTTGAAATCTTCTATTCAACTCTTTAGTATCTTGAATTCTTCCTTCTGCTTTGGCTTCTCTGTGCTCCAGTGCAATATTCAGAGTTTCTTGTGACATCCATTTTGGTCTTTTCTTTCTCCTCTATCTTTCTAATGACCTTTTGCACTTTTCCTGGATGATGCCCTTGATACCCTCCCACAAATTGATGCCTTTGTATATTGTGTGTTGGAGAAGATTACTGAATTACCCTGAATAACAAAAAACCCCCCCCACACATATATGTCTTGGAGAAGATTCAGCCAGAGTTCTCCTTGGAGACAGAGATGATGATGCTTCATCTCACATACTTTGGCAATGTTGTTACAAAAGACTATTCCTTGGAAAAGAACATCATACTTGGGAAGGTGGAGGGACAGCAAAGGAGAGGATATGGACTGACCCAGTAACTGCAACAATGTGCTCTACTATGTCAGAAACTATGAGGATAACACAGGATAGGACAAGGTTCAGATCTCTTATTCAAAGGTTCACTCTGAGTCATACTCTATTTGACAGCACCTAACACGAACAGTTAAGATAAAAGAGTATTTGGGGTTCTAATGTGGTTAGGCCTTGAGTTATAGCAATAGCACCAAAAGTTAATATTGGTACTTTCGTTTATACAAACCTTATCTGTTTTAAAATTAGAGAAAATGAGACTTAAGTGCTAGAATCACAGTTCAAACTAACTCCACAAAGATTCTGAATAATAACATTTTTACTATTATTATTTTGGTAGATGAGTAGTGGAAAATGGAAAATAAGAACCTAGATTATTCAAATAATCAACTGAGATTTGAGTTGTACTTTGAAATGTATCCTGAAGATTAAACTCTTGAGTTTAATCACATCTTTTTTTCTGACTCACAAGAAGTGGAAAGTGAACCATGTCACAAAGACCAGATATTGGGTCATTTTCAAAATTTAAAAGTTATTTTCATGTTCACAGGACTCCTTAATAAGTCTTTTGTAGAGCAGGGGAAAAAGGAATAATTCACTGTTTAGGCATTATTATTCTTCCTAAAGTCTTACTTTCCCATACATTTATTGTTGTTATGTACCATGAAGCCATAAACCAACACTTAGCTGAACCTCCAGGGAGTTTTCAGAGTCAGTAGATTGTATGAGAGGAGACTGACATCTTTATCCTGTGAAGCAGCTAGTGGATTCAAACGTATGCCTTCAGGTTTGCAGTGTAACTTTTTACTGCTAGGTCACCAAAGTTCCCTTCAAATGCAGGTAGCTCCCATTTTGTGGCATATTGAAGTTAAGATAAATACACTTACTAAGATTTGATATTTTTGTTTTGTGTATATTTGGGGTTTTTTCCCCCAATATACTACATAAAATTTTTCAGCATGTAATTTTCTGATGTCACCATATCTATAAGGTTATATGTAGTATTTGCAACCTCTAAAGACAAAGATCAAATTTCTAAAGGTATCAACAATAAAAGACAATTCTCTAAAGAATGGAAAATGGATACAGAAGCATAGGGCCATGAGTGTCTCTCTGAAAGAGCCACAGAAAGTAAAAATAGCACATCCTCTCACTGTCCCAGAGCAGAAAGCAGGTGAAGAGCCCATAGTCCAGCCCCATGGTGCCTTTCAAGCACAGCAATAGAAAGACGTTTGTTTATTCAATTAGGGATGTTGAAGAGTGAGAGAGGCAAAGAATATCATCCAAAACAAGTGCAGGTTTTCACCCAAGTTTCAAGGCATAATTCCTCAATCAGTCCAGGCTTTGGTTTCTGTTCAGCAGTCATATCCAAATCATCCATCAAGGTTTGACTCCAAGCGAACAAGTATCCAGCAAGTTGTAAATCAGCTTCTTCTTCAAGCATCTGATCTGACAAGAACAGCAAACACTTTCCACTGTGGCCTTCCTCTTAGGACTCCTCTACTTACACCTTGCCACAATTTCTCCACAGCAATGCCACAGTCTCCCCAACACCATCACCATAGTCTCGCCAACAAGATCTGCTCCAGTCTCCTTCAAGTCTTGCTGCCACAAATCTTGCTCATCTCAAGTCTTGCTGCCTCATGTCTGTAAACTCACTTTCTCTAATCCTCGTCCCACACCTGTTGATGATTTGCAAGACCATGCTGATTTGCAAGACCATGTGTCCGCAGTTTAAGTAGCTGGAGACCAAATGGAGCTAGCTAAAATAGCTTAAAAAAGCCAACTTCCGGGCTAACACCACAGCAATAAAAAGCAAAATTAAAAAAAATATTAATTCTTAAACTTATAGAAGAACACACTTATGACGAAATCCCCAAAATGAAACTCAGTTGTAAATCAGGGACTATTTGTATGTGAACATTTAATATAAAACTAAATTTTCATTAGATACTTCCTCACTCAAAATGTTATTGATAGCATATGACATCTTGTTTGACAGAAACCCTGTTAAGCTCCAAATAAGAAAACATTCTGCTTAAGGCACGCCTAGAGCTTAAGAACTCAGAATAAAACAAAATTCAAAGGGTTTTCACCTAGGAGTTTAAGAAAAGAAAAAAAGAGGGAAATCTTTCCTGTCACAGTCACTTAACTTCACTGAATGTTATTCTTTCTCCTGGCATTTGTGTTTGTTCTGTTTTCGACTTCTTTCAAATTCTATAAAGAAGTAAGGATGGGAGGCTTTATCGTACTTTGAACATGTTATCAGGAAGGACCACTCCTGGCGAAGGATTTTATGCTTGATAAAATAGAGAAAGAGAAAGAGTAAGACATTCCTCAAGATGCCTTGAGTCAATGGACTCAAATATATATGCTTGGAGTCAAGCTGTGCTAGATGATTTGGTTGTGACTGCTGAACTGAAACCAGAGCCTGGACTAACTGAGGAATGGTGCCTTGGAGCTTGGGCTAAAACCTGAACTTGTTTTGAGTGATATTCTTTGCCCCTGCCACTCTTCAACTTGATAACAATTGCTGGGGCTGGTTTTATATACTTTAAAACAGGTATTTCCTTTTTCCTCCCTTTATTCTATTGGTATAAGCAAAGTTCAACGAGTAGAGAGGGTAAGAAGATAAAGATAACCGAAAGAATTAGTTAATGCATAAACCCAAATCTCTCTCCCAAAACAAAAAATTATTGTATCAGGTGGTGTTATCTGTAGAAACAATTCCTTAGTTGCAAGACACATATTTAGGTAATTATGTTAAAATTGTTCTGTTGTACAAAGTCCAAAAACGACTGGAACAGCACATCAACAGAGAACTACCAGAAGTCCAGGCTGGGTTTAGAAGGGGTCGTGGCACTAGGGATATTGTAGCTGATGTTAGATGGATCTTGGCTGAAAGCAGGGAATACCAGAGGAATGTCTATCTGTGTTTCATTGACTATGCAAAGGC
>NW_006399762.1:23172340-23179221 GCF_000299155.1 Elephantulus edwardii
TGAGTGCTGTATAGTATTCCATTGTGTGAATGTACCACAATTTCTCAATCCATTCAGTTGTAGTTGGACATTAGGGCTGTTTCCATGAAATTACAATGGTGAATAACGCTGCTATGAACATTGGTGTGCAAGTCTCCATTTGTGCCTCTGTTCTCATTTTCTCAGGGTATTTTAATCCAGCATAATGCCCTCTATACTCATCCATGTAGTATAGTGTTTCATGAATTCTCTATTGTTTTTCAATACTGCATAATAGTCCACTATATGAATGTACCGCATTTTCTCTACCCATTCACTTGCTGATAGACACTTGAGCTCCCTTCATCTCTGCGCTATTGTGAGTCATGCTGCAATAAAATGAGCCTGCATACATATGTTTGTGTCACAGTTCTGATTTCTTTAGGTTATATTTCCAGCAGTGGGATAGCTGCATCAAATGAAATTCTATATTTTCAACTTTTTAAGGAAATACCAGGCTGCCTTCTGTAGTAGTTGTGCTGTTTCAGATTCCCACCAGCAGTGCATAGGAGCTCCAGTCTCTCCACATCCTAGTCAACATATGTTGCTTGCTGTCTTGTTATACTTTATTTTTGTTGCTGGGGTAAGATACTATCTTATTGTTGTTTTAATGTACATCTCTTGTATAGCTAGTCATCTTGAACATTTATTTCTTTATTTGTTTGTTGACGATATGAATATCTTTTATAGTGAAGTCTTTTTATATTCTCTGCCCGTTTTGTAATTTGGTTGTTTGTCTTTTTCGTGCTGATGTGCTGATGTATTCTATACATTTTAGATATGAATTCCTTATCAGAGATATCTTTATGAATATGTTCCCTGGTTGATGGGCTTTCTTTTCACCCTCTTGGTGACGTTTATTATGTATACACAATTTTATTTTTAGAAAGTCCAATTAATTATTTTCTCCTCTCCTGGTTGTGGATCTTTGGTTATATTTGAAAGTCTATTCATATTATAGATTAGAGTTATTTATTTGTTCCTATTTTTTTTCTTGGATGACCTTTATAATTTCTGGCTTTATTCTTAGGTTCCTGGTCCACCTTGAGTTGGGTTTTGTGGATGGTTTGATATGTAAATTTTGTTTCCATTTCCTGCAGATAGATGTCCAATTGTGCCAGCAGCATTTATTAAAGAGGCTGTCATTTCCCCAGTTAGTGAATTTTATCTCCTTTTCAAAGATCAGTTGACCATAAGTAGATTGATTGATTTCTGGGTTCTCAATTTCATTACACTGGGGTTTGTGTCTATAGCTGTACCAGTCCATGCTGCTTTGATTACTATAGTGATATAGTGAGTTTTAAGATCAGGGAGTGTGATGCTTTTTACATTGTTTTTATCTTCCAATAAGGATTTATGCGTTCAGGGTTCTTGTTCTTTTCCAAATAAAGTTGGTTGAAACTGGCACCCAAGTAAATTATTTCATCTCCTTTCTCCCTCTAGTTTTTACAATGATTCTAGCTCAAAACAAGCTCATTTTAAGAAATAGAATGATCTCTTGATCATCATTTCTTGGTGTTCATCATTTTTGTTATACTAATGGAACTGAATTCACTTATTAAAGGACTCCTCCGCCCCCTTCACTAGTAATTTTCTTTTAAACTTAGTTTGGATCTTGTTGAGGGTGTAAATCATGTATACATAGGAAGAAAATTTGGCTTTAAGTATGGTATAAAGTTTGGAAGGTTGAATTTTCTCTCTCTTGAGTTTGTGTTGAACAAGTAAAATAACCCATGAGTTCCTGTAGAGTTGTGTATTTCAGAGTTTGGTCAGAGGAATAGTTTCCTCACTTAGTTTGAAATATTTTTATGAGTTTTCATATCCTAGATGATAGTTATAAAAAAGCTTCAAGTCTTTTGTTCATAGGGTCGCAATGAGTCATGCTTAACTTGAAGGCAATCAGCAATAACAATTTTTTTAAAGGTAGAAAATTAAACTATTTTGGTGCATATAATAAAATTCTATAAAATAATTTGAAGGTCTTTGTCAAAAGAGCAGCAGTAGCTGCATGGAGGTGGTCATACCAAACTTTACCAAATCCACATTGGAGACTGTCGACTGTCCCCATTATCAACAACATCACCAACACAAAACCAATTTCCACAAGTTGAGTCATGTCTCCCATGCTTCCACACTTCTTTCTACTCAACCCAACACCAGCTGTAATTCTTTAATGGCCCTGAAATTCATTGTGATAGCTCACAGACCACATGGAACAATATTAGGAGAGTCAAAAGGCTACAATTCAGTTTAGTAGCAGAATATAATCATTCAGTCAGGACAGCTGCTGATATGTGCTCATAGGCACTCAGCTTTCAGCCTCACCACGGCTTTAAGTTAGTATCACAAAGCTTAATTCTGCCAATTATGGCTCCCCCCACTCTCCCCAGTTATCCAACAGACCTGGTCAAAAGCTCTTAGCTCTGAATCCCCATGTGATAAAATTCCCAGAGTCCATGCTATCTCATGTCAGGTCTCTGGTTCTCTGCTGCTGGCTGCTATGGTTACTCCTCCCTTAGGTGGTCCTGGTCTGGCTGGCGCAGCAATCCCTGGCCCTTATGACATGCCACAGTATTATTCTCTTGGTTCTTCTTTTCCCATGGGGAAGATTCCCCAATTCTGCTGCTGGATCCTTTCAGTTCAATGGTGAGATTAGCCAATCCCTTTCTTTGCATATTCCCACCCATCTACATGGAAAAATCAATGGCTAGGGAAGCCATTTTGAACAACAAAGCCTTAACATCACAATCCTAATTAACCAGTAGGAAACTCTGGTGGCCTAGGGATAAGAAGCTGTGCTGACAACCCGGTTTAATCTTCCTTAGCTTCAGCTTGAACTTGCATATGAGTAGTTGGTGGTCTGTTCCACAATCAGCTCCTGGCCTAGTTTTCACAGCTGATATTGAGCTTCTCCAGCAGTTTTTTCCACAGATGTAATCGATCTGATTCCTATGCATACCATCAGGTGAAATCCATGTGTATAATCTACGTTTATGTCTCTTCAAAAACGTTTTTGCAATGAATGTCATTGATTGTGCAAAATCCAATCATTCTATCTCCAGCTTCATTTCTGTCACCAAGTCCACTTTTTCCAACTACTGATTCTTCTTCTCTGTTCCCAACTTTTGCGTTCCAGTCGCCCATTATTATCAATGCATCTTGACTGCATGTTCGATCTATCTCTGCCTGTAAGAGTTGGTGGAAATAATCTATTTCTTCTTCTTTGGCTCTGGTTGTTGGTGCATATATCTGAATGATAGTGGTGTTCACTGGACTTCCTTGTAAGCGTGTGGATATAATCCTATCACTCACAATGTTGTACTTCAAGATGTCAGTCCTGTTTTATAACAGTGGCATTATGCAGTATGTGTCTTTTTGTGACTAAGATATTTCACTCACTATAATATCCTCCATGGTCATCGGTCATCCATTTTGTAGAATATTTCCTTAGTTCTTCGTTTTTTGTTGCTGCATAATATTCCATTGTGTATACTACTGCTTCTCTATCCATTCCTTTGTTGATGGGCACTTGGCTAGTTTCCAACTCTTTGTTATTGTGAACAAAGCAGCAATAAACATGGTGTGCCTATATCTCCTTGAGTGACAGTTCTGATTTTTTTTTAGGGTATATTCCCAGTGGTGAAATTGCTGGGTCAAATGGTATTTCTGTTTGCAACTTTTTTTTTTCTTTTTTTTTTTTCGTTTTCTGTTTGCAACTTTTTGAGAAAGTGCCATGCTGCCTTCCATAGTGGTTGCATCATTTTACACTCCCACCAACAGTGAATAAGTATTCCAGTTTCTCTGCAACTTTGCCAACATTTGTTTTTTCCTGCTCTGTTAAATTTTGCTATTATTACTGGGGTGAAATGATATCTCATAGTTGTTTTGATTTGCATCTTTCTTTGAGCTAGAGATTATGAACATTTCTTCATGTGTTTGTTGGCCATTTGAATGTCTTCTTTGGTGAAGTGCCTGTTCATATCCTGTGCCCATTTCCCAATTGGGTTGTTTACCTTTATCTTGTGGTGCTTGAGTATTCTATAAATTCTAGGTATAAGTCCCTTATTAGATGTGTCATTACCAAATGTTTTTCCTAATCTGTGGCTTCCCTTTTCACCCAGTTGGAGAAGTTTTGAGATATTCAAAGGGATTTTATTCTTAAAAGGTCCCATTCATCTATTTTATCCTCTCCCGGTTGTAGATTTTTCAGGATGCTTGGAAGACAATTCATGTTGTGCATTAGCACTTCTAGGGTTCTTCCAACCTTTTTTCTAATGAAGTTTATAGTCCTTGGCTTTAGTCCTAGTTCAATGATCCACTTTAAGATGGTTTTTGTGTACGGTGTGAGGTGTGGGTCTGGTTTGAGTTTTCTGCAGATGGTTTTTCAATTTGCCAAAACCGTTTGTTAAAACAGGCTGTCGTTTCCCCACTTAACTGAATCCATCTCCTTGTCAAGTATCAGCACCACAGCTCTTTACCATTAGACCATCAGAGTTTCCTGTTATTTCAAGAGCTGTTCTGAGGTGCCATCAAGTTGAGTACAACTCAGTGACCCTAGAAGTTGTATGGCAAAATTTTCCATTATGAAAGTATTTTTTTAGTATTTTTAAAAAATTCTTTTATATTGGTTTGCTTACAGTGTTTGTATCCACTGTGTTTCACACTATCTATGAAAGCATTTTTGTTAATTCTTTCTCATAAGTCTACCATTTTTGCCTTAGATATTTGTGTTTGATTACTAACTGTATATAATTTTAAAAATGCATTGTTTCTGATAAATCGAATGTTTTTGTTATTATTAATATTTCTCTTAATTTATAGTAATATATTTTGCTTGTAACCCTCAGATTTTTATATATTTAATAGTAAGTAAAAGAGAAGAATACCTGCCCCATCAATTTTATAATGTGGTAATGAGAATTGAGGTCAAATAAAATGAACACAAAAATCCTTTGCAAATTAAAAAAGGAAATGCAAGTGTAAAGCCGTACTCTGAGCGAAAATAGTCTCATTCCAGAGAGATAAAGATTTTCTTTTTTTTTTATCACAGTGAAAACGACCACATCTCCAAATCCACAGGACTAGGTAGGTTTAAATGAAACATGGGTATGAATGATTTAAAACACAATCACAGCCCAGTTATTAACATAATTCAGGTGGCAATTCATTAGCTTTGAGGCAATTACCTTGGAGGCATACTAATAAAGTGGGTAATGATAGTGGAAATTTTGAAAAGTTGCTGTTGATATAAATCAAATGATTCTTAGGCATAAATAAATATTCCCTTATGCATTAACAGAAGCCATTGTTTGTGTCTTTTTGTGCTCCTGACTCAAGGACTAAGAAACTTTAAATAAGCATATAAAATGGATATTCACATTCCAAAGTACATTTCACTTGGTTTACAGCAACCAACAAATATAAATGAAATAGATCACTGTAATATAAAGCCAGAGAAGTTAGTGTCATAACATACGTGATTTAATTTTCATTTGTGAAGAATGTATTTTTTAATTTTTCAATTATGGCATGAATTACATTTTCAGTAGGAGTCTTACGATGGTTTCTCAAGAATCTCTTTTGGTTGTAAAAATCTTGCCTGAAAATGAGAAAGTAGTAAGTATTGAAGAGGTTGTGGAGAGATTGGAACTCTGATGCACTGCTTGTCGGATTGTAAAACAGCATAACCACTCTGGAAGGCAGTTTGACATTTCCTCAAAAAGCTGAACGGAGGAATCCAGTATGATCCAGCTATTCCACTGCTAGGAATTTACCCCAAGGAAATCAGAACTGAGACACAAATGGACATATGTACTCTTGTGTTCACACTAGTATTATTAACAATAGCAGGAAAATTGAAACAGCTCAAATGCTCATCAACAAATTAATAGATTGAGAAATTGTGGTACAGTCACACAATGGAATACTATGTAGCACTAAGGAACAATTTCATACTGTATAACATGAGAGAGTCTAGAGAGCATTATGCTAAGTGAACTCAGCCTCATAAGGACAAATATCACATAAATTATTATTGTAAAAGTGGAAGGATAACTAGTTAAATGTGCACAAAGTTTGAGAAGGGTAAAGGGAGCTCATTGTCTCTTATTCATATAGTATCTCTGAAATTTTTTAATGTCAATTTTGGTACAGTGACTCAGTACTCCTTCTATCTTCTTTAGCTTCCTGAATCAATTAAGATTTTTCCCCCCCCATAGCATTTCTCGAGGGATTGTTTTTCAATTCAAAAAATGGCAAGCAAACTTTATTCTCCAACTCAAATTATTTTTACATTATGTTAAAATATTTTGTTTTGTCTTCTCAAACCACCTTTTGAAATCTTCTGTTCATCTCTTTTACTTGCTTAAAGTGTAGAGGATTTGAAGTGCTTGCTGCAGAAGATTCTTCAAAGTGGATTACATCCAACATCAAGAAGAAAAAAAAATCTCACCAACGGACCAATAAGCAACATCAATTATAAGGAGAAAAGATTGAAGTTGTCAAGAATTTCCTCTAACTTGGATCCACAGTCAACACTCTTGGTACCAGTAGACAGGAGATCAGGAAATGTATTGCATTGAGAAAGTAAGCAGTTAGGGACCTCTCTAAACTCCTGGGGAGCAATGATTTCAGTTTGAAGACCAAGGTGTGCCTGATTCAGGCCATGGTCTTTTCAATGACTTGCTATGCATCTGAGAACTGGATAATGAATAAGTATAGCAGAAGAGTATTCTTACTACATAGCAGCATTATTCACCATCTCAAGAACATAGAAACAACCCAAATTCCAACCACAAATGAATGGATTGAGAAATTATGGTGCATTCACACAATGGAATACTATGCAGGATGCAGGAGCAATG
>NW_006399762.1:23184954-23191550 GCF_000299155.1 Elephantulus edwardii
ACTATGAGTCGCAAGCGACTCGATGGCACATAACAACAAAACAACAACAACATGTTAAAATTTACCTTTTAAAGTTAGACAAATTTCAAACAGTAGTGAGTTTGACAATTTCTTTTTATTTAGCTATAATGGCTCCTTAGAGCATAATGAACTTCTTCACCAGATATACAACAATATATTTCTTTTATGGTGATTTTATTTACATAATTATAAGAAGAAAATTGTTGTCCATAATAAATATAAAACCAGTAATTTTCTTACACTCTCTCATGTTAAAATAAATGGAAAGTTCTGTGCAAACACACCAAGGGAGAAGTTATAATTATTTTACTGGGGAAAGTTGGGGGGGGAGGGGTGGAATTACATGAAAGAAAGAAGGATAATCACCAATAAAAAATTCAGTATCTTGGGTAGTGTTTTAAAAATTAATTTTTTTAATTAACAGATACTAAAGTCGAAAAAAAAAACCCATTGCATTCCCAAGAAATCAAGTTCTAAGTTATTCTACATTTTATTAATTTATCACCATTTGTTCTATAAAATTAGTGACATAGACAACATCAGTGCTATTTGGCAAAATATCTACAAGAATTCCAACACTAATATTATGATTCTGAGTATTTTGTTAGATTGAGCTAAGTGTTCTGTCCAGATAAATTACTTTATAACAGACCTAGCCTATTTGTTTGCCTGCTTGAACACCATAGTGTGTCTGGAGCGGAAGGTAGCAGGGGGTGGGGAACAGAGAATCTATCTGTGGAGCTGATGACTGAAGACAAACCAGTTTGCAAATCACTACTGTCTCAATTTTGGTTTCTAAGGAGCTGTCCAGTAATTCTAGCAAGGCTCACTAATTCTCTCACTTGAAAATCTACAGTGAGACTTATTGAGGGAAGAAAAACCCCACATCTACATATGTATCTCCTTGGTTAGTTGTAAAGGTATCTGTGTAACCAGAATCTGTATTTTTCTCTACTTTCGGAAAGTAAATTAACTGTCCACTGACACAATTTATTCTTGTTGAGCTTCCTTTTAATTCCCAGCTTTCAGTGATTTTGGCTCCATTTACTGTGATGTCTAGAGCATGGTTGATCAGGAGCCTGTTATTGCCACAATGGCTCAGCTGACAGGGGAAGAATGGGACTTCTCAACCACCTTCTCCAGGGGCTGTGCCACGTAGGAAGGTAGATGAAGGTTCTGCTTCATTCCCTGGGGGCTGAAGAAGTTTTGCCCTGTGTGCATTCCATTTATCTGGGACTCCTTCCTGTCCTGAGTCAGTTTTACCGACCCTAAACAAAATTAAAAAAGAAATTTCTGTATTCCCAACACTCAAAACAAAAGAGAAAAGAAAGAAATTAAGTGGTACTTAAAGAATAGACTTGAAACATGAACCACAAAATTACCTCATTCTCAAACCATCTTGGACTCAATTTTTAAAAACGTACAAGTATTGGTTGGCTGAGACAGTTCAAAGGAATGTGCTTATGATAGCAGTCTTCAACATTCTATATGAAAGGTGATATCATATCACCCTACCTGGACAATAAAGGACTTGTACATTATCAATCACATTTTGTACATGCCTGGAATTTTGCACCTAACCAGTATCACTCAGTGTTTACTAAAGTCAATGAAGTGATCCCATAAATCTACCACTAGTAAAGTCTATGTTTCAGAGAATTTTTCAGGAACTGAAAAGAAATTGGCTCAGAGACCATCTTTTGTCTCCTATCTCACCAACATGGTCATTACTCTCCTAAGTATTTCTTTATCTCACTTTCAAGAGCATTTATCTTGCTCTTACTTCTCACTCAAATCTAATTCGAATCACTCAACTCCATGCCTAGCATCACTTTACACAGATATTTCTGTAGAGACCAATCTGAAATCCGCTACAGCTGAGTTCATTTTGGGTCACAGAAGTGCTCCATTGTGTTTTTGAGGCTATCCATTCCAATGGGAGGAGATTACCTCGGCTTTCTTCTGTGGCTTGTCTACTGGGTTCAAACTGCTGAACTTTCAGTTCTCAGATAAAAATGTAACCTACTACACCACCATGTTCCTTCAGTCATGAGACAGTAGGACAGATTGGCAAGGTGGCCACACATATAGAAACAATGTAGATGTGTGGTCCATAAAGAATGGCCCAAACTGTTTGCAACAGCTAGAGAGGGACAGCAGGGAAAGAGAGTGAGAGACATTCTAGCCTACTGTTGAGGACTCAACACACTATTATGAGTCCTGAGTTATTTTCTAGGGAGCTCTGGTGGCCCACTGACAAGAACCTGCACTGCAATTCTAAAGGTATATGGTTTGAATCCACCAGCTGCGCCACAGGAAAAACAAGGATGGGCAGTCAGTCTCCTTCTGTGCAATTTACTGCCTCCAAAAACCCATCGCTAGGTCATTTTTTTCAGAGTTGAACCACAATCTTGCTATTGATTTACTTGAAGCCATGTCTATATATATCCATACATATCTCTATAACTATCTCTCTCTATAGGCTTATAGATATATATAAATACATATGTACGTACATATAAATATATATGGATATGGATTACCTATATAAAAAAGGAATTCTATATTTTTGGTTCCTCAAGGAACTATACAACTTTTGAAAATGCTGAGTGTTTTTATAAGCCAAGTAACATCAGTGGTACACTGTTGTTGGTCATTGCTGTTGAGCTGAAACTCACTCATAGTTTACCCTTGAGACTTCAAATCACACAGAAGGAGACTGTCCATCATTCTCCAGTGAATCAGCTGACAGATTTGAACCATGAGACTTTGGGTTGTCTGTGCAACTTCATACTCATTAGGCCACCAGAATTCCCTTCACTGATACTTTTTTGTTCTTGTTATGTACCATTGAGTTGGAACTGACCCATAGTTGACCTTCCAGCAGGTTTTCAGAGGCAGTAAATCTTATGTAAGGAGATTATCCATCTTTCTCCTGTGGAGCACCGAATGAATTCAAACTACATGCCTTTGGGTTGGCTGTGCAACTCCTTACCACTAAGCCACTAGTGGTAACGTTATGTTAGATGCTATCGAGTCTAGTATGACTCATAGGTACCCTATGAACAACAGCTCTAAACCCTGTCTTAGCCTGTGCCAACCTCACTGTCTCTGACACACTCGAGCCCATTGCTGTAGTCACTGTGCCGATCCACCCAGTCAAGATCTTCTTCTCCTTCACCACCCCCAAACCTTTCCAAGCATGATGTCCTTTTCCAAGGAATAACCTCTTGTTGTTATTGTTGTTAGGTGCCGTCAAGTCAATTACAACTCATAGTGACCCTAATAACAAGAGACCTGAATCCTGTCCTAGCCTGTGCCATCCTCACCACCTCTGACATCTCAATCAGGTGTTATAATGTATATTAAAAACATGTATGTGTTATTTATTATTCTTTTTATCTTTAATTCTTAAAAATAGTTGAACCTTCCCCAAATTAGGCAACATAGTTTTACTGAATTCACTATTACAGGATAAGAATTGAGTTTTACTGAGTTCACTATTACAGAATACATGTATAAGAGGAGAATTTAGGGGGAGTCTTCTGAAACAAGAAGCTCATGTTCTCTGTACCTAGGAATCTGAGAAGGGTAAGATAGCATGCTTATTTATGAAGAGACAAATATCAGACAACAAAAATGGAGCTGAAGCCTCTTTCATTACTAGAAGCATGGTTTTAATCAGTTCAGTATTTCTCAAAATTTCTCTAAAAGCTTCTGATTACAAAACCATGTTTAACTATGTTCTCTTGGTATTGAAGTATAAATATAATATCTGAGACTCCAGTCCAAGAGGTTTATTACTATGAAACTCTTGGCAAATGTATTATGTCAAAGGATATCTGAGTCTATCTCTATCAGAAGCAGATTGAATTCCAGAACAGCCGGGGCCCTGGGTTGATTTGATAGTCCCACCCCCCAGTAGCTTAGCTGGACTTCACCGACTGCAGGCACCTGGCTGAGAATTAACCCTTCCCAGATAAAACAGGAATACTCTCTAATCCCTAGAACAATCTCCAGGTCAATTTACATTTACAGGAAATTTTCTTATTGGAACATGGAACATGTTTATCCATTTCTAATTTTACTGGAACTCTATCTACAGCAGGAAGCTCTGGTGGCCTAGTGGGTAAGGAGTTACACTGTTAATTCAAAGGCAGGCAGTCAAATCCGCCAGCTGCTCTGTGGTACAAAAATGAACAATCTCCTCCTGTGTGGTTTAGAGCCTCTGAAAAACCACTGCAAGGTCAGCTTTGAGTCAGTTCGGACTTGACAGCAATGAACAACAACAACAACAACATATTTACAGCTACTGCTGTGGATCCCCAACTGCAAGAATGACCTAAGAATTCACCCCAACATGAAACAAGCAACCACGCATTCTGTGCATACTTAAACTGATTATGCAAGAGGAGTTTTGAGTAAATAGGGTGACCTCAAATAAGATCAGAACTCAGTTCAAACGCATTTATCTAATGCTACAGGTTATTTCAAGAGAGCACAGCTGCTCACACAGATTGTATGATGTGACTTCTTGTTTCTGTGCATGGGGGAGTGAAACATGCTCAGACGCTAGCCAAAAGATGGGAAGTTCAAATCCACCTGAGGTGCCACAGAAGAAAGACATGGTGAACTACTTACAAAAAAAAAAAAAAACCTATGAAATACAATTCTGCTCTGGCACATGCAGGATAATCATGAATCAGGTTTGATTGGTCAGCAACTTGATTTAGGGTGGCTTTTGTTCCAATGTTAAGATGAGATTTTAAACTGGCAGACATTTAGAACCTAGGTAGATAGAAGTCAGCGTTCACCAAGTTCGAGGGAAGAAAACTTACCAACATCTGCTGCTTGAGCATTCTTCAGGGTCATGGGCTGATTTCCACTCTTGAAGTCCTGGCCATCATTTAATACCACAAACTGCAATTAGAAAAGGGAGAAAATTCCAGTGTAATTCACTAATTATCTAATTCACTAATTATCTCATCATTAAACCAAAGTCTATTGCTCCATTATGCTCACTCATCCTTTGGAAAGTAAAACCTGGAGGAAAATTTTATCTCTCTGACAAATTGAAGATTCAATTTTTAATTAGGAGATTATTTTATTCTCCCTTTAAACCATTTGACACTACCAATACCTTTACTGATGAATCCATTCTAATTCTGGAATCCCAGGTTGGGGTCACAGACCCCTGAGGTTACTGTACTATTATGAGCTATAAAAAAAAATTCCTAAGTGTTTTAAACAGCAACCACAGGCGAGACAAGTAATATGATTTAAATATGTATGTGTTACAACTTTGTGCATATATAGACAGGATTCCTGGGTTTTGTGAATAACTTTACATATACACACATACACACACAGTGAACCTGTTTGTTTCTCTTTATTATTATTATTAATTTTAATGAAAATTTGCAGCTATTTTGGATTTGTATTCAGTCATTGTTGCACTTTTCTCCCTTCCCCCCTCAGCCCCCAATTGCCTCTTCTCTTTGAAAAGTAAAAGAAAAATTCTTTCATTGTTACATAATCCCTCCCCCCAAGTCCAGCCCACTATGCAACCTTCATCTAGACTCCTGTCATGACAATAATGCCTAAGCATAAGGTATCTCCATTGGTATGGTATTTTGTCAATTCCTGGAACTTTCTTTTTGCCTTTAGTGAGACTGCTTCCTTCAGAACCACTGGTTCTTGATCATACGCTGCATCCTGAAGTGGACCAGTTGATCAATTTTTTTTGATGCAGTGACTGTGCCTTCCTCACATCTTTTGATGATTCCTGTGTTGCTCAATTTCCTTCCCTAGAGAATCCTTCACTATTGCAATTTGAAGCTTGAATGTTCTCTTTAGTTCTTTCAGCTTGAGAAATGTTCTCTATTTTCTTCAATTTTGGTTTTCTAATTGCAAATCTTTGTATGTTTCATTGCAACACTTTATTTTGTCTTCTTGAACTGCCCTTTGAAATCTTCGGCTCACCCCTCTTCACAATTTCAAGCATTTGGTTTAGCTAGTCTACGTTTAAGTGCAAATTTCAGAGACACTTCTGCCATCAGTTCTGGTCTTTTATTTCTTTACTTTTTTTAAAAAAAATTTATTAATTTTAATGAAAGTTTACAGAGACTTTGGATTTCCATTCATTCATTGTTGCACTTTTCTCCCTGCCCCTCCCCAATTAGCTCTTCTCTTTGAAAAGTAAAAGAAAAATTCTTTCACTGTTATACAATCCCTCCCCGACCAAGTCCACTTCATGATGCAGCCTTCATTCAGGACTCCTGTGATGACAAGAATACCTAATCATATACAGTTTTAGTTTACTTGGCTCCACAATCAACACTCTTGGTAACAGCAGCCAGGAACTCAAGAGAAGAACTGCATTGGGAAAGTCAGCTGTGAGAGACCTCTCAAGAATACTGAAGAGCAACAGCGTCAGACTGGAGACTAAGGTGCACCTGATCCGGGCTATAGTCTTCGCAATTATGTGCTATGCATCAGAGAGGTGGACAGTGAATAGGGTTGATAGAAAGAATTGATGCCTTTGAGCTGTGGTGCTGGAGATGAGTGATGAATAT
>NW_006399762.1:23192689-23196176 GCF_000299155.1 Elephantulus edwardii
TATGTAGTCCACTCAATTCCTGAGTACTCTGGTGACATCCACATTTTGATGTTGTTGAAAGAAAAGATATAAGAATATTGTGTTGGTTTTTCAAAATTCTACATGTTCTCTTTAGAATTCTTTTTCACTGAGGTAAAATTTTTCAACTAGCAACCCTTCTTTGTTTCTAAATGTCACTTTTCAATCACTGGTAATTATGAGTTCACCTTGATTATGTGTTTGGGAAAAAAATCCTCCGTTTTTCCTCTTTGGCACTGGTATATGAATCTGAATAAGAGTCATGTTAGCTGGGCTGATATTATCCAGTCACTGACATTGTATATCAGATATTGTAATGCTCTTTTTTGACAATATATGTCATCATGGAGTTAACTGGGTCATGTATAAAATGATATAATATGAAAGCTGTTTATTAACCTTCCTAATCTGAGAAACCCAATAGTTACAGAAGAATTAAGGGTACAGTACAATACTTCTTAATTCCATCCAAGACCTAATCAGATATCAGGGGAGTTCCCATAGAGTGTGGGCTTTAATACCTTTTATCTTACTAGAGATAATATTAGTAATTTCGCTAATATTATTAGCTAAAACATAAGGAATTTTTACAAAACCGGTAACTATAAAAACACTAGCAAAAATGCATGCTTATAGAGGGTGTACAGATGAAACTATGTGGTTTGAGGCCTCACTGTAATTGGGTAATAATGACAGCTCTGATCAAAGTGTATTAGAAGGTTTAGCACATAAATTAGTGAAAAAAGACCCTAGATAAATGAAATACTGAAGAAGAAAACTAAGTAAGAAGCCTCACATTTAAGCATCTCATATCCTACTACACACTCCTAGTAATTATAACAGAGGGGTTCTGGTACAATGACAGGTACACAGACCAATGAAATAAAATTGAGAAGCAAGAAATAAATCCAACTACCTATGAACAACTGATTTTTGATGAAGAGATGAAATTCATTAAAGGGGGGAGTCTAATTAACAAATGATATTGGCAAAATTGGATGCATATTTACAGAAAATGAAAATAAGACTCATTCCTCATGCCACATAAAGCAACTAACTCAAGATGGAGCAGGGACATGAGCATAAAAGCACAGTCAGCAGAAAATGAGCTAGATAATTCAGATATCCTAATAATTTAATCCTTATGTGCATCAAAACACTTCTCCAAAAGAGTAAAAGGAGAAACTACAGATTATGAAAAAATATTTGGCAATGACACATTTGACAAGGGAGTCATCTCTAAAATTTACAGAAAACTGCAATACCTCAACAAGAAAAACATAGCCCCGTTACAAAATGGGCACAGGACCTGAATAGATACTTTACCAAAGAAGACATTCAGATGGCCAACAAATACAGGAAGAAATGTTCAAGACCACTAGTTACTGTTGTTTTTATGGGTCCTGAGTTGAGTAAGACTCATAGCAACCCTATGAACAACAGACCTGAATCCTAGCCTATGCTGTACCATCCTTATCATCTTCTGATACAGTTAAGACCATTATTGTAGTCACTTTTGTCAATTCAACAACATGCCCTAAGTATGACAGATGAAGTTTTTTCATACTTGCCTCTAAGAAAGTACTTTATTACTAGGACATAAATGTTCATTCTTTTGGCAATCCATGGGATACTCAGTACTCTTCTCCAATGCCATAACACAAAGGCTTCAATTCTTCTGTCAGCCTTATTCCTGTCCAGCTCTCAGATGCATAGCTAGTGATTGGAAATACTATGGCCTGAATTAGACACTCTTTAATCCTCAGTAATTTGGAGAGGTCCCTACCTGAAGACTTTCCCAGTGCAATACAACTCCTGATTTCCTGACTGCTGGTACAAAGGGTGTTAACTGTGGATCCAAGTAAGAGGAAGTTGTTGACAGTTTCAATCTGTTCTCCATTTATCTTGATGTTGCCTATTGGTTTAGTGGTAAGAATCTTTGTCTTCTTAATATTGAGATACAATCCACAGTGAAGACTGTAGTCTTTGATCTTCTGCAAAAAGTCCTTCAAGACATCCTCACTTTCAGCAAGCAAGGTTGTGTCATCTGCATATACAGGTTATTGATGAGTCTCAATCCAATCCTGATACCACATTCCTCTTCACAGACTCCAGCTCTGTGAATTGCCAAAAGGACAATTACGGTATAACACCACTAGTATGCAATGTTGGGGAAAGGTTTATATGCAGATACACTCAATCTTGAATGGTTAACTGAGGATGAGAGTCGAGAAAAATGGAAGAAAAGAAAAAAAATGCATTAGCATAGAGTTTTAGCCTTGAGGCATGTAGCCCAGGTTAATGAAAAGTGCTTCTTTGTTGTTATTAATACGGAAATATTTTTCTAAAGATTAATAAATTTCTGCTGAAATGTTGGGGGGGGGAAATGTGATAGTCATTGATGTCATTCCCTCTGACAGTGGTACCTGGTGTGGGCTGCACCCCTGCACTCCTCCAGTGAGATGGAGAATGCAGCCGATGGCACCAGATTTGTTTCTCCTGCCTCTTCTCCTTGTCTGCGTGTATGGCTCTTCCATTCCTCCTAGAATCTGCAGCAGCAGTTGGTGTCTCCGGCAGTTATGCCTCCTGGGAGGGACTGTGCTCAGCAGCCTCGGGCCTCCTAACGCAGCTTAGAGCCAGCAAGCTGCTCTGACAGCAGCAAATGGCTTCAATTTTTTGAAACACTAGAAACACACAGATTGTGTTTCTCTTTCTTTCATGATTTACTGAAGATGAATTAAACTTGCTGCCTAAAATTTGAATGACGGACGTGCGAAATAGACGGACAAGTGTTGGTGTTCATTGGTGTCAAGTCAATGTCAACTCATAGCAGCTCCAGCTGTGCAGAGCAGAACTTCGTGCAGTTTTCAAGGTTGTGACCTTTCAGAAGCACATCACCAGGCTTGCCTCTTCAGCACCTCGTAGTTGAGTGTTTGACCATCTCAGGGGCTCCATAAGACTGGATAAATGCAACCTGGGTAATTTGAAGGACACCAATGTCGTGAAGAACTGAGACAATTTTATAGCTATATCCACCTAGAAAAACATATTTGGAAATCTAAATACACTTAGGAATCTTCGAGATCATCTCATACAAGCTCCTTGTTCTGAAGCAAGCAGCAGAGTTCTGCAGAAGTTAAGTCACTTAATGAAGATTAGTGAGAGGCTAAGACTCAAATTTACTTCTCTCACTTAGTTTCGTTTTCAAGTTCAACACAAGAATAGATACATGCTGAAAGCCTGTAACAGGCAGAGAGAGATGGCCATCACCTATTAGCCAGAAGTATGAGTAATTTTCCTCAGCTTCAGCTTGAATTTGCATATGAGTAATTGGTGGTCTGTTCCACAATCAGTCCCTGGCCTAGTTTTCACAGCTGATATTGAGCTTCTCCAGCAGTTCCTTCCACAGATGTAGTCGATCTGATTCCTATGCATACCATCAGGTGAAGTCCATGTGTATAACCTGCGT
>NW_006399762.1:23199211-23204053 GCF_000299155.1 Elephantulus edwardii
TCTGGGGCTTCGTCTGACATACTTTGGACATGTTGCCAGGAGGGACAGGTCCTTGGAGAGGGACATCATGCTTGGGAGGGTGGAGGGACAGCGCAGGAAGGGAAGACCCTCAATGAGATGGATTGATTCAGTGATTGGGGTAATCGTGATGGGTGTGTCAGAAGAGGTCCGGTTGGCGCAGGATAGAGCAGGGTTTAGAACTGTTGTGCATAGGATCGCTATGAGTCGGAAATGACTTGATGGCACATAACAACACAACAACATTAGCCAGAAATAGAGCTACGACAAAGCTGTATAAGAAAGTTGTTGTTAGGTGCTGTCAAGTCGAGTATAGTTCATAGTGTCTCTATGAACAAAAGATCTGAACCCTGTTCTATCTTGCACCATCCTCTCACTTCCTGACACACAGAGGTGTTTGGAAATGGAAGAAAACAAGATGGAATGACACCAAAAGTGGCCTTTACTTTACAATAGCTTAACAATGTTGTAGTTGTTATGTGCTGTCAAGTAGACTACAACTCATAGTGACCATATGCACAATAGCTCTGAGCCCTGCCTTATCCTCAGAAAACCTCACTACCTCTGACCCATCACCCCCATTGCCACAATCACCGTCAATCCATCTCATCCAGGTTTTCCTCTTCTGCACTTGACACTTTACCCTTCCCAACATGATCCAAGGACTAATCTCTCCTGGCAACATGTCCAAAGTATGTGAGACAGATTTCAAAATCCTTGCCTTGAAGGAGCAACTTGGTTTCACCCTCTCTAGGACAAACTTATTTGTTCTCTTGGCAGACCATGGTATACTCATTACTCTCCTCTAGCACCACAACTCAAAGGCATCGATTCTTATTCTGTATCCTTAGTCACTGTGTAGCTCTCAGATGCATAGCAACTAGTGAAGACCATGGCCTGGATAAAGCACAGCTTAATCTCTACAGTAACATTGGTGCTTTTTAGCACTCAGGAGAGGTCCCTGATAGCAGAATTTCCTAAAGCAACTTGTGTTTTTGTTTGTTTGGTTTTGGGGTGGGCTTTTTTTTTTCTCATTTATTTCCTGACTGCTAGTGTCAAGAGTGTTGGTGGTAAATTTGAGTAATTTGAAATTGTGAACAATATGAATCTTTTCTCCATCTATCATGTTGCTTTCAATGGCCCAGTGGTGAGAATCTTTTCTGTTTTCTTTCTGTTAAGACACAATCCATATTGAAGGCTGTAGTCCTTGACCTTCTGCAGCAAAAGCTTCAAGATCTCCTCAGTTTTGTTGAGCAAGTTTGTATCATCTGCATAATTCAGGCCGTTGTTATTGGGCACTATCATGTCACTTCTGACTCAGAGAGACTGTGTATAATAGAGCAAAGCACAGCAAATGATGTGGGACTAGTTCTGGGTCTTAATAGTTCTCTTGTATTTGGAAATGGGTTTCAATATTCTATGGACCTCTCATATATTCCAGTGCTTGAGGCAACATATGTTGTTGATGTTATGTGCCATCGAATCGTTTGCAACTCATAGTAACCCTATGTACAAGAGCCCTAAACACCGTTATATCCTGTGCCAGTCTCGCTGCCTCAAACACATTCATTCCCACCACTCCACTCACAGAATTGATCCATGTCATCAAAGGTCTTCCTCTCCTGTGCCGTCCCTCCCCTCTCCCAAACATGATGTCACTCTCCAAGGACCAGTCCCTCCTTGCAACATGCCCAAAGTATGTCAGATGAAGCTTCAGAATCCTTGACTCCAGGGGGCGTTCTGGCTTCGCCCTCTCCAGAACAAACCTGTTTGTTCTCCTAGCAGTCCATGGTATATTCAACACTCTTCTACAGCACCACAACTCAAAAGCATCAATTCTCTTTCTGTCATCCCTATTCACTGTCCAACTCTCTGATGCATAGCAAATAATTGCAAAGACTATAGCCTGAATCAGGAGCACCTTAGTCTCCAGCCTGACATAGTTGCTCTTCAGTACTCTTGAGAGGTCTCTCACAGCTGACTTTCCCAATGTAGCTGCGTGGGTAGCAACATTGAATATTGGTCTTTTCTAACTGGTAAATGTCTTTCATCTACTCTTTTCTGTAGAATGCTTGTCTGTCAGGTGGTATTATATATATTTAAAAATTGAGACAGACTAGGAAGAAGGATTGGCCATCCACTTCTGAAATTACAGGCCTTTGAAAACACTATGTACAATAGAATATACTTAGATTATCATTTGGACTAACAGACATTGCAATTGAAACTGATATCTTAGAAATGGAAACATGGAGAAAAAGAAACAGCTGTAAGGAGACAGTAGTGATTTGAACGTGGAATGTGAGAAGCATGAATGTAGGAAAATTGGATATTGCTAAGAAAGAAATGGAACATATAAATATTGACATACTAGATATTGGCGAAACAAGATGGCTTGGCATGGGACATTTTGAATCAGATGATCATATGATTTACTATGCTGGGGATGAAAAGGTGAGGAAAAAATGGGGTTGGTTTCATAATTTAAAAAAGTCATTTCTAGATCTATCCTGAAATACAATGTGGTGAGCGACAGGATAATATCTGTACGCATACAAGGAAGTCCAGTGAATACCACTATCATTCAAATATATGCACCAACAACTAGAGCCAAAGAGGAAGACATAGAAGATTTCTACCAACTTTTGCAGTCAGAAATTGAGAGGCAACATATACCACAAATAATACCAACACAAACACTAACCTAGCCAAATTATTTCTGAAAGACTTCTCGAAATGGTAACTCCTTTTATAGTTTCAAGAGAGCTTGCTGCTAGTGTTGTGTGCTGTTGAGTCAAATATGACTCATAATGACCCTGTGAAGAATGAATCTGAAGCCTGCTCTATCCTGAGTTATCCCTATCATCTTTGACATACTTATGATACAATGATATCATACAGTGTAGTCTATTGCTATGTAGTCACTGGGTTAATCTATCTTGTTGAGATCCTTCCTCTCCTACACTAATCCTTCACCTTTCCAAGCATGGTATCTTTTTAGTTGCTGGGATTAGCTGCCATAAAATTGGCTTCAGCTGATGATGATCTTCTGTAACACAGTATTAAATGTTGCCCAATCCTACAGCACCCTCCCAAGTTTTGTATTTGAGCCAGTATGCCACACCATCTAATGGACAATTTCTTTCATTTTCACTGACCCTCTTTATTTTTTGCTGAAAAGCATTTTGTACTTTCTGTTAGATGAATTTGCTTGTTCTTCTGACAGCCCATGTGATATTCTTCGCCCACACCATAATTCAAATGCATCCATTCTCCATTTATTTATCTCTTTTACTGTCCAGCTTTCAGAAGACTGTCTCAAGTCTGCCCTCTAGTGTTTCAATATCTGTTACTTACATGAGTGACGGAAGGAAGCATCTTTTTAGAAAACACTTGAGGTTACCAGATAGATAATGCAGCCCCTGGATGAGATGGATTGATTCAGTGCCTGGGGTAATGGGGGTAGGTGTGGCAGAGACAATGAAATTGGCTTAAGATAGAGCAGGGTTTAGAGCTATTGTATATTGGGTCACTGTGAGTCAGAGTCAACTCAAAGGCACATACCAACAACAAAGCATTAACTTTTAAGTTCAATCTTCTAAGTGCTAATATTATTAGTGTCCTGAACTTTAATATGCTAAATGTGATAACAATTTTGCTGTTCATGTTGAGAGAAAATTATGTATGGGAAAGAAGTATTAGGAAAAGTAAGAACATACTCTAGGTTGGTTTTTGTTTTTAAAGATTCATTGCTAAAGAACCACCTAAAAATTGGGAAATATTCTTCACTTAATGCATTGAAATCTAAATTCTAGGAAGAAGCTCCATCCTAGGGGAAAAGTTTCATAGATTTCTTGTGTTAAATGATGGTGCTATTTCATCCCTTCTTAATACCTTGGTTCAGGATAAGTTTCTTCTCCACCCTTTAACCTCTACCTCACCTCTCTGACCAAAAGCCGGCTACTAAGGTGTGGTATCAGGTAATATTAACATCAGCCAAAAGTTATAACAGATTGTGCTCTCTGAACTTGGTGGAGATTAAAGAAAAAGAAACTGCAATTAATGGTAATCCAATTCCTTGTTTCATTTTTGGTTGCATTACCCAAGGCAGGGAAGAAGGCATCCCAGCTTCACTGTTAGCAGGCTTGCTGCAGTTCCCATCTTTGTTTGTCTCTTCATATGGGTTCTTTAGGTTGTTTGACAGCAACTTCTGTTTCCTGCAATCAAAACAGACTTTAAGACAATTTCAAAACCAACAAACAAAAGAGAAGGGGGGGAGCGGGGCCGGGAAGAAAAGCCACAATACTTAGCCCACAAAGCAATGGTCAGGAGCAACAATTTTTGCTGCTGAAATACAGTATATATGAAATATAGTATAAGGGAGAAAAATATTTCAACACAATTAGGAGAATAACCATGGAGTTTTAAAGAATTTTTTCTAAGAACCTTTCTAAGGTTCTGTGAGGAGGTAAGGTTAGCTACATGTTCATTCATTTAATCTTCTTTAATTTAATTTAATTTAATTATCTTTTGAGCATTCAGATTAAGACAGACAAGGAAGAAGGATGGCCATAACAGGCCTCTGAAAACCCTATGCACAACAGTGCTGAAGAGCAATGGTATCATGCTGGAGACTAAGGTGTGCCTGATACAGGCCATGGTCTTTGCAATCAGTTGTTATGCTTCGGATAGTTGGGCAATGACTAGGGAGGATAGAAGGAGAATTGATGCCTTGGAGCTGTGGTGCAGGAGAAGAGTATTGAATATACCATGGACTACTAAGAAAACAAACTAATTCAGCCTGGAGAGGGTTAAAGCAGGCTG
>NW_006399762.1:23204613-23205327 GCF_000299155.1 Elephantulus edwardii
TGGGGAAGAGGTTTGTCTGTGGGAATAATACGATAACAATCCTTGAGGGCAAACTACAGAGTTGGTGTCATTTTCTTCCATTAGACTGATAGTTCTTTCAAAAAAGATTTTACCAAAATACTTGTTGTTGTTGTTATGTGCTGATAAGTCGACTCATAGCGATCCTATGTTCAAAAGCCCTGCTCTATTCTGTGCCAACCTTATTGTCTTATTATCTCTGACACACCTATCCCCACTATCCCAGTGACTGAATCAATCCATCTTATTGAGGGTCTTTCTCTCTTGCCCTGTCCCTCCATGCTCCCAAGCATGATGTACCTCTCCAAGGACGCAAAGTATGCCAGACAAAGCTTCGTAATCCTTACAGCCAAGGAGCAGTCTGATTTCACCCTCTTCAGGATGAACCTGCTTGTTCTTCTAGCAATCCATGATATATTCAAAACTCTCCTCCAGCACCACAGCTCAATGGCATCAATTCCTCTTCTATCATCCCTAGTCATTGTCCAGCTCTCTGATGCATCACAAGCACTTACAAAGATTATGGCCTGGATCAGATGCACCTTAGTCTCCAGACTGACGTCACTGCTCTTCAGTACTCTGGAGAGGTCCCTGACAGTCAACTTTCCTAATGCAATTCGCCTCTTGATTTCCTGGCTGCTGGTACCAAGGGTGCTGATTGTGAAGCCAAACAAACTAAAGCTGTTGACAATCTTT
>NW_006399762.1:23206951-23207974 GCF_000299155.1 Elephantulus edwardii
AGATGCACTCTTATTGATTGTGCTTGGCCGTACATGTTCATATCCTTGAAGATGTATCATGGGGGTAGCTATTGACAATCTTAATCTCTTCATCATCCACATTGATGCTGCCAATTGGCCCAGTGGTATGTGGATACTTGGACTAATAATTTGAATTTAATCTCATTAAAGTCAATACATCTTTGGTATAAACACACACACCAAAAAATCCCTTTAAAATCATTGCTGTGGAGTCAGAACCAAGTCATAGTTGACCCTCCAGCAGGTTTTTAGAGGCTATAAATACCACAGGAAGAGACTGCCCATCTTCTTCCCATGGAGCAGCTCATGGAGTCAAACCTTTGTGCAGGCAGCATAACTCTCCACCCACTATGTCACTAGAATTCCCTGGCACAAACTCAGTCAAATATCTGAAAACATAAGAGGGATAAACAGCTACACTGAATTATACTGAACTATTAGATGAGTCCTGATTGACTCAGGTCCTTTTTTATTTCCTTTACAATTATGTGTGAGATGATTGGTTGCCTGGATTTACTAGATTTAGCTAACAATCAGCCGTGGGCTGGAAGCCTCTTGTTTAAGTCAATCAGGACCTAAAGGGTGGGACTTCGTATTTAAAAGTTGGTTGGGGCCTTGGGCCTAGTGTTAATTCTGTCTGGGAAAAACATTCTTCTAAGTGGTACAGCACTGGTCTATACGTTTGCTGTATTGAGATAACTTGAGTTGTTGTGATACTGAACGCTGTGACACAAATGTGTCAATGCCATCATGAATACCCATGGTGAACAGTGTTTGGTAGAGCTCCCAGTTTAATTTGTGTCTTCTAGGCTTCCATGATACATCTTCAAGGATATGAACATGTACAGCTAAGCACAATTGCTAACAGTGCATCTAAATTCCAAAATCAATCTCCATAATAATCTATGTGTTTCCTATTGCCAAAGGGGCCTTTTAGAGTAATGAGAGATCTTCACCCTGAAACCCACAGCGTCCCTTTTCAGCAGGAAGTAGCTAAGAGAA
>NW_006399762.1:23209915-23213606 GCF_000299155.1 Elephantulus edwardii
AATATTTGTCCTTTTGTGACTGGGATATTTCACTCAGCATAATATTCTCTAGAGTCAACCATTTTGAGTAATATTGCATGAGTTCCTTGTTTTTTAATGCAGCATAATATTCCATTGTGCGAATATACCACAGCTTTTCTAGCCATTCATTTTTTGATGGGCACTTAGGTTGTTTCCAACTCCTTGCTATTGTGAACAAAGCTGCAATAAACATGGGTGTGCAGTCTGGGAACCTGAAATATTTGCTGCAGAAGATCAAGGACTGAAGTCTCCAACATGAATTGAAGCTCAATATCAAGAAAACAAAGATTCTTATCACTGGAACAATTGGCAGCATCTAGATAGATGGAGAAGAGATTAACAATCTTAGCTTACTCAGTTCCACAATCAACACCCTTGGCACCAGCAGTCCGGAAATCAAAAGAAGAATTGCACTGGAAAAATTTGTTCTCAGAGACCTCTCCAGAATGCTAATGAGCAACGACATCAGTCTAGAGACTAATGGGTGATTGATCTAGGCAAGGGTCTTCACAATTACTTGCTTTGCATCAGAGAACTGGACAATGAATAAGGATGACAAAGAAGTATTAATGCCTTTGAGCTGTAGTGCTGGAGAAGAGTATTGAACATACATATTTTAGCCATGTTGCCAGGAGGGACGAGTCCTTGGAGGATATTATGCTTGGAAAGGTAGAGTGAGTGCAAGAGAGGAAGATTCAGGAAGAAATGGATTGCCACAGTAACTGAGATAATGAGGTTAGGTCAGGAACACGGTTCAGAGCTATTGTATATAGGGTTGCTGTGGGTCACAGGTGACTCAATAGCACATGACAACAACAACAACAGTCTAAGTCTTTTTATATAGTCTTAATCACTAGACTGGTATACTAGATCTCAGACTAGTGCCTCCTAGCTGTTATGTGAATTCTCCATAATGGAAGATATTTGTCTCGCAATGTTTATGTTGTTGTTGTTGTTATGTGACGTCAAGTTGTCTGTGATTCATAGCGACCCTATGTACAACAACCCTAAACCCTGCTCTATCCTGGTCTAATCTTATTGTCTCTGACACACACCTACTCCCAATTAACCCAGTCACTGAATCAATCCATTTCCTCAAAGGTCTTCCTCGCTTGCACTGTCCCTCCACCCTCCCAAGAATAACGCCCCTCTCCAAGGACTGGTCCCTGCAACATGTCCAAAAAATGTCAGATGAAGCTTCAGAATCCTTGTCTCCAAGGAGCAGCCTGGTCTTACCCTCTCTAGGATGAAACCGTTTGTTCTCCTAGCAGTCTGTGGTATATTTAATACTTATCTTCAGAACCACAGCTCAAAGGCATCAATTCTCCTTCAATCATCCCTAGTCATTGTCCAGCTTTCTGACACATAGCAAGTAATTTCAAAGACTATGGCCTGGATCAGGTGCACCTTAGTCTCCAGAGTGACACGTGCTCTTCAGTTCCTTGGAGAGGTCTCTGACAGCAGACTTTCCCAGTGCAATTTACTTTAAAATTTCCTGGCTGCTGGTACCAAAAGTGTTGATTGTGGAGCCAAGGAAACTGAATGTTTATGTCATTCTGGAAAATATGATTGTATATTTCTTTCTAGATATATGGCCTACTCTGTACAGTTCCAGAGAACTGTAGGTTGCTATTTGAGTCATCATAATATATGGAGAAAGGATTGGCATTGTTAATGATTTTTTTCTTACTTGAATATACAATCAACACCCTTGGACCACCAGTCAGGAGGTAAGGAGATATATTGCCTTGGGCAAGGCCACTGTCATGGACCTCTCCAAAATACTGAAGAGCTACGATGTAAGTTTGAAGACTACAGTGCACTTGATTCAGACCATTGTCTTCCATGACTTGATATGTATCTGAGAACCAAGCAATGAATAAGGACAACAGAAGAAGAATAGACACCTTTGAAGTGTGGTATTGGAGAAGAATACTGATTATCTCATGGATAGCCAAAAGATCAAACAGCTAAGTCTTGGGAAAAGGTGCAGCCAGAATGCTCCTTGGAAACAAAGATAGCAAAGTTATGAATCTGATACTTTGGACATGTTGCTAGGAAAGGCTATGCCTTGGAAAGTGGTATCATGCTCGGAAGGGTGTAAGGTCTGCCAAAGAAAGGAAGAGCCCCAAGGAGACGGGTTGACATGGTGACTGAAGCGACGGGGCAAGTGTATGAGGATGGGACAGAATAGGATGATACTCAGATCTGTTCTTCACAGAGTTGCTGTGAGTTGTACACAATTCAACATGGCCTAACAACAAGTAAAATTTGAGTCATAGGTTCTTCATCTGTGAAATAACACAAGATAATTTCCTTTTCATTCAAAAGTCTTATGACTTACTGATTTTGCACAGAATAAACTATTTTCTGTTTTGAAGTTTTTGTCGCATTGACTCTAACTCACAGCCACTCTACGTACAGTGGATCAAAAGCTTCCCTGGTCGTGAGGTAGCCATGCTTAGAGAATGCTGTCCTTTTTTTATTTTTAACAAAATGGTAAATGAACAAACAAGGTTATGTTTATTCCTTCACCCTTAATATAGCATTATCTGAAAAATAATTCATTAAATGTATATATTCTTATTCCATATTATTTGAAATTATTAAAAATATAAAATTCCATGGTGCTCTGATGGTCTACTGGCAAGAAGCTGCCCTGCAATCCCAGAGGTACGCGGTTTGAATCCACCAGATGCTCTGCTGGAGAAGGAGGGGCAATCTCCTCCTGTACCCATCAGATGCAATTTGATGGTACATTCACACACAAATAATAATAAAAAAAATAAAAATCCAAAAGCCGAATGGCTTTTATAAGGTACTTTGGTGGTACAGATGTTGAGCACCACGCTGAAAACCTAAAGTCAGAGGTTCAAATACTCTGAGTGGACTAGCCACTCCACAGGAGAAAGATGTAGCAGTCTGTTTCCATAATTATTTACTGTTTTGGAAGTCCTATGAGACAGTTTTACTCTGTCTGGTAGAGTCACTGGAAAGTAAAAGATTGGGAAATTGCCACTGAGTTGGAATCTACTCATAATTGAGCCTTCAGCAGGTTTTCAGAAGCTAAGAATTGCCTGGGAGGAGATTACCTAGCTCTCTCCATCAGAGCAGCTGGTGGATCAGAACTGTCCACCTTTGGGTTGACAGTGCAACTCCCCACTGATTAGGCCTCCAGTGCTCCCAATAGGGTCACCATGAGTTTGAAAATTAAGCCAATTAAAAAAAATCAAGAACAATACAAAACAAACCATTTCAATCAAGTTAAAACAAAAACAAAACTTGTTTTCATCAAGTTGATTACAACTCATGACAATTCTATGCCTTTTAGAACAGGGCTGTGCTACATAGGATTTTGGTTAGCATCGCAATCTCTTATGCTCTGCACCACCAGAGCTCCTATTCCACAGGACTGCCAACCCAGAAGAGCATGGTTCAAATCCACCAGATGTTCTGGGGGGAGAAAGATGGACAATCTCCTCCCATACGATTTGCTGTCTATGAAAATCTGCCAGAGGGTCAGCTAATAGGTTCCAACTCCACCGTGCACAACAACAGGTAGCTCAAAAGGTTAACTTCTCAATGGCTAGTCGATCAAATCTACCCTGAGGTACCTCTGAAGAATGGCCCAGAACTCTTAAAAGTCACAGTCTTGCAACCACTGTGGATA
>NW_006399762.1:23214233-23243843 GCF_000299155.1 Elephantulus edwardii
AGGGGTTTGTGCGGGGAGAAGGGTGCAACAATGAATGAATGGAATCCCAAAATCTCTGTAGATGTTCATTGAAATGAAAAATAAACAAACTAAATTAATAAAAAAAAAGAGGGAAAAAAAGTCATAGTCTTGAAAATTCTGTATAGTTCTTATCTGCACAAATGGCAATTAGAACTATGTAGGATTTGCAAGGTTATGAATTAAAACAAATTTGACAGCAACTGGCATTAGAGTGTCAGGCCTTCCCCCCCCCCTTTTTTTTTCCAGGCCTTTTTTTCTGCAGTACTGTTACGTGGATTTGAACTATCAATCATTCAGTTAACCAGAACAAAGTGCCCGTGCTAGTCAACATCCTTATACTGCTGTGAGAAATTAGTGCTGGAGGCTACAAGGGGGGCGGGGGGAGTGGCATTCAATGTTGAAAGAAAAGGAAAATTAGAATACAAAAAACCCCCACAAACCCCACATCTGCATGAGATAATAATATTCACATAAACCTGGAGGCATATTATATGGACAAGGACCAGAATAGAATACATAAAAGCAAGACCATTGGTGTTTTAAAGCAATGAATGTCTTCTTGTTTTTAAATTGCAAATGTCTACAAGAAGTTTGATCTCAAGGAGGCAGGCATTTCTCTGTGTTAGGAAGAGGAAGGATAATGGATGACAGGTCACCTGTAATGCCGAGCCCCCCACAGGGCCAAGAGGAGCAGCACAAGGAGCCCCACCACGCAGACGGCCACCACGGTGAGGTTCTGCTGCTGCCCGTGGCTGGCATGGCGCAGTTCCCACCGCAGCTCCCGGTGCTGACATCTGAACCCGGTGAAGCCAACAATGCATCTGTGACAACAATGCATAAACAGAGGTCATCAGTAACGCTTGCCATGGAATGCTTATATAATTCAGACTGGATATCTGGCCATCTCCCAGCCTCTGCTTTTCCAGACTCAGCTGTTTGGAAGCATATGGAAAATCCATTAAGTGTCACTTGAAAGAACTGTGACCACAAGTTAATGTAGCAGGGACCTCTCCCCGTGGTCTGTCTGCCCTGGGATTGACAGGAGAGTATTGGCATATCACCTCTATGAAGCATTCCCAAACATTGAGCAAAGATCAATTTCTCTTATTAAAAAATTCTGAGGTGCCACCTTTTACGAATCACCAGCAAGTACCTCTGTTGTAAGAGTCAAAGGGAGGATTTGAATGAAATGTTTGACCACCAGACAATGAAGATAGGCTATGAAGATAAGCATGTGAAGAGAGGGTCCCTGTACCTAGACAAGGCTAGTCTCTGAAAAGGAGATAAAACCAAAAATGCTGAGGGAAATTTTTCTGCTTAAAAAAAAATCACTATTAGTCCCAAAGGGAGCTTTATGGAATAGTACATAGGAAGTTGTTCTGCCAGCCCAAAGATGGGTGGTTTGAATCCACCAGCTGTCCCTCAGGAGAAAGAGGAATAATCTCCTCCTGTACAATTTACAGCCTCCCATATTCCACTGGAACATCAGCTATGAGTTGGTTCCAACTCCTTGGCAAGGAGGTTTTCTTATTAACCCAAGAGAAAATGTCTCAGTTTTGACATACAGACTCAACTTGTTGTTGTTGTTATGTGCAGTCGAGTTGCTTGTGACTCATAGTGACCCTATGTACAACAGCCCTTAACCCTGCTCTATCCTGTGCCAACTTCACCGTCTCTGACACCCCTACTCTCATTATCCCACTCACAGAATCGATCCATCTCATTAAGGGTCTTCTCCCGTGCTGTCCCTCCACTCTCCTAAACATGATGTCCCTCTCCAAGGATCTCCTTGCAACATGTCCAAATATATCAGATGAAGCTTCAGCATCTTTGACTCCAAGGAGCAGCCCGGTTTCACCCTCTGCAGGACAAAACTGTTTGTTCTTCTAGCAGTTCATGGTATATTTGACACTCCTCTCCAGCACCACATCTCAAAGGCATCAATTCTCTTTCTATAATCCCTAGTCACTGTCCAGCTCTCCAATGAATAGCACACTATTGTGAAGACTATGGCCTGGATCTGGTGCGCCTTAGTCTCCAGCCTGACATCATTGCTCTTCAGTACTCTGAAGAGGTCTCTGACAGCTGACTTTCCCAAAGCAATTAGTCTCTTCATTTCCTGGCTGCTGGTACTGAGAGTGTTGATTGTGGAGCCAAGTAAACTAAAACTGTTTACTATCTCAATCTCTTCACCATCCATAATGATACTGTCATTTGGCCCAGTGGAGAGAATCTTTTGTTTTCTTGTTGTTGAGTTTCAATCCATATTGAAGACTGCAGTCCCTGACCTTCTGCAGCAAGCGCTTCGGGTCCTCCTCAGTTTTAGCAAGCAGGGATGTGTCATATGCACAACATAGGTTCTTAATGAATCTTCCACCACTCCTGATGCCACATTCCTTCTCATACAGCCCAGTGTCGCGAATGGTCTGTTGTGCATACAGATTGAAAAGGTATGGAGGCAAATACATTCCTGGCAGACACCCTTCCCTATTTTGAACCAGGCAGTGTCTCCTTGCTCTGTTCTGACAACTGCCTCTTGGTTAAAGTATAGGTTTCTCATTAGCACAATCAAATGTTCTGGGATTCCCATTCTTCTCAGAGTCAGCCACAGCTTGTGATTCACACAGTCAAAAGCCTTTGCATAGTCAATGAAGCACACATAGACATTCCTCTAGCACTCTCTGCTTTCTGCCATCTAACATTAGCTATAATAGCTATAATATAACCTATTCTATTTAGTAAGAAAAAAAGAAAACCCACAACTATTTGGAGGAAGAGAAGGGACTTTCATCCATAAACATTTAGCTGTCTCAATGAAATTACTAATAGAAAGATCAGCAATCAACAGAAATGAAGAACCTTTACAGTAAATGAAGCAATGCTGCCATCTGCTGGGAATACACACTTCCAGCCAGTATTGGGTTGGTTAGAAATAAAAGCCAAGGACTGAGCAATTGTACTCCTGTATTCTTTATGAGAGTCAATCTCAGTCCAGCTCTCTATATCCTCTCTTTCATTGCCATTGAGTTGGAACTCACTCATAGTTGACACTCCAGTGGGTTTTCAGAGGCTGTTACCTGCACAATAAGGACTGCTCGTCTTTCTTCTGAAGAGCAGTTGGTGGATTTGAACTGTGAGCCTTTGAGCTGGCATTGAACTATTAATGCTATTATGCATTAATACTTCAATTAATAATGCAATTATCCATTAAGTCTCCAGAGCTCAATAGACCATTCTGTATGGATAAATCTTAAAAATATACTAGCAAACATTTCATGATGTACGATAGATTTGGAACTGACCCATAGCTGATCCTCCAGCGGATTTTCAGAGGCAGTTAATCGTACAGAAGGAGATTGCCCATCCTTCTCCTGCAGAGCAGCAGATGGCCTTGAACCAGGAGCTTTTGGGATTGCAGCCCAACTTCTTGCCACTAGGCCACCAAAGCTCCCTCATTTCACTATGTTCACTTATAATTCTTTCCTTTTTTTTGCACTGGATTGATTAATTATCTGTTTATGTCCTCAATTTCCTTTAAGACTTAACGGGATTCATAGAGAACTTATACCAGTTTCCACATTGGTAGGATGGAAAAAAAAAAAACCCAATCCAACATTGGACTAAGCTCAAGGAAGGTACAGATTATGGCTCTGGTTCTATTTTTAGTAAGTCTGTCTTGGAGAGGGTGAAACCTTGGAGGCTAGGATTTTAAACTCCATCTCACATACTTTGGTCACGTGGCAAGAAGGGACTGATCTTTGGAGAAGGAGGACATCATGCTTGGAAGGGTGGAGGAACAGCACAGGAGAGGAAGATCCTGGATGAGATGGATTGATACAGTGACTAGAGCAATGGTAGGCATGTCAGAGTCAGTGACACTGGCTCAGGACAGGACAGGCTTCAGAGCTGTTTTATACAGCGTTGCTATGAATCACAGGTTCCTTGATGGCACTAACAACAACAACAACAGGAGCTCAGTAAGTCACTTTCAGGGGAAGAAAGAAAATGGAACTAGCATTTGTTAAGTATCTTACATGCCTAGTATCATGGAAGGTACTTTTAATTACTTTCAAGAGCAATGCTAACAATAGTTCCATTTTATAGATAGGAAAACTGAAGTCCAAACGGGCTAAATAATGGATACAAGGTAACACAACTAGCAAATCATCTGAAACCAAAACCAAATCAGCTATTGTCTAATTAATTTCAATCCTGATAACCCCCTGCGTTTCAGAGCAGACCGCTCCACCAGATTTCCTTGGTACCACGAAAGAAAGATGTCGCCATCCACGTTCGTAAAGATTGAAAAACTCAAACTCACTTCTCTCTAGTTGGGACCAACTCCAAGTTAACCCTCTATGGGGTTTCTGAGGCTGGGATTAGATGGCTCATCCTTCTCCCATAGAGCTGTGAGTATATTTGAACTACTGTGGAAGCATGATCTTGGGGTTAAGTGCAATTCCCTACAGACCACATACTCAGTGCCCCCACCCAGAGCTCTTCATGAAGACTTCATCCAAGAAAACGATGGAGTTTGCATTTTTCTACTCTCACACACGATATTATTATGACGTTGTTGTTGTTATTTGCCACTGAGTGGGAACTGACTCATAGCTGACCCACCAGCAGATTGTCAGAGTCTGTAATCACACAGGAGGAGATTGTTCATTTTCCCCCTGAGGAATAGCTGGTGGATTCAAACCGCCTGCCTTTGGGTTGACAGTGTAACGCCTTACCACGAAGCCTCACGAGTTACAAAGAGTTAGAATCAACTAGATGGTCACGTTGATGGTTCTTGGGTTTGGGTTTGGGTTTCCCTGGTTTAGAGAAGACTTGCCCAAAAGGGTGTATGTTGGTTCAAGCACATGTAATTTGGCTTCTGACAGTTTCAGGCCAGGAAATTTGAGGGACATCATGGACACAGAGACTTCTAGTTCTAACTTCCTCTGAACCACAATAGGACATGTTGAGTTTTGTAAGAAATGTCCACAGCCTACAAGCAAGGTCAGCAGAATCTTTCCTTCATAACCTGTTCATACCATTAAGAACACTTTGTAAGGAATTACATCTATGGAAAGTTTCCAATAATATTTGTGGTGGTAAATGCCATTGAGTTTGCTCCAATTCATCGCCACATCTTGGTAGAACTGAAGGAAGCCCTGCCTGATGCTATGCTGTCCTCACAATCTCTGTCTATTGTTGTGGTCACTGTGTCAATTCATGCCACTGAGGAGGAAACAGAGATTTGTTATCACGGAATTAATGGCACAAGTTCATCAGGACAAGAGAAAGGAAGAGCTGAATTCTTAAACTGAACTACGTTTTTATGAAACGGAGAATTAAAAAGCAAAGATATTGTCCCAATTATTGTGAATTAGGTAATATTTTTTTAATTTTAATTTATTTTTCATTTCAATGAACATCTACAGAGATTTTGGAATTCCATTCATTCATTGGTGCACCCTTCTCCCCGCCCACCTCCCCCCCCTTTGCTCCTCTCCTTGAAAAGCAAAAGAAAAACTCCCCCATTGGTACAAAATCCCCCCCGCACCTCCCCCAACCCCACCCCCAACCCCAAATATAATCCACTCTGCAACCCTCATTGCGTACTCGTATGATAAACATAATTCCCTAAAATATACTTTTAAACTATTCTCTCCCCCATAGACTTCAATGCCGAAAACATATTTCATCCAGTTTTTCTTAAGAAAAGGTTCTTAAATGTTAATATTACCTCCTATTTAATTGTCATTCTTCAGCAACTAATTTATAAATCATTAGCAAGCAAATAGGATCTTTTCATCCAGCTTTAAATGACAGAAAGAAAAGCAGTGTTCTAAAGAGTTCATTAATCATTTAACAAATAGATGATATCAATTCCAAATGAAAATATTGTTCTAAATGTAGTGTGCAGTCCTTTGATGCACTGTATTTTATTATAGCGTTATAGTCCAAATTTTAAGTGTCATAAACTATGACATGATAAAATAGGACTTTTATTAATTTCATTTTGGGGATAATAAGAAGTAATGAAAAGATTCAAAACAATTTATTTCTTAGTATTTAAATAAAAAAATAACTAGGTTTAAGTACTATATCTTAGCTTTAATAATTACACTATGTGATTATGAACCTAAGAAGTAGAATCCTATTAGTGCTGAGTCATTTTGACTAATATTCATGAACATTTCTCATTCTTTCTGTGTGGTTGACAAGGTTTATAATGTAAGAGTACATATTTTGTCACAAAATATAACATACTACTCCAATAATTTAGGTTATGTTTAAGCTTATTACTATGGATAAAGTAATGAAAGCCTGTGAGTATATAACACCTTTTTGTGAGGATCAGAATATTTAATTACTTCTTCCCCAGGCACGAAGATGAAGTCATTGGTCAGAAGTATAGTCATGGGAGACTTATTTATTCTTTGGTATCTGCAGTTTCTATACAGTGAATATATAAAATTAATGAAGAGCAAAATTTTAGCTAGGTATGGTGAATATTTAAGGCTTCCTGAAAAGTCTACTGAGAAAGCACAGAAGAAGTATCAGAGTTTTAGGCCTCCAATCCAACTGTCAAGTTGACACTTTGCCTACTTTGAAGCTCTTATTGGGAAGGAGAATAATACACAGAGAAAGCAAACAGGGAAAATTACTATATCCAGAAATTGTTACAAAACATCAAAGAAGTAAAAACCCAACTATGTGAATGTGAAGAGAAAAAAACCCCCAAACCTTGGGGTTTTAAATAATTAGAGAAAAAAAGAAATCCAGTTGTGATTATGTACAGCTAACCCATCAACCAGTTGCCATTGAACAGATTCCAATCCATAATGACACCATTTTTTTCCCTCAAAGGTAGAATTGTGCTCTACAAGGTTTCCAGGGCTATGACCCTCTGGACTCAAATTACCAGGCTTTTCTACTGAGGTGCCTCTGGGTAGGTTCAAACCACCAACCTTTGGGTTAGTAGTTTAGCATTTAACCATTTGTGCCACCTGGGGACTCCATGAATGTGTACAACCTTTTGGCAAATCCAGAAACACATTGTGGATACTATCCAAATATTTGGCAAAAAAGAAATTAAAGTTTAAAGAATTAGTTCACAAATCTGAATTTTTTAATTAAGAGGAAAAAGTTTACTCTCCAGACTGTACTTAAAGTAGGGGGCATGGTGGTGATTCAAAGGCAGACTTCTTGCCTTCCCTTGGGAGACCTGAGTTTCATTTTTGACCAGAGCACTTCAAGCATCACTACCAATCTGTCAGCAGAGGGCTGTTCAGGGCTGCATGATGTATTAGCAAGTTTTAAGAGAGCTTGCAGGCCAAGATGGACTAGGAAGGAAGGTCTGGTGATCTACTTCTGAAAATCAGCAAATGATTAACTGTTTTGATTAGGAGTCAAATCTAAGACTGACCATGGGGTTGTACAAGAGTGGGCAGCAGGACTGGGTTTTGCTCTCCATGGGGTTATCAGAAGTGTGGGGACAACTTCAGAATATTCAGGTAAAAGTCACAAATTCCCCAGGTTTATATTCCCACTGATCTTTGCCAGGGGCAGGTGCGGCAGGGGGCAAGAGAAGCACATTCACACACAAGCACACAATCATATAGCAATATATTTGTTTCAGAAGGAGAATTCTAAGGAGGCATTCAGGCATAGCATGTAATGTGTTGCGCTGCTAACCTAAAGGTCAGTGGTTCAAATTCACTAGCCATTCTGAGGGAGAAAGATGGGCATTCTCTTCTTGTAAATATTTACATCTTTATAAACCTGATAGAAGGCCACCTTGAAGCAGAATTGACTTGATAACAGTGGTTTTGCTTGGATTTTAAAGAGAGATTTAATTGTTACTGAAATCTCCTCGGTATATACATATTAGATAAAAACTATGAACTTCAATGTCCAATTTGAAAGACAAGTTTCACTTACATGCATGCATACTGCTCTTCTGGTTCAATGTGGATGCATATGCCTCCATTGAGGCAGTACCCATCGTATGACGGAGGACATCTGTGGTAGATATGTCTCCCAGACTGGAGGTCATCATCCCTGAGAGGAGAAGGTGAAGTTGTGCCTAGAAGAATCAACAGCATTACTTTCATTTTCTAATGCCACTATGGCTTCTCTGGAATCTATATGAAGAACTAGTTTTTAAGAATGGTTAAATGGTGTCTTTTGGTGGCAAAACTAGCTAGAGAAACAATAGTCCCACCTCCCCTCACCAGGTCTTATGCATCTTCCTTGAAGCCAGTTCTTTCTTTAGGTTCAGTGTTATTTGATGTGAAGCACATTGGAAGCAGTTAAGAGCATGATCAAACCAATGTCACCATGTATAAAGTCGCTAATCCGTTGTGAAAGCAAATCTGTCAGCCATGCGCACGCACAAACCATGCACGATGACAGCTAGCTTTAAGAGCATTTCATGAAACAGCCAATGTCTCTTCATGGCTTGAAAACCACCCACCAACACACAGTCCATTAGCCTCAATATTCCGAGAGTCTAACAAATGTCACCCACACAGTGATTTCTTCTAAAAACTATTTAACATCGAGGGAATCCTCCAAAAACAAGATTGTAGCAACTCTGACAGAAAAGAAATGTTATCAAAATGTAAGGGAATGCCAAGGTGATAAAGTCCCATTCATTGAGTGGTTTACCACTCCTTAAAAGAAAAGCATTCTTGAGCTCAGTTTCCAGGGCCTTTTAAGAAGAGTAAATCATCTGAATTAAGTGGCATGTTCAACAAGCAAAAGAGGAGACTGGGTCAAGCAAGCAGTTTTTTTAGCAGCTGCTAACCTAAAAGTTAGACGTTCAAACCCACTAAGCAGATGTGCAGAAGATAAGCCTGGTAATCAGCTTCTGTAAAGATTAAGGTCCAGACAAACCCTACTCTAATGCGTGGGGTTGGTAAGAGCTGGGAGCTGGTTCGACACAGTCAGCAACAACAAAATAGAGACCCAAGCTAGCTCAGAACTTCCTTTCCTGCGTGTGTTTTCTGCTTTAAGGACTAAAAAAAGCAAACAGTGGGTGGTAAGGTGATGTGGAAAGGACCATCATTCCTGTTTAGGGGGCTTGAGGAAACCAGTTTCCCTCCTTGGGCGCTGAGGGTGAGAAGATTCTGAGAAGGTTTAGAAAGCAGGAAACCATCATGAACATTTACACAGAAGGAAAAGACAGGTGGCATTCCAATTCAGATGAAGAAATAGTAGATGTTTAAAGCAATATGTTAAAACCTTTGGAAGTGATTAAAAATAATAAAAGTGCAGACATCCTCACAGAACCGCTTAGCCCAGCGGAAGTTTTCCAGCAGCCCCAGAAATCAACATTACAAATCAAGAGATTAGTTGTAGAGTTAAAGAGAACCACCTGTGTTCCCACCTTTATTGAACTGTGAGTAATAAAAAAGGATTTATGCCAGATGCTATTAAATTAAGGCAACTTGGACCATTTCAAATTCTCATTCCCTGCACCAGCCAATCATGAAAGCAAACTCCCCAGTTTGTCTGAATGGAATAATTTCTTGACTCTCTAATGCAAACACACTTGGGAACAGAAACTTTTCTGAATCAAGTTCCTCCTCTTTTATCTATGCCTCCTACCAATCTATCAAGGCAAGTTTGCCCAGGTTCAGACAGGCTGCTGAGGTACATGTGAGCGTAATTTCTCTCAATGTTTAGACAGATGGCATGTTCTACCCAGGGGTACGTGCCTAGTGGACACCCACCAATACCTGTCAGCAAAGTGGAAGGAAGGGGAGGAGAACAGGGTACTTGCAAGGAAAGGCAGCAATATATCTGAAGTTAAACATCTTTACCTTCTGTAATACTCCATCTTCTCAGAGCCTTACCCATTTCTAGGCTTAAAATAAGGTCATGAAAAGAAAAGAAAACAAAACAAAAAAGGGTTGTTGCCATTGAGCCAGAGCTGACTCATTGTTAACCTTTTAGGGGCTTTTCCAAAGGCTGTAACTCATTCAGGAGAAGATCTTCCTCTCACTCAGTCACTGATGGATTTGAATCATCCAAGAGGTGCCACATTTGGGTAAGTGCACAGAACACTACTGGACCTGGATTAGATCACCTGAGTTCACTACGAGAGCTCATTGTTGTTGTTATGTGCTATCAAGTTGTTTGCGACCCATAGCGATCCTATGTACAACAGCCCTGAGACCTGCTCTATCCTGTGCCAACATTTTTGTCTCTGACACACCTGCCCTCATTACCCAGTCACTGAATCAATCCATCTCATCAAGGACCTTCCTCTCCTGTGCTGTCCCTCCACCCTCCCAAACATGATGTCCCTCTCCAAGGACTGGTCATTCTTTGCAACGTGTCCAAAATATGTCAGATGAAGCTTCAGAATCCTTACCTCGAAGGAGCAGCTGGGTTTCACCCTCTCTTTAGGAGGAGGGAAAGGATGGTACAATGCGTAGTGGATGTTGAGCTTTTAGGGTCAGGATTAGGGTGGAATCCAAAAGGGGATGGGATCTGGATTAATGATGAGAGTTGATTGAACAAGACAAACTTGTCTAGGGTCACCAAATTGCACTGTGACAACTGCTAAATTGGCAAATATTTTGTTGCGCATATTTGCCCCAACTAAAACACACGCACATACAACCAACCAAACAGGAACATACACCTGTGAATGTTGGAGAGAGAGAGAGATGATTTATGTGCCTCGGTTACACACCCACTCAGGTGTATCATTTTTCCAACTCAAAGCTAGATGAATTCCTACTGCTCAGGAGGAATGAAGAAGACCTTCCAACATAACCAGCTAAGCAGGGTGAGACAGAGACTGGCAGACATTTACAAGTTCAGATCCTAAAGATTCGTACTTTCACACATGATGCTTAGTCACTGGCTTACATGTTCTTTCAAATAAGACATATTTGCTTTTTCACAAACACTGAAGAAATGAAATCTTCTCATTCATTCCCACCTAATTTTTTTCCTTTTTCAATTACCATCACCCTACTTCTCAAATAATGATATTACTAGGGGAGAAAAAAAATAGCCTACTAGATTCTTTCCCCACATTCCATCTCCCTTGTATTCTACTCACAAACACCAACACTGAATTAATCTTCCTAAACTACATTCCACAATCATTGCACCACTTCTTTCAAACGTTGACTCCCTTTGCCTAGAGCTGTGTTGTCCAGCATGATAGCCACTACCCATACGTGAGAATTGTTGTTGTTTTGTACCGTCGAGTCGCTTGTGACTCATAGTGACCCTATGTACAACAGCACTAAGCCCTACTCTGTCCTCTGAAATATACTTATATCTGAAGTGAAACGTATTCTGAGTGTAAAACACACATTAGATTTTGAAGAGATGGGACGTAGAAATGGGTTGAATTGTGTTTATCTAAAACGTGTATTCAGATTGTAAATTCCAGAACCTGTAGATGTGCTCTTATTTGAAAGGAGGATCTTTGCAGATGTAATCAAGTTAAGATAAGGCCACAGTGGAGCTTGTTGTTTGTTGTTATATTCTGTTGAGTCCTCTATTGTTCATAGTGACACTCTGAACAACAGACCTGAGCCTTGCCCGATCCTACACCATTTCCATGATCCCGCACAGGCTTCAGCTCATTGTTACAGTCATTGTGTCAGTCCATCTCCTTCAGAGTCTTCCTTTCTTTCACTGACCTTTCCTGGCATAATATATTTTCCCAAGGACCAGCCTCACCTGACAATATGCCCAAAGTATGTGAGACGTAGTTCACTATCCTCAACCCTAAATCCAATGATTGTGTTCTTATGAGTAGAAAAAGCATAAAGACACGGGAAGAAGACCATGTGATGGTAGAGGCAGAGATAGGAGTGATGTAGACACAATCAAAGAAAAGAAGGTCCATAGCCCGGTGTTCTCTATGACATCTTATTAGACCTCTGTCTTCCACAATGCTGAGAGAATAAATTTCTGTTGTTTTAACCCACCAAGTTGGTGAAAATTTGCTACAATAGTCCTAGGCTATTAATGAAGTACCAAAATAAAAAGAATGTAAATATTTCATGAATAATTTTATATATTATTTACATATTAAAGGGCAATATTTGGATTGTTGTTTGATGCCACAGAGTTGTCCACAACCCACAGAGACCCTATGAACAACTGATCGAAATCTTGCCCTATCCTGTGCCAACCTAATCATCTCTGCCACACTCAGTCCTCTTTGTTACAGTCACTGTTCCAAAAAAGCACTGCTTTAAAGAAAATTTGTTCTTAAAAGGAACCTCACTATTTTACTTTCATAATCATCCGGGATGCTGGGCTGTAGGACGAGGAATGTGGCATCAGGATTGGAGGAAGAGTCATTAACAACCTGCGTTATGCAGATGACACAACCCTGCTTGCTGAAACTGAGGAGGACCTGAAAGGCTTGCTGCAGAAGGTCAAGGACTGAAGCCTTCAATATGGATTGAGGCTCAGTGTCAAGAAGACAAAGATTCTCACCACTGAACCAATTGACAGCATCAGTATGGATGGTGAAGAGATTGTTTTAGTTTACTTGGTTCCACAGTCAACACTCTTGGTACTAGCAGCCAGGAAATCAAGAGACGAATTGCATTGGAAAAGTCAACTGTCAGGGACATCTCCAGAGTACTGAAAAGCAATGATGTCAGGCTGGAGACTAAGGTGCTCCCAATCTGGGCTTTAGTCTTCGCAATTACGTGCAATGTATCAGAGAGCTGGACAGTCAGTAGGGATGATAGAAAGAGAATTGATGCCTTGGAGCTGTGGTTCTGGAGAAGAGTGTTGAATATACCATGGACTGCTAGGAGAACAAACAGGTTTGCCCTGGAGAAGGTGAAGCCGGAATGCTCTTTGGAGTCAAGGATTCTGAAGCTTCATCTGACATACTTTGGGCACGTTGCAAGGAGGGACCAGTCCTTGGAGAGGGACGTCATGCTTGGGTGGATAGAGGGACGGTGCAGGAGAGGAAGACCCTCGAAGAGATGGATTGAGTCAGTGATTAGGCTAGTGGGAGTAGGTGTTGGAGACAGTGAGGTTGGCACAGGATAGAGCAGGGTTTAGGGCTCTTGTACATAGGGTTATTATGAGTTGCAAGTGACTCAATAGCACATAACAACAACAAACAACGTGACTGGTATCAAGCTTTCGACTACACACAGAAATTCTATTTGACAACACTGACCTGGAGAATTACAATCCTAATGACACACTCTTGGATTCCACTCTTCTGCAAACCAACCCAACCACCTTACATGTCTCAATTTCTGCTATTCTCTCATTTACAATTTATACATCATGCCTACTGGGCAATGAGGGAGACCTGTGATTTGTTCATGTCAGGAATTCTCCCCACCCCTATATATTTCTACTTAATGAAGCTCATCCTCAAAGGTCGACCTTAAATGACACTTCCTGTACAACCAGCTACAATTTCGTAATGCTCTGAACTCTAGACGTGGCTTTTAGTTTTCTTGTGATGTGCACCTTTCTTCACTATTTCTAATAGCTACCCTTCCTTTAGAGCATATACTTCTTGCAGGCAGACTGCCTTTATTATCCTGATGTTCTCACAGTTTATAATACCTGATTATACAGTTGCCAGTTGCTTTGCACCAGACAAGGACCAATTAGATACTTACTGCATCAAATTGTTACTGTGAATGGCCTAAATTGACCGTGTGTGTGTGTGTGTGTGTAATGATTTCCTTATTGCAATCATTAACTATCAGCACCTGCAAGTGAACAGTAAGCAAAAAGCCGCCTGCTTCCACGACACCCAAAGATGCCAGACAGTGAGGGCCATGGCACCATCTTATGCATTCACTACTGAAAGGTGGTGAGTTAGTAAGAGTGAGAATTCAGAGTCTAAAATGTTTAAACATAAAAAAGGAAGGGGTACCTTCATTCCTCATCAAAGGAAAGAACACATGAAGCCTGTTTGTCTAAATTATCCACAAGCCTGCTTAATGAGAGCCGTGACATTTTCCTGACTGGCAGCCAAGTATGTGCTTACAAGAGCATTTATGGACATCTGTGGACTCCAGAAAGCTAATCTGATAAAGACTGATTTACACCAACCAGATCCAGAAAATTGGTGGTTAATGATTGAGATTTCAACTGTAAATATAACACGTGGGAGAAAGTAGTACCATTCTGGTGACTTACTGGAGCATCTGCACATTACTGTAAAAAAGATCTTTGTTTTCATAAAAGGAAATAATATACACTAACAGAGAGATTGGAAAGTCCAGACAATGGCAGGCAGGTCATCATATGTGTGGAGGTGTTATATTATCGACAACTGGTAGGGTAAGATATCCCTGCAGTGAAGTCCCACCCTGAGGCCTTGGCAGGGGAGGATGATTGTGAAAGAGACTTTAATCATTCTGATTTTGCATCCAAATGTCAGTGACCCAAATCTTCCATCTATTCAATTTGTCAAGTGTTACCTGCTAAGTCTGGATCTAGAACACCTCCTTTTCTTTGTGTTCACAGCCATGATGTCTGGCAAACCTACAGCAGCTTTGCAGCTCATCATAGCTCAGTGGACAAGTTCAATGGCAAAGAAAATGGTAAGCCATCCACCCCGCCCCTCTCATGGATCTGACCCGGAGTGTTGAGGAGGCACGGCTGTCACTCAAGCTCTGATGGAAGGATTAGCGAGGCAGAAGGTCTCTGCACAGTCTTGAAGTTGCCTAATGCACTCAGATCTCTAACCAAGACACCACACAAGTTACTATTGAGTAGATTCAGTCACAGAAAAGAGGCACAAATTTGACTATTTACCAAGAATTGAAATATGTCAGCTTGAACAGGTCGAACAAGTCCTCTGTTAGTCTTGACATGTGTGCAATTATAGCCTGCCTGCTCTTGGCCCACGGCACCCACAGTGCTTTGCGATTATCCTCCCCCGCCTGCCACTCTCTTACTGAGACAGTGAATTCCGTCTCCGTGGTAGCCTTCTTGGCACATGCAGACATAGCCACCTTCAGTATTGATGCATCGTGATGAGCCTGCAGGGCACACCGTGATGTCCTCACATTCATTTATATCTGTAGGTGAAATTACAAGTGAGTGACACATACATACACAATCCTGGTAGAAATGGGAATGGCAAAAAAGAATCAGCACAAATTTATACGCATTCAGCTGATTTACTGTGATTGTTGGACAATGTAATCTGAACCCTACATCTTAAACATAAAAGTTCACTTTTAAGTCTGTTGTCATTCTCACTAAGTTTCCACAGGTCTAACTAGCCAAGTACATGCAAATAATCATGTTGCGCCAGGGTGTCAGGCCATAAAAGAACTATGATTTTTGTTTGTGGGTTTGTTATTTGGTTTGTTTTTAGTAACCACTAATATAATTTTGAAACTAACAATGTAAAATCAAAACCAAACTATCACAATTTATCTATCTGACAAAAACTATCTGGGTGGCGGTGGTGGGGAATAAAAATAGTTTTGTTGCCATTAGAAAGTTTATAAATTTTACTTGAATTCAAGTTCATGCCTTTGAAACTAATTATCAAATTTCCTTCAACTATTAAATGCATGTATTATGTAAGTTTTAAGTTAAAATCAATAGCATATTACATTTTTGTTTTTATATGTAGGCCTCTTAGCTAATAACAAATAATTTCTTCAGTCTTGCTTAGTACATCCACCTTCTGGAGATTTTTGAGTCCGTGTGAGCTGAAAGAATGTTTCTGGCTCACTATTTTCCACAGAGAACTCTGGTAGCCTAGTAGGTAAAGAGCTGCGTGGCCAACCCAAAGGCAAGTGGTTCAAATCCACCAGGTGCTCAGTAGGAGAAAGATGGAAAATCGTTTCCCATGTGATTTACAGACTCTGAAAACCTGGTAGAGGGCCAGCTATGTACATAATAACAATTTTCCAGATACTCTGTATGCTTGGTTTTTGTTATTACCAGAACATTGCTTTCCATCACCAGCAAATCCTTCCAAACACTGACACGTGGCATTGTCTCCTTTTGAGCTGCACAAAGCATGTGTGGCACAGTTCATGGGAGCACAGTCATCTTCGTCTGTAAACAATGAGAAGCCAGTGAGATTATGTCCAGAACTCGCAGGAGCAAACGGACTTAAATGTTCTACATTTTACAGAACTTTCCAGGACTGTCTTCTGCAAGGTCTATACAGTTTCGTCTCTAAGTGGAATAATTTTTTTGACCTATAAGCGAGCACTAGGGGCCTAGTGGCAAGAAGCTGTGCATTCGAATCTACCAGCTGCTCCATAGGAGATAGGCAATCTCCTCTTGTGCAATTAACTTTCTCTGAAAACTCACTGGAGGGTCAGCTATGGGTCAGTTCCAACTCGACAATACTCAACAACAATAACACCCTGTATTTATGGCTTCAACAAAGGGCTCAGACATATCAAAGATCATGGAGATGGTACAGGACAGGGCACTATTTCATTCATAATACATATAGTAAAAAAAAAAATCACTGGCAGCATAATGTGTAACATACTGGACTGCTAAACAAAAGGTGAGCCACTTGAAACCACCAGCTGCTCCAAAGGAGAACTACTGGCTGTCTTCTCCCATGAAGATCTGTAGCCTCAGAAAGCCAATGGAGCATTGCTTCGAGTCACAATCAACCCAATAGCTGTGGGTTTGGTTTGGGTTTGGTTATACATAAGTATGACAATTAACCACCACAACAAGCTATAACATATTAAAAGATTATACCTTCTTTTCAGGTCATGATACAGGCCATTGTTTTTGCAATCACTTGTTATGCATCAGAGAGTTGGACAGTGACTAGGGAGGACAGAAGGAGAATTGACACCTTTGAGCTGTGGTGCTGGAGAAGAGTATTGAATGTACCATGGACTGCCAAGAAAACAAACAGATTCATCCTAGAGAGGGTTAAGCCAGGCTACTTCTTGGAGGCAAGGATTCTGGGGCTTCGTCTGACATACCTTGGACATGTTGTAAGGAGAGACAGGTCTTTAGAGAGGGACATCATGCTAGGTAGAGTGGAGGGACAGCGCAGGAGGGGAAGACCCTCATAGAGACAGTGACTGGGGTAATCGGGATGGGTGTGTCAGAGGCAATGAGATTGGCACAGGATAGAGCAGGGTTTAGGGCTGTTGTACATAGGGTCGCTATGAGTCGCAAATGGCTTGATGGCACATAACAACAACAACAACCTTCTTTTCATAGTTATTTGATTGAAATTTTACAAAGCAAATTCATACACATTTTAATTTGTTGTGCGATTATGTGCTGTCAAGTCAGAACCTACTCATAGCTGACTGTCCAGCAGGTAGGTTTTCAGAACAGTAAATCACACAAGAAGACTCATTTTTTTTTCTATCTCAAAGTAGCTGTTGGATTCAAATCGCTGGCCTTTGAGTTGGCAGCACAATTCCTTACCCACTAAACCACCAGAGCTCCTGTTTTATTTTGTGACAATTATAACACAATGTAACCACTCTCCCCATGTTCTTCCTCATTTCCATTAATCCTTTTATCCTATCCTTTTCTACCTTCTGAACTTTATCCCTTGGCAGAGGCTGCACTTTTGATTTGATGTGACTGATCATTCTAAGAAGTGAGTACCTCCCTAGTGGTACAGTTCACCTTAAAAACACATCTATCGTTTCAAGGAACTCATGCAATATTATTCAAATTGGGTGACCCTGGAGGAGTAAAATGTCTCAGTCACAAAAAGACAAATACCGCATTGTACCAGTGTTGTAGAATGGGACTGACATCAGGGTTGGGGTCTAAGACTGAGAAAAACTGGATAAATTATGTGTACTGCATTGAAACAGACGAGGGAGAGAACAGTTTAAAAGCGATATTTGATAGGGTATTATGGTTGTCACAAGAATCCAGAATTAAGGTTGCACTGTGGAGTGTACTTGGGGCCAGGGCAGGGGCATAGTATACCAATGAAGGAATTTTTCTTTCACTTTTCAAAGAGAGGAGCGAACTGCGGGGGTGGGGGGGGGGCAGGGAGAAAAGTGCAACGATGAATAAATGGAAATCCAAAATCTCTGTAAATGTTCATTAAAATTAATAAAATAAAATTTTTTAAAACCCACAAAAAACCGTATCTATTGTTTCACTGCAAGTTGAGCCCCTGGGATGAGGTTTGTTCCAGTTTTGAAGGATGACAAAGGGCCATAATCGTGGAGGTTCCACAAGTCTCTATCAGAGACATTTAAGCCTGGCATTTTGTATGTTTTCCAGGGTTATTTTGTTTTGTTTCCTATTTTATTCACTGTGGTACATTTTCTCTCGCTCTTCCATCCCCCTCCTCCAGCCCAGACCACAATGCACCCCTTGTTCGAGATTGTTCTCATACATGTAATGCAAAATCATATATTCCTTTTCAGAAAGTTCTTCCCCTCAACTGTTCTAATTCAGTGTTCATTATCTATCATGTGTTTTAGTTTTGTTTCACATTTTCTGCTATGCAATCCAGAATCTTCTACTTCAATTACTTTTAGAGTATCCAGAAGTGGTAAGACAGGCACGTTTTTATGTCATTTACATGCTCTCAGCAAAGTCCTAAAGAACTATTTGTTGTTAAGAACACGGTATAATCTAATTTTCAAAAGTGGGGATTTTGTTTTGTTTCAAACATTTATGAGTTTGAACTATAAGATTACTAGTAATAAAAGGCAAATGTCAAAAGGTTTATTATTTTTTTTTTAAATTCCCAACTCTAAGGACATATAAAGGAGGTCAGAAGAATCCTAATCTGCAAAAACATGCAAACAAAAATTTATCAAGCTAATGTGTACAGCAGCATGGCAAAAAGATTCAGTTATAAAATCTTACACTGTGAAGTTGCTAAAATCATGTTTCAGAGATAATAGTATAAGTCACAATGAGTGTTTATTATCAAGATTTATGCAGTGGCTTGCAAACCACAAGCACTTTTACAAAGTCATGAACCATAAATGCTAAATGCAGTAAATGGATCATTTCATTTCAGACTCCAGTGAGATATAAATTCCCCAGGAGACAGTATTACATGTTGAATCATAAACATAGGCACTCCCCCCACATAATTACTAATTTCTCATTCCTTATTTCTAATGAAATAAGCAGTTGGGGGTGGGGGAGCTTCCCTACGTTTATGACTCAACGTGTAACACTGTCTCCTGGGGCATTTGCATTTCAATGGAGTCTGAAATGAAATGATCCATTTGTGGCATTTAGTTTGCATGGTGCGTGACTTTGTAAAAGTGCCTTGAGGTTTGCAAGTCACTGCATAAATCTCGATAATAAACAATCACTGTGTCTTACATGTTTTATTATCTATGAAACATGATTTTAATCAGTTGACAGTAAAAGTTTTTATGGCTGAATCTTTTTGCCGTACTTCTCCATAACATGCTCCATAATAAATTATGGATAACATTGTGAAGAATGGGAATTCCAGAACTTTTATTGTGTTCATGCAAAACCTGTTCATAGACCAAGAGACAGCCATTTGAAAAGAGCAAAAGGATTCAGTGTGATTGAAAATCAGAAAAGATGTATATCAGGATCATATTCTTGCATTATATTTATTCAAATTGTATGCTGGGCAAATCATTCAGAAAGCTGGATTGTATGAAGAGGATCATGGCATCAGGATCCCAGGAAGACTATCAACCTATCATATGCAAGTGATACAACCTTGCTTAAAAAAGCAACAAGGACTTGAAGGACTAGCTGACAAAGATCAAAGACTTCAGTATAACTATATCTTATCTCTCTCTCTCTCTCTCTCACACACACACACACACACACACACACACACACACACCCCTCTAAATCCTAACACCTGGAATAATAAGCAACATCATGATAAAAAGGAAAAAAAAATTGAAGTTGTATGATTTCATTGTCTGTGGATTTACAATTAATACCTATGGAAGCAGCAATCTAGAAAGTAAACACCTTATTGCATTGGAAAAATATGTTGCAAACTCTTCAGAGAAGAGTTAAAAAGCAATAATGTCACTTTGAGGAACAAGATGCACCAGATCCAAACCATGGTGTTTTCAATTGCCTCACAGGCATTTGAAAGCTAGACAACCAATAAGGAAGACTGAAGAATTGTCTTTGAATTACTTTGTTGGAGAAGAAAATTGAATACACATGGGCTACTGAGAGAACAAATGAATCTTTTGGAAGAAGTGCAGCTAAAAAGATCCTTGGAGGCAAGGACAACTTCCTCTCACATACTTTGGACATAGTATGAGAAAAGACCAGTTTTTGTAGAAGGACAGTGTATTGTTGTTTTTGTTAGGTGTTATCAAGTTAAGTACACCTCATAGTGACACTACAAACAACAGAGCTGGACCCTACCTCATCCTGTGCCATCCTCACAATCTCTGACACACTTGAGCCCATTGCTGCAGTCACTGTGTCAACCCACATGGTTGACAGTCTTCCTTTCATTCACAAGCATGATGTCGCTCTTCTAGCAATATACCCAAAGTATGCAAGATGAAGTTTTATTGTCTTTGCCTCCAAAGAGCACTCTGGCTACATCTTCTCCAAGCTATAGCTGTTTGTTCTTTTGGTAGTCCATGGAGTATTCAATACTGTTCTCCAACACCACAGTTCAAAGTCATTCCTCGGTCATCATTATTCTTTGTCCAGCTCTCTAATCCATAGCAGGTGCTTAAAAAGACCATGGCTTTAATAAGGAGTACCTTAGTCCTCAAACTAATATTATTGCTTCTCAATAATTTGGAGAGGTATCTGACTGCAAACTTTCCCAGTGCAATATGTCTCTTGATCTTCTGACTGCTGGTACCAAGTGTACTGATTGTGAATCCAAATAAGATGAAGCTGTTTATAGTTTCTATTTTTTTTCTCCACCTGTTTTTGTTTTCTTGACATTGAGATGCAATTCATATTGAGAGCTTGGACCTTCTATAGCAAGCGCTTCAAGTCCTTCCCACTTTCAGAAAAGCTATATAATCTGCATAATAAATACTGTTGATGAGTCTTCTTCATTGGGTCCAGCTTCTTGAATAATTTGATCACCATTTAGGTGAAATAGGTGCGGGAAAAGGTTACAATTCTGACACACTCCTTTCCTAATTTTAAACCAAGTAGTATTTCTTTGCTCTGTTCACCCAATAGACTTGGTCTAGGTATAGGTTTCACATAAGCACAATTAAGTGCTCTGGGACTCCCATTCTCAATATTAGCTATAATTTGTTGTGATCCACAATGCTTTTGTAATGTCAATAAATCCCAAACACATGTTCTTCTGGTATACTTTGCTTTCTGTCAGGATCCATTTGACATCAGAAATTATATCTCTAGTGCTATAGCCTCTTCTAAATCCCTCTTAAACTTCAGGTAGTTATTTGCCTATGTGTGTGTCTCTGTTCTATTCACTTTTGAGTGATACTCTGTAGTATTATACTTGCATGTGGTATTTATGATATTATTTGATAATTTCCATATTCTGTTGGAATCATCTTTCTTGGGAATGGGAACAAATACAGATCTCTTCCAATCAGCTGGCCAGATAGCAGTCCTCCAAATTTCCTGAACTACACTGGTAAGCACATCTGGGACTGCATTTATAATTCTAAACATGTTAATCGGTATCATATTGATTCCTGGGGCCTGAATTTTTGTGATAGCTTTCAGTGTAGCTTGAATTTCTTCCTTGACTACTATTGGCTCTTGATCATATGGTACTTCCTGAATATTTCAGAATCAGCCAATTCTTTTTGGTACAGTGATTCTGTGTATATTCTCCCTATTCTTTTGATGTTCCTGGATAATTCAAGATTTCCCCATAGCATATCTAAGTATTGAAACTCAAGCCCTAAATTTGTTTTTAAGTTCTTTCAGCTTGAGAAATGCCAAATTAATTCCTCTCTTTTTACCCTCTAATTCTACATCTCCATACATTCTATTATAATACTTTTCTTTGTCTTATCAGGTTGCCCTTTTAAATCCTCTGTCCAGCTCTTTTACTTCAATGTCTCTTCCCTTTGCTTTGTCTTCTTGACACTGTAGTTCAATTTTTAGGGTCTCTTCTAACATCTATTATGGTTTTTTCTTTCTTCTCTGTCTTGGTAGTGACCTTTTGTTCCCTTCATGGATGGTATCTTTGATGTTATCCCACAACTCATCTGGTCTTCAATCATTGATGTTCAATGTTTCAAACTTAATCTTTTTTTTTTTTACTTTATACTGTTTTACTCACAAAGTTTGTATACATTATTTTTAAAACCACCTTCACACCTTCATTTGAAATTCAAGTGCAAATCATATCTTTAAGATTATATTTTGGTTCTCAAGGGTGTGTTTTCCTTTTCTTCAGGCTCAGCTGAATTTTTCACAGCAGTAATTGATCATCTGTTCTACAGTCAGTACTTGGCCTTGTTTTGATTGCTCATATTGAACTTCTCCAGCAATTACTTCCACAGATGTAGTTAATCTGATTCTTATGCAGTCCATCTTGTGATGTCCATGTGTAAAATCACAGTCTATGTTTTATAAAAAAAAGATATTTGTGATGAATAAGTCATTGAAAGTACAAAATTAAATCATCTTATTTCTAGCCAAGAAATAGTATCACCAAGTCCATGATTTCTAACAACCATTTATTTTCATATTTTCTGACTTTTGTATTCCAGTCACCCAGTTACCATTTCCACATCTTGATCACATGTTTGATTACTTTTAGACTGCAAAATTTGATAAAAATCTTCAATTTCCTCCTCTTTGGCTCTACCTGTTGGTGCATGTATTTGAATGCCTGTTAACAGGTCTTTCTTGTATGTGTACGGATAATATCCTATCTCTCACAACATTGTACTTCAGGATAGAACTTGAAATTGTCTTTTTAACTATGAATGCAACACCATTCTTCCTCTGTTTTTCATTCCCAGCATAATATACCATATGCTTGTCTCCTTCATAGTGACCAAAGCCAATCCATCTCATTGATGTTCATGTATTCCATTTCATTTTTCACAATTTCTCATTTGCCAACATTCTTATTTCCAAGTTCCAACAATTAAAGCATCTTTGCAACTGTCTCTCCTCATTGTTATTGACTTCCACTCTGAGCTCTATCTCTAATACTATAATTGTTGGTATTCCTCTGTTATTCACAGGTTTTCATAGGCCTACTATTTCAGAAGTGGATGGCTAATCCTACTTCCTAGTCTCTCTAAAACTGGGAGTTCTACTAAAATCTCTCCACCATTGGTGACCCTTTTGGCATTTGATATATCAGTGGCATAGCTTTCACAACACCCACAAGATACCTCAGCACAACAAACTGACATAGAAGTGGTATGCTATTTAGAACTTATAGCTAAGAAGTAATCAGCAATTGCAGGTCATTCCACCTATACAACAAAGTGACAGATAAGCAAGCAATAATACAGATACCCAAGCTACAAAGTATACTTTAAATTAGAGAAGGACACAGTATGCTTAATAACATAGAAGGTCTGAGAAAAAGAGAAAGAACTCCAATAAGGAATTAAAATATAGAAAGAATTATGAAGATAGAATAAGATTGGTCAGTGTTTTGTTCAGTTGGTTGCATATAAGATCCCCAAGAATTAGAATCTACTCTGTGACAAATAACAACACACGAACTGTGTGACCATGTCCTCCATTTTTTGGATTTCATGTTTCTATAGGATACTAAACTAACATCTGTCTACCCATCAGTAAGTTTGCTTAGCTAAATGTAGAAGAGATAAAAGAAACCCTCCCTATTCACCCAGAAATTAAAGTCAAATGATCTAAGCAGGCTGCCATTACCATGTGAATGCAAACATTGGGTAATTGCATTTGATTTGCTTAGTTGTTTGAGTGATGTTTCTTTTGTGGGAGCACGCTTTTCATGCTTGCTTGTCTCCTGTTACCTAAGACTCTCTGAGACATACAAATTCTGACTAAATCAATTATTCATTTGATTCAGCATTTATTTAGGAGACCAGTTCTCAGATTACAAGGCTGCTCAGTGTGTATGGTGGACACTATTAATGATCCAAGACATTTCCAATTATTCTAAATTAGAATCCAATTCACGATCTATTCAGTGATCTGTGAAGCCCAAGGCAAGTTTAAATAATGAAAAGCAGGGATGTGGTGGTAAGATGGATCATCCTTAGTCAAAGTTCTTTCTGCCACAATTTACTGGTGCTTTGGAAAACACATGGCAATTTTACCCAGTCTGTTTTACATGAATGTTGTAAACTTTAAGAAGAAAAAAAAAGACTTAAAAAAATTTTTAGCATTATGAAACAGTATATGTATCTAAATAAGAATGATAAATTTAAAAAGTGTGCTTGTCACACAAAATCAGTATCAAGACAAGTAAATCTGTCTGAATATGCCAACCACATGCTAAAAGTAAGGAGGGTCAAAGATATAGTGGTGATAAATACAAGCATACCTCAGAGATATTGCAGGTTCCGTTTCAGATTACCACAATAAAGTAGGTTCTGAAGAACAGCAAATCACATGAAATTTTTATTTCTATTTTCTACATGTGCAAAAGTTACCTTAATACTAAATATGTGACTACGTATGAAAAATGTTTGAAGTATCATGAGAATTACCGGAATGTAATACAGAGATATAAAGTGAGTATCTGCTATTGGAAAAATGGCACCAATAGACTTGTTCAACACAAGACTGTAACAAATTTTTAACTAATTAGAAATGCAATATCTGCAAAGCATAACAAAAAGGAAGTGTGTGTCGGGGGCGGGGACCAAAAAACAAAAACATCTAGACATGCCTATACATGCAAGAAATCTGTTCTTTTATACAACTAGTTACTAAAGTATAGCACTAATGAGAAACAGTATGTGGCTATGTGTAATAGTACAATCTTACCTCATTAGGAGATTAGAAAGACTTCCTGACAAGAACACACTGAACTGAGATCCAAAGTAAATGCAGGAGTAAGAACATTTAGAAAGAGGCATTATAGGCCAACGCTAACATGCACAAATCACAGGCAAGGCCAGTTGTAACTGAAGAAGTTCATTGATGTTGAGATTGTAAGGGGGTTGAGGCCAGCAAGGCTTGAGAGCGGCAATTGACTTTACTAATGTTTTCAGATTTTATTCTGAATAATATCCAAATGTGGAGTTGCAGATAGAATCAAGAATCATCCTCTGATATTTACCAGGAATAAGAAGGGAGGAAGAGATGAGGAAAAAGAAATAGGTAGGTCTCTGCACCGTGCTGCCTAAGTGTGTCTCCACAAGTCTAGTCAATTTAGTAAGTACCTGATTTGATATTTCTTCATGTGTCCTGGAGTGGTCTCTTGCCTAGAGCACTAAACTGTAGCACCACTGACTGATGGCTTCCCCTCTCCAGAAGGCATCTGGTCCTGCCGCTTAGACCCCTGAACATGCTGGAAGGATGTTATTGGGCTGTGAGGATACTCTTGCCTGCTGTCTGGGAGGAAGCCTCTCCAGGCCTTTTCCTGGAAGTCACAGCACTGATGCAGGAAGTGCTGCCACCATCAACTAGAAGCTTCACCCTACTGCATGGAAGTCCCTCCCTGATGCCTGGAAGTCCCACCTGCGCCACTGGGAGGTCCTAGACCCACCATCTGGAGGACCTGGTACCACAGCCTGGATGCTCTAATCCCAATTCCTGGAGAACAACCCACTGCAACCCCTTTGAACTGTACCAGAGACATCAGTATCACAGGTGAATCCACTTCATTTCCTCTCCCTTCCTAAAGCATGAGCTGCCTTTAGACTGGAGCACCTTGGACTTACCGAGCTGTGGCATTTGTCTGACAGAGGAGGCTACTAATTTACTGGTCTTTTCTCTCCCAAACTGAAGCAAGTCTTCCCTTGAGTCAAAATTTAAGAAAGAAACCCTAGTAAAATACCTGTCCCAGCCTCCTCTGGAGCAGTGTCTAAGATCCTTCTATCGCCTCAGGCATGAAAACTCTACCACAACAATGTCACATAGGAATCAGGCTCCTTCACACTCTACACAAACCCCAAAACAAGATGTTACCCCTAAAAAGTGACACAAATTTTCTGAAGCCAGAAAGACTGATGAAACTTTCTGATATAGGATTCAAAAGAACAATGCCTGAATATTTTCAACCGGTGAAAGACAAATTTGAAGAATTACAGAACATTTCAAGCAAAAAGAAGAGGATCTTTAAAAAAAATAATCCAAAACAATGCAGATAAAACAAAGAAGGCATTAGAGGGTCTGTCAACATGTCAGAGGGATACATGAACAGATTTGAAGAGATGGGACACAAAACCAGTGAAATAGAAGATAAAATTGTCACCACTAATCCAGTAGAACAAAAAGCAGAATCAAAAAGGAAGGAAAAAAGAAGAAAACCTAATACTAATGTGGGACGCTAGCAAGAGGCATAGCATGCACATAACTGGAATCCCAGAACAGGAAGAAGCAAGTGAAAGCACTGAAAAAGTTGTGGAAGAATTACTAGAAAAAAACTTCCCAGGCATAGTGAAGAATAAGAGAGTATATATTCAAGAAGTTGAGTGAACACCATATAGGGAGACTTCAAAAGAAAAACATCAAGGCATGTCATAATCAAATTTGCCAGAAAAAAGGAGAGAATTCTGAAAGCAGCCAGGGAGAAACAAAGAGTAACCTATAAGGGAGAGAAAACAAGTGCCAATTCTTAGTAGAAACCATGCCAGCAAGAAGACAATGGAATGACATATATCAAATATTCAAAGAACACAACTGTCAACCAAGAATTCTATACCCAGAAAAACTGTCCATCAAATATGAAGAGACCAAAATATCTCAGAAAAGAAGAACCTATGGGAGTTTGTAAAAACAATACCAGTATTTCAGGAAATACTAAGAGATGTCGTCCTTACCCAGGTGCCACAGAAAGTAGGATGGAACACAGTAATGAGCAACAACACCAAAAATAACTCAGCAAAATGATAGCAATAAAGCCTTGCCTCTCAATAATCACCAAGAATGTGAATGGTTTAAATGTACCACTAAAGAGAAAAAAAGTAACAGATTGGATTTAAAAATCCCAAAATCCATTAATGTGCTATCTATAAGAGATACACCTAAAAAGTGAAGATAAGCAAAGACTAAAAGTAAAATGCTTAAAAAATATACCAAGCAAATGGCCACCAGAATAAAAGAGGAGAAGTGATATTAATCTCTGATAAAATATATTTCAATGCAAAAATCATCAGAAAGGACAAGGAAGGTCACTACATAATGCTTAAGGGGTCAATAGAACAAGAGGACATAACAATAATAAATATTTATGCACTAAATTATAAAGCTGCAAAATACACAAAACAAACATTAACAAAGCTGAAAAAAGAAAATAGACACCACCACCATAGTAGCTGGAGACTTCAATACACCATTCTCAAGCAAAGATAGAAGTACCATAAAGAAACTCAACAAAGATACTGAAGAATTAAATCACACAATAAACCTATTAGATCTAATAGCTATATATAGGATACTGCACTCCAAAATAAAGCACAGTCTATCTTCTCCAATGTGCAGGGATCGTTTTCCAGAATAGATCACATTTTAGGTCACAAAGCAAGCATTAATAAATTAAAAAACAGAAATAATACAAAGCATCTCCTCAGACCACAATGCTACCAAATTAGAAATTAGTAACAAGAGGCTAAAGGCGGAAAAAAATCATACATTTGGAAGCTGAACAACACCTTGCTTGAACATGACTGGGTGCTAGAAGAAGTGAAAAATGAAATAAAAAAGTTTCTTGAAATAAATGACAATGATAACACAACTTACCAAAACCTCTGCAAAACAGCCATTGCAGTAATCAGAAGTCAATTTATAGCAATTCACAAACACATAAGAAGGCAGGAAAAAAAGGATCATTGACTCTCTAACCCAGCATCTTCAACAAATTGTAAAAGAACAGCAAGAAAACCCGACACCCTCTAAAAAACCTGAAATTATAAAAATTAGGGCAGAAATAAATGCAAGAGAAAAGAGAAAAACAATTGAAACCATAAACAAAACCAGGAGTTGGTTCTTCAAAAAGGTCAATAAAATAAACCACTAGCAAAACTAACAAAGGAAAAGAAGGAAAATACACAAATAATCCAATTAAGAGAGGAAACGGTAAATGTCACAACAGAACAAACTAAAATAAAAAGGCTAAAAATGGAATATTATGAAAAACTGTACTCAAACAAATATGAAAATCCAGAGGAAATGGACAAATACTTAGAAACTCACAAACTACCTAAACAGACACAAACTGAAATTGAACACCTGACCAGACCCATTACAAAAGAAGAAATTGAAAAGGTAATAAAACAACTTCCAGCCAAAAAAAAAATCCCTGGACCAGATGGTTTTACAAGTGAATTTTATCAAACATTCAGAGAAGAACTGTCACAAACTCTACAAAAACTATTTCAGAAACTAGAAAAAGATGGGATTCTTCCAGACTCATTCTATGGTATCATTATATCCTTCATACCAAAACCAGCTGTTTTTACAAGTGAATTTTATCAAACATTCAGAAAAGAATTGTCACAAATTCTACATAAAATATTTCAGAAAACAGAAAAAGATGAAATTCAGAAAATAGAAAAAGATGGAATTCTCCCAGACTCATTCTATGGTATAATTATATCCTTGATACCAGGATACCTTGATGTCAGGATACAAGATCAACATGCAAAAATCTCTACAGTGGCAAAGAGAATACAGAACTGAAGCTAAGAAAAACAATATCCATCACAATAGCTAATCACAAAATTAAATACTTGGAAATAAGTCTAACTGGAAACACAAAGGACTTATTCAAAGAAAATGACAAAACGTTACTACAAGAAACGAAAAAAAAAAATCTTGGGAAATGGAAGAATATACCTTGTTCTTTAGATAGGAAGACTCAACATTGTGAAAATGACAGTTCTAACAAAGGCAGTCTACACATTCAATGCAATCCCAATACAAATACCAATTCAATTCTTCAACAAGATGGAAAAAGCAATATTCAATTTCATCTGGAAGGCAAAGATACTTCGAATAAGAAAATCACTCCTTAAAAAGAGAAACAAGGTAGGAGGAATCTCACTCGCTGACTTAAAATTCTACTACACTGCCATGGTGGTCAAGACAGAATGGTACTGGCACAATGATAGACACATAGATCATTGGAATAGAATTGATAACCCAGAAGTCAGCCCATCTACCTATGGTCAAATGATATTTGACAAGGATATGAAATCAGTCAAGTAGGGAAATGACAGCCTTTTTAACAAAAGGTGATGGCAAAATGGAAAATTCTCTGCAGAAAACTCAAGTAACATCCACACCTCACATCATACACAGAAATCAACTCAAAGTGGATCAAGGACCTAGGACTAAAACCAAGGACTACAAACATCATCAGAGAAAAGCTTGGAAGAACTCTAGAAGCCCTGATGCACTACATCTGTCTTCCAAGCATCCTGAAAAACTGGGAGAAGGTAAAATAGGTGAATGGGATATTCTAAGAATCAAATCCCTATGCACATCCAAACACTTCTCCACCAGGGTAAAAAGGAAAGCCACAGACTGGGAAAAAACATT
>NW_006399762.1:23244208-23258641 GCF_000299155.1 Elephantulus edwardii
TGGTGGGAGTATAAAATGATGCAGCCACTCTGGAAGGCAATATGGCACATTCTCAAAAAGTTGGAAATAGAAATACCATTTAACCAGCAATTCTACTACTGAGAATATACCCTAAAAAACCAGAACTACCTCCAAAGCAGATATATGCACACCCATATTTATTGCTGCATTGTTCACAATACCAAAAAGATGGAAACAACCCAAGTGCCCATCGACAAATGAATGGATAGAGAAGCTGTGGTATATTCACACAATGGAGTAACATGCAGCATTGAAAAATGAGGAACTCATGAAATATTATACCAAATAGGTGACCCTGGAGGACATTATGCTGAGTGAAATACCTTGGTCACAAAAGGACATATACTGAACAATGCCACTATTACAAAACAGGACTGAGATTGGAGTTGGGGGAAACTAAGAAAAGAGGGGATAAATTATGTGCACTGCATTAAAACAGATGAGGGAAAGAACTGCTTAAAGAAATATATGATTAGGTATTGTTTGCATGACAACAGTCCAGAATAAGAGCTACATAGTAAAGTGGACTCGGGGTGCTGGGAGGTGTATAACAATAAAAGAATTTTTTTTTTCAAGAGAAAAGTGAACGGTGGGGGGGGAAGGGGTGGACAGGGAGGAAAATGTGCAACATTGAATGAATGGAAATCCATGTTTTCTATAAATCTTCATTAAAATCTCAATTAAAAAAGAAAGAAATAGATAAGTTGGATGAAGGGAAAGGAAGGCAATATAGACAATAAGGTGTTGATCAGACATTGTAACTGATTAAGTACACTAATAAATTATATTTAGTTATAAAATAGAAAGTGTATGAATGACTGAATGAAAACCCAATATGACTTTTAGACTTCTACTAAAAAAATAAAGTGAAAAAATAAAAGTGGCAATGATGCAAAAAAAGAATAAAATCTGAATATGGAATTGAATGAAATCTTACTTAGAAACATAAATAAGAGCCATTAGGCTAAACTTACTAGGACAAACTAGAACACAATCTGCACATGAAAGACAAGTTATTTTTTTTACTCAAAGCAATCAGTTCCATCTACTTTGTACTTGGCCAAGAATGGAGCTAAATGCAGTCCATTATCCATGTATTCAACAACTGTAGTCATTTCTTCACCCCCCTACTCTATCATTTATTTAATTTACAACCTGTCATTTATGTTGGTCTTTAATTTTCCCAAACATTTGCCTTTCAAAATAGGCTCTATGAACTTTTGTGTTCCCTGGTGGCTTTGCAAAGTTTTTCTATAATGCTAATATTAACAGACAGTGTTTCATTCTGTCATATTGGATCCACATCAGACTGGAACCCAGGGGACTAGAGCTATATTTAACTCATCACAGTTATCTCTAGAATTTAGTATCTTACATATCACTGTTGAATTGATTCTGACACATGTAAGCACTAGAGGACAGAGTATAATAACCTTTTAAGGTTTTTGAAAGTCTAATCTTCATGGGAGAAAAATGGCCTCATCTATCTCTCATGGAGCAGCTACTGAATTAAAATTGCTGACCTTTGGTTTGTAACAGAGGGCCTAACTACTCGGTATTTCTCAAGCTGAAAGAACTGAAAAACAATTAAGTCTTGAATTGCAATACTGAGAGATGCTTTGGCACAATATTTTCTATTTTTTTATTACTCTGATTTATTTACAAAGTTTGAACACATTTTTTTCCACAAAAGATATTTCCCATTTCCTTCACCCCACCTTTGAATTGTGCAACCCTATGATTAACACCTTACGCCCACCCCTATCTTTCCTTCACCCCCTCCCTCTTGGATCCACATACTTGTTCTATAATAATGGTTTTATGCAGTATTTATCCTTGTGGGACTGAATTAGTAAACTCAGCATAATGCTTTCTAGTCCCTCCCAAATTAGGTAGTAATTTACAAAATCATTGCTCCTATGTACTGCATAGTATTCCATTGTACCACAACTTCTCAATCCATTTGTTTGGACATCTGGGCTATTTCCATGTTCTTGTGATGGTGAATAACGCTGCTGTGAATATTGGTGTACAAGTTTCTGCTTGAACCTCAGTTCTCCTTTTCTTAGGGTATATTCCGGAATAGCTGGGCCATCTAGAATTTTTATGTTCAACTTTTTGAGGAAGTGCCAAACTGCCTTCCAGAATGGTTCTACCATTGTACAATCCCACCAAGGATGTAAAAGAGTGTCCATCTCACCACATCCTCTCCAATATTTATTACTTGCTGTACTGTTAAACTTTGTCACTGCTACTGGAATGAGATGATATCTCATCATGGTTTTGATTTGCATGTCTCTTATTGCCAGTGATTTGGAACACTTCTTCATACATCTGTTGGTCATCTGAATATCTTCCTCTGTGAAAATTCTTTCCATGTCTTTTGAAACAGGATCCCCATCTCACACCATACACAAAAATCACCTCAAGGTAGATAAGAGACTTGGGAGTAAAGCCCCAAACCATAAAGTTCATAAGAGACAAAATGGGATCAAGTTTAGAGGCTCTAGTACACTGTACATAGAGACTGCCAAATATATCCAGAAATGTACAATCTGAAGAGGATAAACTTGATGAATGGGACTTTCTAAATCAATGTGTTCATCAAATGCTTTTCCCAACAGGATGGAAAGAAAACCTACTGACTGGGAACAAACATTTGGAAACATCATCTCAGACAAGAGTATCATAATGAAAGTTTATAGAATACTTCTGGGCCTCCACAAGAAAAAGTCTGATAGCCCAATTAAAAATGGGCAAAAGACATGACAGGATCCTGAAGAACAAAGATATCAATTTGAAGACTAAGGTGTGCCTGATTCAGGTCTCCTCAATTATCTGCTATGTATCAGAGAGCTGGACAGTGAATAAGGATGACAGAGGAAGATTGATGCCTTTAAGTTGTGGTACAAGAGAAGAGTACTGAATATTCCATTGACAGCCAAAAGAATAAATAGATATTACTTGGGGGGAAATGCAGTCAGGGTGCTCCTTGATCAACAATGAATGAATACTAAAAAAAAAAAAAGAAAAGAAAAAGAAATAAAGTGAAATGGGGAGTGCTCGCTTCGGCAGCACATATACTAAAATTGGAACGATACAGAGAAGATTAGCATGGCCCCTGCGCAAGGATGACACGCAAATTCGTGAAGCGTTCCATATAAAAAAGAAGAAAAAGAAATGGGGAAGGGGAAAAGGAAAGAGGGAGGGAAAGAAAGATGTGATAATGAATGAATGAAAATCCAATTTTTCTGTAAACGTTCATTAAAATCACAAAGAATTATGAACCAAAAAAACCCACAAAAGAATAATTTTTATTACTCTTGAGTAAATTTAGCCAACGGTAAGTTAGTTCAGAACTTCTAGATGATAGAATGAAAATTGTTGGGTCCAAAACTGTAGAACTCATTGTTCGTACCTGACACCATGATTTCAGCAACCAGCGTGTGTTGAGATTGCAATCCTTCTGTAACGCTGTCTCCAAAGGCTTTACTCCTGGGCAGGACATCCAGTGGTGTTACTTGATTACTTAGATCAGCTTCCTTACCTGTTGAAGGTCAACAGATGCAATGATTTTCTTTTTTCAGATTCAAGGTAAGTAATATTTAGTTTATAGTCCTGCTTGCTTGTGGGTTGTAAGTTCATCCTCACAACCAAGGATTCAAGGATTTGAGAAGAATTTAAAGGAAATTTGGGGAATCTTTGTAATTGAGAAAGCCTTGCTAACACAGTATAATAACTTCTTTGGATTTGAGAGTGGGAAAGAAATCCATTTATAAGAAAAACAAAACTCTTTCAGGTGCTGGCAATAAATATTAAGAGTAAAATATCAAAAGTCCTTAAAGGTAAACTTAGTTCATAAGGGCAGTCTATCGTTGTTGTTGTTTTTTTTTTTTGTTGTTGTTGTTATGTAACATCAGCAAAGAACTGCCAGTCTATCATTAGGAACGGTAAATTATTGAGAAGATTGTCCCTAACTGGTCTCCTCTATAATCCTTTCAGGCTAGCCCTGAGACTCATTCTAGCCTATATTTAAAATGTGAGAGGGCATAAACAAATGTTGATTTACTATAAGCAAGAAACCCATGCAATTCTCTGGATTATCGGGGGGAATGGATTCCCTTAAATGTCCCTAAGTGTGAGAATTCCCAGTCCACGAAGTCTATAGGATAAAACGATTTTCTTAGTAACACTATCCTAAAAATTTTTATCATTTTCATTTCCTAGACTGTAAGTATTGGTAAATCTAGCTCATGTAGGCTTAGCTCTTCAAAGGTTTCAATAATTTTTAAGAATGTCAAGGATTTCTGATGCCTAAAGGTTTGAGCTCCACTACTCTAGAGCAACAAACAATAAAAATTCCTGAAAATCTAATATATCCACTTATGGTTAGATCGATTTTTCATTTATTGTCAGTCTATCATTTAGCCATGCCTACTAGATAATTATTAATTTCTGGGGGGAAATGTAAATAAAATTTAAAGTCTTATTGGTATGTTTTTTAATATAAAAATATCAAGTGATGAATCGAAATTGTTATGATAATCACATCCAAATGATTACCTAGCCTCATACAGACATATACAGACATGCAGTTTCAAGAAAGAGAGCCATTTAATAGCCTTTTTAGATAATTTTTATGAATATTCTTTTGATACCAGAACTTAACAAATGGTAATTTCTTATATTTGTAACACATTAACTGTTTACACAACAAATTTGCTTTCCTCTCCCTGTCTTTTTCATGAAGCTAGATTTCATTTGTAAAATTGTCACAAGCCTCTTCAGATTGCCTTATTATTCTTGTTTGATATCCTAGTATTAACAGACTTTGTTTCTACTACTAAGACCAACCATGAAAAGCAGAAGGGCCGTATACATTAAACAAAACAGTTATAACTGAGTGGAGTCTAACTAACTCAGAATTGGACTCTATAGGATTTTCAGTGGCTAACCTTTTGGAAGGATGTTACGAGGCCTTTCCCTCAAGTCACCTTTGGGAGGTTTTGAACCTCCAGTGTTTCTATTAGCTTCCTAGCATGTTAGCTGTTAACCATCAGCATTATCAAAGGTATCAAGACTGTATATAGTAATACCTTCAGATACAAAATGTCTCTAAGATGGTGAAATGCTGACATTTATTTCCAACCTGCACTGCTCTACTGTAAACACTCATTGGGATGGGAAATTAGAATTTAAAGAATGTTATCTTTTCTTTGTTAATTCTTATCTGTTGTTGTTAGGTGCTGTTGAGTACAATATGACTCATAACAACCCTATGAACAGCAAATCTGAACCTGTCCTATCCTATGCTATCCTCACTATCTGACACACTTGGGCCCATTGTTGAAGTCACCAAGTCAATCCATCTCATTGGGGCTGGTAAGTCGACTTAAATATACACCCAAAACACATGAGAAAGAAAACAAAAAAAAAAACTTGCAGTATCCCTAAAATTAGGAGAATTTTGAATAAAAATCAATAGAAGTATTTTAGGACAATGCAGAACTAGATTCCTGATCAAAGAAGATCACTTAGTCACAGAAATTTATCTTACTACCTGCTGATATCTGAAACCCATTCAGAAGCAAACACATTTTCCCATCTGAGGCTTTTCTAAAACCTTCACAACACAAACACCAAGCTATTCTAAACCTCTCTTTGCAAATATGTTCACAGCTTCCATTCTGGTGTAAGCAGGGATATACACTTAGTGGGGGGGGGGGTGAGAAGCAAATTCACAGATGTGCTTGGAAATTTCATTAATGCAAATCACAGTCACACCACTTCTGGGGAGAGGAAGTTGATGTACTGAAATGGATTTCATAACGAGAGTTTTTCCAGAAGATTTCCCATAAGGAGCCACTGACTCTAAAATAAGCTCAGAAAGTCATTACCTGATGAGCGCTTATTGAGAATACTATTTCGTACAAGAAGCTCTTTAGGCAGATGTGCATCCTATTCCCTGACTCATAATCTTGTTGGAACTACAAAGGGCAATTCAGCCAGATGCGCTGCTGTAGGACACAGGCGCCTTTCTATGTGCCCACGCTTGGCTACGGCTCACTAACTGGCACACTCAGTGGGGTGGTGGGTGGGGAAGGCTTGAGGACAGCTGGAAGGTGGCTAAACTGCTCTCCTTCATGCCTTTAACCCAATGGGCTTCACAGACGCAGCAGGAAAAGAAACTGTTCAGGGACTATAAAGAGGGAAGGAAAGGTGAAACTGGAGCAATAACGCCAAGATTCACTAAACAATGAAAGAGCATAATCTTTACCAGAGTGTCTTAGATGAAATGAAGTCCATTTTCTAAGAAATCTTAGCATCTTCTCAGAAAAGTGAGCACTGAAAACCCTGTCTTCACCCTATCCTCACACAATAGAATAGTCACAGAGAGCAGCCTAAGAAAGAGTAACATCTACGTACCTGGTTTTGCCAATGGATGAACCACGACCAGCGATGAGGGTTTCAGCATGCTGCCTCGGAGATGCACCCTGTTTTGGCCAGTCCTCTTGTCCACCTTTATTAATGATGGCGCAGCCCAATCAGAATACCACACATAATCCTCAAACACAGCTACTGAAAACGGGTGCCCTGCAAACAATTCAGATTCATTACATCTGAGTTTTCCAAGGAATAGTTAAAAGGAATGACTTGACACATTATCCTCTCACACAATTTCTACTCTGAATCAATTTTTTAACATATCTACTAAGTAAGGTGTAAATCATTGGCCTGAGGATAACCTATCTGATAGGGACTCATCCTTTTAAAAACATTATTTTCCTAATAAAATTTTCTCTATTAATTTTTATTTTCATGAAAGTTTCCAGAAAAGTTAGATTGTCATTCATTGTTGCATGTTCCTTGCTCTTCTTCCTTCTACCCTCCTCCATCTCACATTTCCCCCCTTAATATTCATTCATTGCTGCACAATTACCTCCCTTTCCCCCGCCCCTCTGTCCTTTTTGCAAATCACTTGTTATGGATCAGAGAGTTGGACAATGACTAAGGAGGATAGAAGGAGAATTGATGCCTTTAAGCTGTGGTGCTGGAGAAGAGTATTGAATGCACCCTGGACTGCCAAGAAAACAAACAGATTCATCCTAGAGAGGGTTAAACCGGGCTGCTCCTTGGAGGCAAGGATTCTGAGGCTTCCTCTGACATACTTTGGACATGTAAGGAGGGAGAGGTCCGGGAAGACCCTCTATGAGGTGGACTGATTCAGTGACTGGGGTAATTGGGATGGGTGTGTCATAGGCAATGAAATTGGCACAGAATAGATCAGGGTTTAGGGCTGTTGTACATAGGGTCGCTATGAGTCACAAGCGGCTCAACGGCACATAACAACAACAACAACAATGTCTTATTCTGGGCTGTTGTCTTATGTATAATGCCTAATTATACATTCCTTTTAAACAGTTCTTTCCTTCATATGTTCCAGTGAAGAATCCATTATTTATCCCCTAATTTCTTAGTTTCCTCCCAACCCTGATGTTAGTCCTGAGTGAAATATCTCAGTCACAAAAGGACAAATATTGCATAACACCACTGTTATAAAACAGGACTCTCAGACTGGAAATATGATGGTAAAGGACCTAAAGAAAATCATTGTTGTTCTTATATACCATTGAGTCAGAACCAATCCATAGCTGACCCTACAGTGGGTTTTCAGAGGCTAAAATGGCACAGGAGGAGGTTGGACATATTTCTCCCAAAGAGTAGCTGATGGACTCAAACTGCCTGCCTTTGATGGAAAGTTGGCCACTGAAGTTCCCTAGAGAAGCACATTATCATGATGCTTTAGCAGAGGAAACATGTAAGTTAAATTTCAATAATGAGACCAGAAAGAGGCCACAGTAGGAATGTTTCTGTGTACTGTGATTCTGTCACTACGTACAATATAAATTTGAGAAAGATAATTTACTCTCTTTTGCCTTAGTCCTCCAATCTTTAGAATTGCAGTAATTGCATAGATAAATTCACAGGTTTTCTGTAATTTCTCATTTCCACTGACACATATGTCTCTATTGGACTCCTCACCTCCTCTTCTTTCTTCCCACTTATGTTAGTCCACTGATGTATCTTCCTGATACCTCCTTCTTGTCTTTTCTAGAGTTTTAGTCCATCATTTCCTCTGAATTGTTCATAGGATCTTCAAAGGTCAGTTATTTCAGAAGTGTATAGCCAATCTTTCTTATTCTGTCTTAATCTGGATACTCCACTGAAATCTGTCACCATGGTTGATCCACTTGTATTAAAATACCAGTAACACATCAGAGAGCTGGACAATGACTAAGGATAACAGAAGAAGAATTGATGCCTTTGAGTTGTGGTGCTGGAGAAGAGTCATGGACCACCAAGAAAACAAATAGGTCTGTTTTGGAGAGGGTGAAATAAAATTTATTCTTGGAGACTAAGATTTGAAGCCCTGTCTCACATACTTTGGGCAAGTGGCCAGGAGGGATTGATCTTGGAGAATGACATCATGCTTAGAAGGGTGGAGGGACAGCACAGGAGAGGAAGACCCTGGATAAGATAGATTGCTACTGAAACTAGGGCAATAGGAATAGAAGTATTGGAGTCATAGGGTCACTATGAGTTGCAGGCAACTCGACCACGCATAATAAAAACAACAGTTTTTGGCATCACAGCAGCCTGCAAGATACCCTAGAAGAATATACTGATAAACAAGTACTGTACTCATAAGAGCAAACTACGAATAAGCAAAACTTCATCTCAAATGTTTTGGGCATGTTGTTAGGAGAGGCTATTCCTTAGAGAGGGACATCATGCTTAGAAAGGCGGGGGGTCAGTAAAAGAGAGGAAGACCCTCAATGAGATGGATTGATACAGTGTCTGCAGCAATGGACTCATGTGTGTGAAGGATGATAACGATGGTACGGGACACAAGAGGGTTCAAGTCTGTTATTTATAGGATCACTGTTTGTCATATTCAACTCAATGGCACTTATCAACAACATTCCATCAGTTGCTCCTTTTCTCTTGTATCTTCACCCTCTGCATCATACTACCTCCCTTCCCTCAGTTTACTAATATCTTCAAGGTTCTTCAAGTTTAATTTTCTTATTCCCTTGACCTTATTATTGTTGGAGGTGCTGTATGGTAGCCTATTAAAATGCCCTAAAACGTCTGCCCTTTTGTTAAGCTTGTTTTTCTAGTTTCTTGTCTTAATGAATAACTGAGGCAAATTGACCCTTTTCCTTTGTTTTTAACCATGGTTGAAAAACTATCTCCCGATCAAGTGTGCAATAGTTTTTCCTTGTGAGATATTAGGATTTAATGTCAGCTTGCATAATTTTTAACTTAACCGTATAAGGGAGATTTGTGTGTAAGAGTTTGAAGTAGTTACTTTCCCCATCAGTGGGATTTCTTTCTGAGTCCACAACTGTTGGACCCTTGCGGTATTGCTTCTCCCAGTCTATACATTTTCTTCTGCTAATAAACTGAATTGAAAGTCTTTTAGTCTGTCTCTAGGTCAGTTTTTCAGTCTCAGTGATGATGAACCTTGAGGAGATATTCCTTTGGGAAGCTAATTAGGTCCCACCCCAGTAGGTTATGAGTGTGTGACTTTGTACACAACAGAGCAAAATACTGACCAGCCCTGTGCCGTCCCAACTATGGGTGACCTGTTTGGACCTGTAGTTGTATACACTCTGCTCCTTCATCTCATTGGGGGTGCTTCCTCTTTTCCCCTGATTTCATCACCAAGCATCATGTCCTTTTATAGGGACTGGCCCTCCTGATAATACGGTCAAAGTTTGTGAGACAAAATCTCACCATCTTTCCTTTTCAGGAGCACTCTGGCTGTAGTTCTCTCAAGACAGACGTGCTCACTATTCTGGTGGTCCATGTTAGATTTTTAAACTTTTTGCCAATGCAATAATTCAAATGCGTTGCTTCTTCTTCCTTCATGGTCCAATTTTCACAAGCATATAAAACAATTGAAAACACCACAGCTTGGGTCAGGGTCACTTTAGTACTCAAAATGACATAGTTTCACTTTAATACTGAGAAGGTCTTTTTGTAGCAAATATGCCCCATGCATTATGTTTTGATTTTTTCCCCCACTGCTACTTTCATGAGCTTTGCTTATGTTTGCAAGTGAAAGGAAGTCCTTGACAACTTCATTCCCCTTCCTGTTTATCTTGATGTTAAGATGTAAAGCATATGGAGATTGTAGTTTTTGATCTTCATCAATCATCAGTAGGTGTTTTACTTATTGAGTTCAGTTAGTAAAATTGTGTAATTTGTACAATGCTGTTGCCATCCAGTCAGAATCAACTCATAACCGACCCTCTAGCAGTTTTCAGAAGTTGTAACTATCACAGGAGGAGATTGCCCATCCTTCTCCCTCAGAGCAGTTGTAAATAAGCCTTCTTCCAGTCCTGATATTGTGTATTCCACCTGGTCCATGTATGTAGTTACTGTTTATGTTATTGGTAAAAGGGGTACATAAAGCATTGGCCTTGAAGAAAATCTCTCATGCAATATCTGGAGTCATTGCTATTGTTGTTGTCATGTATCAAGTCATTTGTGACTCATAGCAACACTATTTAGAACAGTTCTGAACCCTGGTTTATCTTGAGCCAACTTCATTGTCTCTGACACACCTACCCCCATTACCCCAGTCACTGAATCAGTTCATCTCATCCAGGGTCTTCCTCTCCTGCACTGTCCCTCCACCCTTCCAAGCATGATGTTCTTCTGCACGGGCTGGTCCCTCCTTGCAACATGCCCAAAGTATGTCAGACAGAGCGTCAGAATCCTTACCTCCAAGGAGTAGTCTGGTTTCACCCTCTCCAAGACGAACGTGTTTGTTCTCTTAGCAGTCCATGGTATATTCAATACTCTTTTCCAGCACCACAACTCAAAGGCATAGATTCTTTTCCTGCCATCCTTAGTCATTGTCCTGCTCTTGAATGCATAGCAAGTAATTGCAAAGACCATGGCTTGGATCTGGTGCACCTTAGTCTCTAGATCCTTAGTCTCTTGGTCTCTTCAGTAATCTACAGAGGTCCCAGACAGCAGACTTTCCCAATGCAATTTGTCTTTTGATTTCCTGGCTGATAGCACCAAGAGTGTTGACTGTGGAGTCAAGCAAGCTGAAGCTGTTAACAATCTCGATCTTTTCACAGTCTATCATGATGCTGCCAATTGACTCAGTGGTGAGAATCTTCATTTTCTTGATGTTGAGCTATTTCTATTACCAAGTCCTTATTTTTCAACTCCCCATTCTTCTTCGTTTCCAACTTTCCATTCTCATCAGCAGTAATTATCACTACAACTTGATTATGTATTTAATCAATTTAAGGGTACAGAAGTTGTAAAAATCTTCACTATCTTAATCTTTGCACTTTGTGACTGATAAATTTAAGTGGTAGTCATATTAAATGATCTTCCTTAATGGCACATAACTATAATCCTATCGTTGGTACTTCAGGATAGATTTGATCTTGAAATGTTTTCTGGACAATAAATATTGTACTATTCCTTTTAAATTTGTCATTCCTGACATAGTAGATCCCATGATTGTCCAATCAAAACGGCCAATGACAGGCCATTTCAGCTTGATAATGGCTAGGTTATTTGTCCTTATGCATTGCATTTCATTTTATTTTTTTAAACAACTTTAGATTTCCCTAGTTTTGTGCTTTATACCTTCCATGTCCCAATAATCAATATGTGTTTGCCATTGTTTGTCTTCATTTTTAGTCCTGCAACTTCAGCAAATGAAGGTTTCAAAAGCTTTATTCCACCCACATCATTAGATCAACATTGCTTGGAAGAGGCGGTTCTTCCCCGGTCATACTTTTAGTACCTCCCAACCTAAGAAGCTCATCATTTGGCATTGTACCAGAGAAATTCCACTCCAGGATTGAAAGGTGTCTAAGAGCCATAATCTCTGGGTTTCCCTCAATCTCTCCCTGACCAATAAGCTTGTTCTTTTCTTTTTCTAATTTTGAGCTTTGGGCTTCATTTTTATCCCACTACTTCCTGGACCTTCTATTTTCCCTTTCCAAGTGGTCAGCAGGGTTTCCATGAAAGTAAATTTCATGAAAATACAGATTTAGCCCTTCAGCCCAGTCTTACTGTCCTCAGAAAATAGTTCCTGGCCTCCATGAAAGCACAGATTTACCGCTTCAGCCCCGTCTTACTATCCTCAGAAAACAGTTCCTGGCCTATGGAAGATCATCAATAAGTATTTACTGAATTAATGCCTAGACGAATCTTTGTGTTCCAAATATGGGGCTTGGCATAAAGAAAATATTTAGTAAAGAGCTGAGCAACTGAACTAAAGAATCAAATATAATAATGGATTTAAGTGTTTTCCAAAATATTAAAGGCATTATTTATATAATAAGATTGTTTCCTAGTTTTTGAGTGTTAAATTTCATTCCACACGACATCCTCCCTAAACTGGAGGTTTCCCAAAGAGGACTGTCTACTTTTCTATTCTCTTCATACAGTAGTAAAAGGATGGTTTCTAGAAATTTCTAGGTAACGCAGACTATAATTGTGCATCACATTCTATTAGGCATATGTGGAGATTATAAAAAAGGGGTATGAAGAAAAGGATACATTTATGTGTATCACCACTATCCCTTGTCGAGTTTAATCTAAGGCATCGTGAAACTAAGAACACAGCAGAACTCCCCACAGGGTTTTCTCTGATGTAAATCTTTACAGAAGTTGAGGGCCACACTTTCTCCTGTGGCTAGTTGGTGATTTTGAATCACTGACTTTTCAGTTACTATCTGAGTTCTTAACTGCTACACTACCATGGCTTCTTATTCATGTATATACAGAAAAATCCCTCACCATCAAGTTAGAACCAACTCACAGCTGACCCTCCAGTAGATTTTCCGAGGCTGTAAATTTTCTGGGAGGAAATTGCCAGCCTTTCTCCTCGAGGAGCAGATAGTGAGCCTGAGGTTAGCAGTGCAGCTTCTTACCCACTAGAACATCACAGCTTCTTACTATTGTCAAATGTGATATACACAACCACACATATATTAAAGCTATAAGGGAATGAACTGATTGCATCAAAAAAGCAAAAACAACTTAGTTGTTTGGCTATTTACCAAAAGTTTGGAATCTTCCTAGAGGGGCCTCAGAAGACAGTCTGGCTCTCAAAAGGTCACAGCCATTGAAAATCTTATGGAATACTTTTGCTCGGAAACACATATGGTGGCCAAAGGAAAAACTGACTTGAAAACAACAGGTTCAAGGTCTTTGAGTGGTGCATGTAATTTGCAATGATATAAAGAGCCATAGTTTGAGCCTACCCAGCAGTGTCACAGAAGAGATGGTTGGTTTGTATCTGCTTCCGTAAAGCTTGGAGCCAAGAATGTTCAATGGAGCGCCTCTACTCTGTAATACATGGCCTAGCCGTGAGGCAACCACTTTTATTCTCTTTCTTGCTGTTGTTAATCCTCCATCCATCATTACTAATCAGGGCCATTAAGAATTAATTTAGGGGACTCTAAACTTTTATGACAATTTGAAGTCATAAATTCAAGAAAGACATTTGTAATTTGGTGAAAATTTACTGAGAAAATAAGTTTTTCATTTAACATTCACATAATTTTCTTTTATGACATTGATTGCAATTCTTGCAACAGTTCTTCATTCTTCCCACTTTATCCTTGTGTTTCCCATTTTGTCCTCTCTCCTTTCTTATCCTCTCCTGTTCTCTGAGCTTTATTGCTGAGAAGATGTTACCCTTTTGATATTGTGTGGTTGATTGTTCTCAGCAGTTTATACCTTCCTGGTGTTTACTTTATAGGTCCGCCCATTGGTTGGCTGAGAGCTGAGGCATGAGGGCGGGTTTAGTTCTAGGCTTGAATGTTGTATAAGGGCCAAGGTCTCAGTCCTTAGTCTCTATTGGACAAGTTGTTGTGTACCATCAAGTAGGAACAAACCCATAGCTAACCCTCCAGCAGATTTTCAGAGGCAGTTAATCAGATGGGAGGAAATGGTGCATGTTTCTCCCTCAGAGCCGTCGGTGTATTTGTACCACATACTTGTGTGCTGGCAGCACTTATCACTAAGCCACAAGAGCTGTGATCAGTAAATCAATTGTTTTTGTTAGTCTTTTGTTCCACATTTTCTTCCTACTTTATCTGGGATGTTTGAGCAGTCAGAAATGAAGAAGTCTTCCTATGGCAAGAGAGTTTTTCAACAAATCCAAACTAGACATACTCTATTTTTTTTAAAATAGAATCTTTGTAAATCTCGTCATCAAGATGGAATCAACTCACACCCTCAAGTGGATTTTCAGAGGCTGCACATTAATTGCACTGGAGGAAATTGCTTACCTTTCCCCTACGGACTTGCTGGTGGATTCTAAGATCCTGTCTTTCAGTTAGCAGCGAAACAGCCATAATT
>NW_006399762.1:23258897-23273774 GCF_000299155.1 Elephantulus edwardii
TACTTCCTGCTGAAAAGGGACGCTGTGGGTTTCAGGGTGAAGATCTTCTCTCACTACTCTAAAGGGCCCCTTTGGCAGTAGGAAACACATAGACTATTAACAGCCATAATTATAATAATATTCTTAAATTAAAAAAGAGTGACTTCTAACATGTATATGAATGATCATATGAAACACAGTGCAAATGAAGGAAATGTGTGAAACAGGATGTATATGCATGAAACACAATGTACACAAATTTTGTATGCAAACCAATATAAAATAAAATAAAGGGGTGGGGAAGCTACCACTCATGTACCAGCAGATGGCACTGTTATGATGGGAATGGATATTTAGCGATTTTTTTTTTAATAGTAAATTATGATAATATCCTTCAGCAAGAAGCTGTATTTGTCACAGACTATAGTTGCAATATAAATTGTAGGCTAAATATATGCTATGCTTCTTGGCTATACTACCCTACAGTGAGTGGCTTCTATACTATAGAAGAAGATGCTATAGGGAACTCAATGCTTTGAGTTGCCATGTTGAAGAAAATTATTGAATATTCCACGAACCACCAAAGCAACATACAGGTGTGTCCTGGAGAAAGCGAAACCAGGGTGCTTCTTGAAGGCAAGGATGGTGAAACTCAGTGTTACATACTTTGGGCATATTCTAAGGAGGGGGCTAATCTTTGGAAAAGGGCATTATACTTGACAAGGTCAGCATACGACAGGAAGACTTAATGAAATGGATGGACACAGTGACTGTAACAATGAGCTCTAGTGTGTTGGGGAAGATAGCACAGGTTAGGACAAAGTTCAGAGTCACTGTTCATATAGTCGCTATGAATCATAGTCACCTCGATGGCTTATGACCACCACAAACGTAGTGGCTTGATAGCATGGTAGTCATTGGATGCCAATGAGTTGTTTCCAATGCCTACTGACCCTGTGCATCATGGAACAAAGTCCCACTTGTTCTTGCATCATCCGCACAATCCTGGCTGGGTTTAATTCTCTGTAGCTGTCAGAGTCAAAACTATCTCATTGAGAGTCTTACTCTCTTTCGTTGATTCTATATTATACTAAACATGATATCCTTCTGCAGAGCCTAGTCCTTCTTGGTAACCTGCCCAAAGTTCTCATACAGCACAGTTATGTTGTTGTTGTTGTTATATGTGATCAAGTCACAACTGATTCAGATCTGATCCTTCAGGAAGTTTTCAGAGGTTGTAACCCCTACAGGGGGAGACTACCTATCTTCCGCCCATAAAGTAAGTGGTAGATTTGAATCATGTGCCTTTGTGTTGGCAGGGAAACTCCTTACTACTATGCCACCAGAGTTCCCTGTAGCACAGTTATAATACTGCATCTATTTCAGTGATTTGTTATTAAAAATGTTTGGGTCTCTTATTAGACACCACGACTTCACAGAAGTCATGGGAACTTGCCTCCTGTGCCTCTGAAAACCTGTCAGTGGGTCAGCTACGGTTTGGTTCTGACTCGACGGTGCACAACAACAACGTAATCTTCAGTTACTATAATGACTCAATGTTGTTGTGTGCCATCGAGTCAGAAATGACCTGTAGCTGACTCTCCACTGGGTCTTCAGAGGCAGCTAATCACACAGAAGAGGACTGCCCATCCTTCTCCTGCAGAGTAACTATTGGATTTGAAATTTGTGCCTTTGGGATTGTAGTACAGGTTCTTATCACTAGGCCATCAGAAAGGGTAAATTCTAAAACTGTACACAAACTTATAATTTATTTTGAGGTATGTCTTTTCCGTTTAAGCTTATTGGAAATGTAGACATTTTCCAGTTAGACTTATTTTTTTATATACTTATTGTGTCATAAAATTCATTACCTCTAAAGCCAAAGAGAACAAAAGAAGTATCTTATACAAAGTATTTGTTACATTCTTCCTAAAAGTGTTGTTGTTGTTGAATGCCTTTGAGGCAAGCAACCCTATAAACAAAAGGCCTGAAGCCCCTCTACAACTATCCACATTATAAAAGTTCATAAAGTTTTTCAGGAGGCAAGTTGTTTAGAAAGTGGATGCCACTCCTGTCTAAAAGAGAGAGGCATGTTTTGTTTTGTCCATACAATCAAACCAAAACAATTTCTAAAACCCCAAAGCATTTTCAACAGCTGAGGTTCTCATAATCTATATCTAATCTGTTACTGATTTTGTTGTTAAATGCTGTCAACAAGTTGAATCTGTTCCAGATCCTTGCTATCTGACAGATAAGACCTCCCCATAGGGTTTCTGAGGCTGATGTCTCGTGGTTTCTAAGTCACTGGGGAGAAGAGGGGGTTTTGAACAGGATGGTGAAGAGATTGAGATTGTTCACAGCTTTAGTCTTCTTGGCTCCACAATCAACACTCTTGACACCAGCAGCCAGGAAATTAAAAGACATATTGTGATGGGAAAGTCTGCTGCCAGGGACCTCTCTAAAGTAGTGAAGAGCAATGGTGTCTCTTTGGAGACTAAGGTGCATCTGATACAGGCCATGGTCTTTGCAATCACTTGTTATACATCACAGAGTTGAACAATGACTAGGGAGGATAGAAGGAGAATTGATGATGCCTTTGAGCTTTGGTGTTGGATAAGAGTGTTGAGGGTACCATGGACTGCTAAGAAAACAAACAGATTCATCCCGGAGATGGTTAAACCAAGCTGTTCCTTGGAGGCCAAGATTCTGAGGCTTCGTCTGACATACTTTGGTTATGTTGTAAGGAGAGACCAGTCCTTGGAGAGGCACATCATGCTTGGGAGGGTGGAGGGCAGTCGCAGGACGGGTAGGCCCTCTGGGAGGTGGACTGATTCAGTGACTGGGTTAATCGGGATGGGTGTGTCAGAGACAGTGAGATTGGCACAGGACAGAGCAGAGTTTAGGGCTGTTGTACATAGATAGGGTCGCTATGGGTCTCAAGCGACTCGAGGGCACATAACAACAACACTCCTCCATTAGCATTTGAGCACTTAACCATTTTACCAACATCCAGATGTTCTGAATCTTTAGTAATGCCCTTCAATTTTTCATCCACAATGATTTTTTAAAAATCTGATCCCATAATCCACTTTTAAATTACAATTCTCTATCTAACTCAGGCCCTTGTTAACAATTCATTGGATAACTGTAGCTTCCAATTGATTCTCTTCTCTCCAACTTCCAGTCCAGGTCTTACAATAAGGTAGGTCTACAACAGTAGGACTTACAATAAGATCATCTACAGATACCCATTTTATCATATGCTCCCACTCAAGAACATTCAGTGACTCCCTAGGACACCCAGAATTAAGTTAATTGGCAGAACTGACAAACTAAGACCAACTGTTGTAGGCTTATTTCCAAATATAACTTTTTCCCATTTGGCCGTCACATAGGAGCTCAATCTGGTACCGTGGTTAAAGAGTTTGACTGCAACTACAAACCTACCAGTCATTCTGGAGAAGAAAGAAGGGCAGTCTGCTTCTGTAAAGATTTACAGCCTTGAAAGCTTTATAGGACCCTTCTACTTTGTACTGTAGGTTCACTATGAGTTAAAATTACTACCGTGAGTTTGGGGTTTTGTTTATTTGATCACCAAATAAATCAGTTAGTTTAACTAGTATCTTCTTCATAGATGTGCTGAGTCAAAATTAATCTCGTACTGACAGTCTCTGGTACTTTTCTTCTGACATTTACCATAGGCCACAGTGCCAAATAAGGAACTGGATACTGCCCCATGCAAAAATCGAAAACATAATAGGGGAGAAAACTTGATTTGTTAATCTTTGTACATGGTACACAATCAATGAATATGCTACCTTAAAAATGGGAAAATAAGATGTTCTAAAATCTATGAAATAATAATAATTCGACCAAGGGCTTATCTTTGCAAGCTTAGAAAATTTTCATATATTCACTCTGAATAGAAAAAATGTTTACAAACAAAATTAAAAAATATACCACTATTTTAATTTTAATACTTTTCCTAGTGGCATCAGGATTGGTGGAAGAATCGTCAACAACCTGCGTTATGCAGATGACACAACCCTGCTCGCTGACACTGAGGAAGACCTGAAGCACTTGCTGCAGAGGGTCAAGGACTGCAGTCTTCAATATGGATTGAAGCTCAATATCAAGAAAACAAAGATTCTCACCACTGGGCCAAATGGCAGCATCACTATGGATGGTGAAAAGATTGAGATAGTTAACAGTTTTAGTTTGCTTGGCTCCACAGTCAACACTCTTGGTAACAGCAGCCAGGAAATCAGGAGATGAATTGCATTGGAAAAGTCAGCTTTGAGGTACCTCTCAAGAGTACTGAAGTGCAATGACGTCAGGCTGGAGACTAAGGTGCGCCTGATCCAGGCTATAGTCTTTGCAATTACGTGCTATGCATTGGAGAGTTGGATAGTGAATAGGGATGACAGAAAGAGAATTGATGCCTTTGAGCTGTGGTGCTGGGGAAGAGTGTTGAATATACCACGGACTGCTAGGAGAACAAACAGGTTGGTCCTGGAGAGGGTGAAGTCAGAATGTACCCTGGAGTCAAGGATTCTGAAGCTCCGTCTGCCATACTTTGGGCATGTTGCAAGGAGATGTCCTTGGAGAGGGACATCATGTTTGGGAGAGGGGAGGGACGGCGCAGGAGAGGAAGACCTTCGATGAGATGGGTCGATTCTGTAAGTGGAGTGGTGGGAATGAATGTGTTTGAGACAGCGAGATTGGCACAGGATAGAACGGTGTTTAGGGCTCTTGTACATTGGGTCGCTATGAGTTGCAAATGACTCAATGGCACATAACAACAACAACAACGAAGTAATCTTCATAGATCATAATACCCTGAAAAATCTTTGTCTCTGTTTCTTTCTTTAAAGTTAAGTGTTAGTGTAAACACATTTTGTATTTAGCATTCATCAGCACCGAGTTCAGATAAATAAATTACCCATCCCGAAGCCTCACCTACTTGATTCTCTGCAAGTGTTTGGCGTTCTGAACCATCCAGGTTGGCCATCTCAACCACTGACTTCTTGGCATCACACCAGTACAATGTGTTAGTCAAGTAATCGATTGCTATCCCACTGGGCCAGACGAGGTCAGAACTAGCTATAATATGTCGGTCAGAGCCTTGGAGGGAAGAACTTTCAATCCGTGGGCTACTTCCTATATCAGTCCAAAAGAGTCTCCTTTAATAAAGAAAACACACAGCAAAATAAAGTCTGCATACAAAAAAAGTTTCCTTTTTCATCATTGAAAGCACCAATGTAAATTACTTCAGGATAAAGTGATGTGGTACTCACCCCCACTAAAGAGTGAAAACAGAAGCAAGATCAAATAAACACCACCCCACTGCTGCCAGTTAGATTCCAACTCATGGAAATCCTCTAGTGGATTCCAAGGCTATGAATCTTTTTTGATTTTACTTTATTTTATATTATTAATTTTTGTGTGTGTATCATCAATGCAGATCTGACTGGTACAGGAGGAGATTGTCCCTCCTTCTCCAGCAGAGCATCTGGTAGATTCAAACCACACAACTCTGGCATTGAAGTGCAGCTTCTTACCACTAGGCTACCAGAGCTCCCTAAGGCTATGAATCTTATAGGAGGAGATTGTTCATCCTTCTTTCCAGAAGCTGTTGATGAATTTGAACCACCAATGTTTTGGGTAGCAGTCTAAGACATAGCATACTATCCCACTAGGTCCTTGCACAAACATAATACAGCTCTTATACTAAGGATGAGGAGATCATAGCATTGCATGTTGGACAAATAATTTTAAAATAAAAATTATAATTTTTTCTATATAGAACATTTGGAACAAAAAAAAACTGCATACAAGGTCAGACAATGAGATAAAAAATATATTACTAATCAAAGATGTGCTTCATGGCATATTCTTTAATTAACATTTCAAGCTGCAAGATGTAGTGAAATCTTATAAATATGCCCATTTGTTAAAAGTAAGTAAACTCACTTGCATGTTAAATGACAGCAAAAGAAGGGAATATGTCTAATACACTGGTGGTCTAAAGGTAAGAAGCTGTGCTGCAATCCAGAAAGCACGTGGTTCAAATGCACCCGCTGCTTCATGGAAGAAGAATAGGCAATCTCCTCCTATGCAATTAAACTGCCTCTGAAAACCCACTGGAGGGTCAGCTGTGCATTGGTTCCAAGTTGATAGCACACCACAAAAATAATAAACCTTTCTACTTGATACTCAGTAAACCTGGATATTTTAAGTTCTATAAATAAGTATGTGGGGGTGGTGGGTATATAATGGCACAGTATCTATTTTACCAGTCTGTTAATCATCTGACTGACTCCAAATCGTCCATTAGTGTTATTATTGCTGTTATGTGCTGTCGAGTTGCTTGTGACTCATAGCAACCCTACGTACAACAACTCTGAACTTGGCTCTATCTTGAGCCAACGTTATCGTATCTGACATACCTCCCTCCATAATCTCAGTCACTGAATCAATCCATCTCACTAAGGGTCTTCCTCTCTTGTGCTGTCCCTCCACCCTCCCAAGCATGATGTCTCTCTCCAAGGACTAGTCCCTCCTTGTACCATGTCCAAATTATGTCAGATAAAGCTTTTGAATCCTTGTCTCCAAGGAGCAGCCCATTTCACCTTCTCCAGGATGAACACGTTTGTTCTCCTGGAAGTCCATGGTATATTCACTACTATTTTCCAGCACCACAGCTCAAAGGCATAAATTCTCCTTCTATCATCGCTATTCATTGTCCAGATTTCTGGTGCATAGCAAGTCATTGGAAAGACCATGGCCTGGATCAGACATACCCTAGTCTCCAGACTGACATTGTTGCTTTTCAGTACTCTGGAGAGGTCCCTGACAGCAGAATGTCTATCTGTGTTTCATCAACTATGCATGCAAAGGCATTTGACGCTATGGGTCACAACAAACTGTGGCTAACATTGAGAAGAATGGGAATCCCAGAACACTTGATCGTACTTATGTGAAACCTATACTTGGACCAGGAGGCAGGTATCTGAACAGAGCAAGAAAACACTATATCATTCAAAATCAGGAAGGGTGTACATCAGGGATGCATCCTAGCTCCATGACTTTTCAACCTACATGCAGAACAGATCATCTGGAAGGCTGGGCTCTATAAGGAGGAATGTGGTGTCAGGATAGGAAGAAAACTCATCAATGCAGATGAGCACAACCTTGTTTGCTGAAACTGAGAAGGACCTGTAGTGCTTGTTACAGAAGGTCAAGGACTGCAGCCTTCATTATGGATTGAAGCTCAACATCAAGAAAACAAAGATTCTCACCACTGGGCCAATTGGCAGCATCATGACAGATGGTGAAGAGATTGCATTTGTTAACAGCTTTAGTTTGCTTGGCTCCACAATCAACACTCCTGATACCAGCAGCCAGGAAATGAAAGATAAATTGCATTGGGAAAAGCTGCTGTCAGGGACCTCTGCAGAGTACTGAAGATCCATTAGTACTATTAATATATTATCTTCTATATAATATTGTTATTTTCAGTACCACTGAAATACCTGAAATATGGTTTGTTTTTATCATTGCTTTGGACAACTAGAATGAAATTAATTTTTGCTATTTTTCCTATCCTCTAAATAAAAACTATAGTAATAATTAATATTCTTAATTTCTGCTTTCTTTTGTTTATTATAGGTTAACCCTTGGAGTAGCCTATCATTTAAATTCCTTTGACAGTTTTTTAAACAGAATTTGTAATGATATGGTCCAAATTATTTTATTGTCCTCTGTCAAAAAACAATAGCATAGATTTTTTAAAGAAGTTTGATTAGTTCCAGATAATGGGCCTGTTTTTAACTTATTAAAGAATCACAGCTTAATCTTTTTTTTAAAAGATAAATTGAATTTGTTTAAAGTAAATCTGTCCTACCTAATAATATGAACAATAAAAACCCAAACGACTCTAAAAGGAAGCCGATTCCCTGCTAACAACATCACTTCTAAAGATTTAAACAAATCTGATGATTTTCCAGGTTTCTAATTTCAGTGGCCACCAGAGCCTATGGCAAATTTTAGACAGTAATACGTCAAACATCATGACCAAGGATGACGGAAAGAACTGATGCTGGAGAAGAGACTTCAACATAATATGGACCACCAACAAAACAAATAGGTCTCTCTTGGAAAGGGTGAAGCCAAGTTTCTCATTGGAGGGTAGGATTTTAAAGCTCCACCTCACATACTTTAGGCACATGGCTAGGTGGGGACCAGTCCTTGGAAAAGGACATCATGCTCAGAAGGGTGGAGGGACAGCACAGGAGAGGAAGACCCCAGATGCGATGGATTGAACAGTAACTGTGGCAATGGGGGTAGGTGTGAGACTGGCTCAAGACAGGGCAAGCTTCAGAGCTGTTGTACATAGGGGCACTATAAGTCACAGGCAACTCAATGGCACATAACAAAAAACAACAACAATACATCAAGCATAATAAGCCATAAGGCTCAGTGGAAAAATTCCTTACTTTTAGAAATACCTACTTGGCCATTGGATGGACAGCAATTCCTCGTGGCTGAGAGATATCGTCTGTGATGATTATCTCACGAAGTGTTCCATTTAAATCACTCCTTTCAATTAGAGCGTTCCTAAAATGTAGACAGTAGAGAGGAGCTTGGTACACCAACTTTACTTTAAAAGGAAAAAGGGGGGAAAAATACTACTTTCTTTTATTATTGGAGCCCAGGTAGCACAATGGCTAAAGTGTTAAGTTGCATTCCAAAGAGTCTACAATATGAACCCACCAGTTACTCTGAGGACAAAAGACACCACAGTCTGCTTCTATAAAGATTACTAATTGGAGATCCTACAGGGTCATTCTCCTCTGTCCCATAAGGTCACTACAAGTCAGAATAGATTGGACAGTTGGAGGATTTGTGTTGTTTTTACTAAGTGGAATACAAAACTATTGTTGCTGTTAGTTGCTATCAAGTTGGCTCTGATTCATAGATACTGTACGAACAACAGAATGAAACCCAATTGATCTGAGCCTTCCCAACAATCTCTGATTCATTAAACTCATTGTTGAAGCAACTGTGCCAATGCAACTCTTAGACATTTCCTCTGCTGACTTGCCTACTATCCCAAGCATAATATCCTTCTTCTTTCAGTGATTGGCCTCCTGGTAACATCTCCTAAGTAAATGAGACAAAATTTCACTATCCTTGCTGCTAAGAATGATTCCAGCTGTTTTTCTGAGATAGATTTGTTCTTTATTCTGTAGATCTTATATTCTTCATCAACACCACAATTTAAAAATGGCTTAAATATCATTTGTCCACCTCTAGTAGCTTCCTTCGTACTGTTGGACACTAATCTGAATCTGTCTTTTCCCAGGCCAGAACATATTGTCACCATCCACTCTGGTTCTTTCAACTGCTTAGCAGTTACCAATTTAAAAATTGTAATGTAAAAGCACAAGGTTTGAACCTCAGTTATTTAAATAACATTTCCGACATCAAGGTTTTCTAACTCTAAACATCTAATCTCCAGACAAATTAAAGGTTTTCTTTTAGCAGCTGCCTTTAGAGGAAAGAAGGTATAAGAAGGGTTTGTTATTACTGAAGTCAGAGAATTTGTGCAGGATACTACTATGCTTGTCTATTCTTAAAGGCACTCCCTCTGCAGTAGGTGACACAGTACCAGTCATCAAACACTGTTAAAATTAGAGGTGCTAAAAAAAAATTAGAGGTGCTATGCGAATGTGGGAAATACAAAGAAACGCAGCCCAGAGGGTCAACATCTGCTCTCCTGGTCCATGCTTGCTCTTCAGAGAAGAGTACACTCTGTTATTATGAAGAACTGACATTTTACAAAGTCCTTTTAAGTAGATCCAACACTGAGGAAGCTATTATTATAATTTCTATCATTATTATAACTAAAGTTGATTTTTGTTTATACTATCACTCTGGGTTGAGAATATTTCAATCAATTCATGTTAGGGGAGGCTGGGTGATTCAGAGTCTAAGCTCTGGAAGTGGATCCCTGAGTTCAAATTCCATTTCCAGCTCTTGCTCACTGCTTATTTGTTGGAAACTCTAACTTTGCTTTCCCTTTTTAAATTTTAATATGATTGCATAAGGGCTAGTCACTCTGGTGGCTACTGCTTACCTATACGACTTCACGTTCCTATGAGAAAATACCCCAGAGAAATACCTACCTGGGTTCACAGTCATATTACCTATACCATCATCACTCCCATCCAATGTGGCTTAAATTTGAGGGAAGAAACATACCCTCTGTCTGTCCAGTAGAGTTTTCGGTTAATCCAGTCTATAGCAAGACCTTCTGGTGTATCGACTGCATACTCAATGAGCCTTTCTCGTTTTGAACCGTCCATGTTAACTCTCTCTATACACTTCAGAGCTATGTTGGCAAAGTATATCTACAAATGAAAATAGGTATTTCTGTCTGACTTCTTTTTTTTAAAATTGCATAATTTGTTTATATTGTGTTTAATTAATGTACATTGTGTTTTATACAATCTTTCATTTACATTGTACTTTATTACTATTGGTCTATGCATAGTATTACCCCATCTTTTCAAGTCCCCACTGAATATTTCCTATTCCTTCACCCCATCCCATCTGCCCACTAAACTCTGCTAGCCTAGAGATTTCCACCCTTCTTCTTTTCCACCTCCTTCCCTCACTCCCTGTAGCCCTTTTGGACCTTTATACACATCTTACTAGTTATCCTTCTATTTTTACAATGATGGTCTTATGCAGTATTTGTCCTTATGACATGGTCTGACTTCTTAAAAACAATTAAGATATATATAAAGTGGGATTAGTAAAGCTTCCAGTATTTAAACTCTGTAAATGTTAAGAAGGTTATTTTGCTGTCACATACATCGGGAACTAAATTCTAACTGTGCACATTCTCAGCTACACATAGCCTTAGGCAAGTCACTTATTATTTGAAAACATTTGTTTCTTCCTTGGTAAAAATAGGGATAGCAATGACAAACTCATTGGCATATGTAAAATAATAGATCGAAAACTCTTCACCTTATACAAACTAGAAATTTCTTTTGTGTGTTTAAACTCCAGTGTCCTAAAACCAGAAAGGATCAATAGTTTGCAGCGTAAAAGTGCCTGAAAGTCATGCTGTATTTTCTACTATGGTTTAGCCCACAACATTCCATTGCACTACCAATCAGAGGGCATAGGTTCTTACCCCAGCTTTGCCACTAACTGGCCTGTCTTGACAAAATCATTTAGCTTCACCAAGACTCTTTTTTCTCAATTGTAACAATAGGAAATTTAGATGAGGTAATTTTTGATATTCATTTCTTCTCTAACCTTATTTCATTTTACTTAATCCATTTTGAGCAAATGAGCACATTTTGCAGGTGCAAAGTTCTTTTGCAGTCTAGCATGTAAATTATCACATAGGTACAAGAATTCCATGAAGTGCTAGAAAGTGCTACTCTTCTGCTGACAATTTAATAATAGCATTCGTGGAATTTTAACTACATATGTTGTTATTGTGGTTAGGTACTGTTGAAACGAGTCCAACCCATAATAATCCTATGAACAACAGATCTAAATCCTGTACTATTCCCCGCTATCCTCACAATCTCTGACACAGTTGATCACATTGCTGCATAAAAATATTCATATATATTAATTCATATATGACAAGAATAGTCATAAAGTAATTTACTAAATGACAGGTTACCCATCACTTACTATAAAATATTCACTCACGCGCTCATTACTTTCAATTCAGAGTTAACCCTCTAGTGGGTTTTCAGAGACTGTAAATTGCACAGGAGAAGATTGCTTATCTTTCTTGATGGATTTGAATCACCAAAGATGTGCCACCTTTGGGTTAACAGCACAACTCCTCACAGCCTGGATCACCAAAGATCCCATATTAGGTTCTTTTCCTTAATTGGAGTTCTCAGGTAGTGCAAGCAGTAAATGCGTTAAGCTGTTAACTGAAAAGGTTGACGGTTCAAACTCACCCAGAGGCAACTCAGAAGAAATGCTTCGTGATCTGCTTTTGAAAACTCAACCACTGAAAACCAATGGAGCACAGTTGTACTTTAACACACAGGGGGTTGCCATGAGTTAAAAACAGCTTTATGGAAAGCAACTAGTTTTAATGCCTTAAATACTTAAGTGACTACTACTTCTCATACGCAAATACTCTCTGCTAGAGCTGTGTTTTAGAAATTCTAATATTTGCACTAATCACCTCCTTTGAATAAAAAAGAAACAAAACCATGGTTTTAAGATAACTCTAGGAACCTAGTTTACCCTTCAGGAAGCTCCGGTGGCCTGGAGGGGAGGGAACCGAGCTGCTAACCACACAGTGGCTCCTCTGTGGTGATTTGGATCCACCAAGTGGCTCTGCAGGGGAAAGGCGGCCAATCTTGTCCCCTGTAACTTCCAGCCTTGGAAAACCCATCGAAAGGTCAGCCTTGGCTTGATTCTGACTCGACAGCAATGAGTTCGAGGATTTTTTTTAAAAAAATTACCAGCCAGCTAAAACTAAATATAGAACTCATTAACATCAAGTCAATTCCAGCTCATAAACCTGACAGGATAAAACTGCCCTCCAGGGTCTTCAGGGCTGTAAGTCTTTCGAGAAACAGACTGCCGTCTTTCTTCATGAAGCAGCTGGGGTTTTCTGGCCTGACCACAGCCTTTCAGTAAGCATCCAAGTGCTTTAACCACTGTGTCACCAGGGCTCCCGATAATTCCTTTATTCAAAACTCGCTGCTATCGAGTGGGAACCAACTCACAGCTGCTTCTCCACTGGTTTTCTGAAGCTGTAAATTGCACGGAAAGGAAATGGTCCATCTTTTTCCTGAGGCCCCACTGGCAGACTCCACCCACTAGAGGGCCTCAGCTTTTGAGAAGCAGCACAACCCTTAAAAATTACACAGATCGGATCAATAACAATTTAAATTTCTAATTATTAAGTGATTAATAAGCAGAGGCACTTTAATATATTCTAAAAACTTTCCTGTAAAATGGACTATTTATGAGCTAGACTGTTATTTCCTTAAACTAAACAATTTGTTATCTGATTTTATGGTTAGGAGTTCATTTGGATTATCTTCTTCAGTGTCATGTATTAAGTGCAAATTATTAGTCCATGTTTCCCCATATATACCTTACAACTCCTGCTGCCCTCTCTTTCCACACTACCACCAAAGAATCCACAGCACTTTTATGAGTGTCTGCTAAATCTTTGGCATTGTACTAACCTCTTACCCTCCTTATCAATAAAATGGGTAGATCAAAATAAAAAAACACGGTGCACAGTTTAGGAGGAATATATGATTAGGTATTATTGTCATAACAAGTGGACTGGGGGTGCGGGTTGTAGAACAATGAAAGAATTTTTTTTTCAAATAGAAAAGCAAACTAGGGGGGTCAGGGAGGAAACTGCAAACTTGAATGAATGGAAATCCAAAGTCTTTGTAAATTTTCATTAAAATAAAAAAAAAAGGTGCAGTGACAATAACTAGAAAGTCATTAAATTTTTTCAAATGATATTCTAATGTCTACATTTAAATATTTTCCCTTGCAAAATCATTCTTAGTAAGGTTTTCAAGTAGTTCAGGACATCTGTTAGGATAAAATCTTCCATTCTGTCCTTCATGCACATCCATATCTGCTCAGTGGCAAAACCATACCTTATTTTCTTCAGGATCATGATCCAGGGCAAATACATTCCCCATCTGCTCACTGAACAGGGTTTCATAGTGTGTTCCATCAAGACGCATGGATCGAATATCTTGAGAATTGGCAAACAGCAAATGTGGCTGTGGTCCTGTGAACCAAATTTCAAATATGTATTTATTTAAAATATGTCTTGGAAACAAAGAGGTACTTCAGATTCCTTTCCTTCGTTGAATCATCTTCTTTAATTTTTGTAGTTCTTGTTTTGGTGTTGTGTTTCATTTCCTACCAATGTGGCATAGATTAAATAGGCAAGCGCATTTACTGTTCTAAGAGGTAACAACACAGCATGAGAATTTTAAGACTGAATCTTCCCTCTTTAGATGCCTACTTTTAAAATGCAAGTTACGTCTTGAAAGGGCATTCAATAATGAATGTCATTGTCAAGTCCAACTCATGGCCACCCTTCATTAGGTTTCCAATGGGATAGATCTTTACTTGAGAAGGACTATCTTTCTCCTTGAAAGGTATGGTCAGTGAGTGGATAAAATCACTAACTTTTCCATTAGCAACCAACACATTACCTGTCATACCACCAGGGCTGTTGTTAATGCTGTTGAGTTGATTTCAACTCATGGTGACCCTACATATGCAGAGCAAACTCTCTTCCATAGGGTTTGCAAGGTCATAACCTCTCAGTAGTAGATGGCCAGGTCAGTCTTCTGAGGATGGATTTGAACCACCAACCCTCATACTAACCTCAAGTACATTACTATTTACAATACCTAGGAACTTCTAATGCCATAAAAAATTATTCATATCTTAATGTTTTACTATTTTTTTATTTCTATGTTTTCAGAACTTAGATAAAACAATATTAACTGAGGTGCTGCGAAATTAGGAATATTGGGGTCTGGCAAAAGCAAGCTGTGTAGGTTCATCACTATGTGCTCTGAGATTACAAACATAATGAACTGTCCAGAGAAATGAAATATGTTTAGTGTAATAACTCTGAGCTTTCCAAGGCTGTTGAAGGATGTTAGAGATATGATATTGGGAGCTAAAAAAATTGCTGAAGCATATGTCTTTATATTAAATTTTGACATGAAAAGCCCAGAATTTGTCAGAGTATTATGATTATTACATTCACTGTGAGATAAAATCAAACCAATCAATCAACAAATATTTATTAAATCCTGCTTAACTTTCAGCTGCTTTAAGACTACT
>NW_006399762.1:23274200-23305580 GCF_000299155.1 Elephantulus edwardii
GGAAAAAGAATAATTCTATCCAGAATACAGAATCAATTCAACTTTCCATCTTTCCAACTGAAATGTTGCTTCCCTTTTTTTGCAGAAAGTCATTTTCAGATACCTAAAGCACTAGCCTGAGCTACGCAAATTTTTTTTGATCCAGCTGTCGATTATTCCCGGGAAAGCAAACACATTCCCAAGATATTGTGTTAATGGGGACATATCTACCATTAGATAAAAATAAATGTAAAAAGATTGTTTGCAAAGATGCACTGTATTAGAAATTTTAAAAAAAAAACCTATTTTTTTTCATCAAGATAATGAGGTAACCTAAGTATTTGTTGATTTTAAAATCTATTTGTGGAAATTCATTCTGCTTCAAAAGCTAACCTTCCAGAGACTAGATGCAAGAGTGCCACTCTATTCCACTCCCATTTATTTATAGGACTATAAATCTTGAGGTTTTTAGTGTTAACAGCCACATAGCCTTTCTCTTGTTTTATTATAATGTTTGAGAAAAAACACACTGATACCTGGCTGAAATAAATAAGGCACTGAATGCAACTGGTGGCTGGTCTAATTTTTCACAGTAATTCTTTTTGTTATTATCTGCGTTTTTTGCCTATTGAGTTATTTTACTTTCTTTAAGTCATATATATCTGCTAATTTTGAGTAATATCCAAGTCTCTATGAAGACAAAAGCAGAAAAGGGCATTTGTGAGGTACCTATGTGATAGGAGGAACAGGCTAACTCTTTGCGTTTGCAATCTTGTTTAATGTTAATCTATGTGGCAGGTATAATTCATTTTTACAGCTGAGGAAATTAAGACTAAAATGATGTCCGAATCCAAAATAATACAACTGTTGTTGTTATGTGACATCAAGTCCAAACCACCTCATGGCTGTCCCTACAGCAGGTTTGAAGAGGCTATAAGTCACACAGGAGAACGCAGATCTTTCTCCTTTAAAGCAGCTGCTATATTTGAACTGCTTGCTTTTGGGTTAGAAGTGTAACTTCTTACCCACAAGGCCACCAGACTAGTAACGCTACTTCAGGACTTTCTGTATAATAATGTTGCTGTTGTTAGGTGTCGTTGAGTCAAGTACAATTCATAGTGATCCTATAAACGAAAGATCTCAACCCTGCTATATCCTGTGTCATCCTCAAACTTCCTAACACACATGAATCCATTGCAGCAGTCACTATGTCAAAGCACCTGGTTGAGTGTTTTCCTCTCCTTTGCTGACCCTCCACCCTTCCCAGAATAGTGTCCTTCTCCAAGGAATAGCCCCACCTAGCAACATGTCCAAAGTATGCAAAGTGGAGTCTCATCGTTCTTGCCTCCAGAGAACACTCCAGCTGCACCTTCTCCAAGACATACCTGTTTGTTCTCTTGGCTATCCATGGGATGTTCAGTGCTCTTCTCCAACACCACAGCTCAAAGGCATCAATTCTTTTTCTGCCATCCATAGTCATTGTCCAGCTCGCAGACGCATAACAAGTAATCTGAAAGACTATGGCCTGAGTCAGACACACTGTAGTCCTCAAACTGACATCAATACTTCTTAATAGCTTGGAGAGGTCCTTAACTAAAGATTTTCCCAGTGCAATGCATCTCCTTATTTTCTGACTGCTGGTCCGAAAGGTGTTAATTGTTGATCCAAGCAAGCTGTTTCAATTTCCTCTCCATCCATCATGATGTTGTCTATCAGTCCAGGGGTAAAATTCTTCGTTTTCTTGACATTGAGATGCAATCCATACCAAAGGCTGCATTCCTTGATCTCCTGCAACAAGTGCTTGAAGTCCTCCTCACTTTCAGCAAACAAGGTGTGTCATCTGCATAACACAGGTTATTGATGACAATCCTGATACCATACTCCACTTCATAGAGTCCAGTCTCTAGGGAATCTGCACAGCATACAGACTGAGTAGGTACAGAGAAAAAATAAAATAAAATAATGCACTCCCTTCCCAATTTTGGTGGGAAGGTCTTTGTATTTAAAAGTTGATTGTGTCCTAAGAGTCTCCAGTTTAGAGTAGTTGGATTCTGGAGAGTAGGTTGTTTTAATTGAAAGTTGGGTTTAAACTGTTTGGCCATTGTTTAAAAATTTTTAACAATCAAGTGTAAGCTGATTGGCTTCTTTGATTTAGTTAATAATCAGCTGTGGGCTGGAAGCATCTGCTTTAAGCAATCAGGACATGGTGGGTGTGCCTTTGTATTTAAAAGTCACTTGGTTCCTGCCTAGGAATCATTTGGAGCAGTTGGATTCTGGAGAGTAGGTTTTTTTGATTTAATGGAAAGTCAAGTATAAACTGGTTATTTTTAATTTTGTTAACAATCAAGTGTAAGCTATGTAATTATAGCTTGCATATATATCTTCCAATGTTGGAAGAGTGATTCTTTTTTGACAATAATATCAGTTTATAGGTACCACTTTGAGAGTTTTCCAACAAAAAAGTAAGTACACTTACCAGTACATGTTTTTCCATCTATGTCAAATGTTGAACCTGTAGGATGGAGACATGTAGGGCCATCCGATGTCAGAACACAGTTGTTACTGCATTTAGACATATCTCTTGGACAGGGTGGTAATGCTAATTGATGAAGAATAAAACCAGCATTAATGTTAAGTCAGGTTTATGTAAATTTATTAAAATAAGTTGCTAATAAAAATGCTATTCAGAAAAGAGCATGTTAAATAAAGAACAAACATTAATAAAAGGTATAATGATAATTATTTAAATAAAGAGAACATTTCAAATCTAAAACAAAAAATAAAGACAGGCTTCTGAGTTTGGAAAAGTATTCTAGTTCTAAGTTACTAAATACTATCTATGTAGTATTTCTAAAGTTACTAGTTATCAAAATTCCAAAAAATTTTACATGCAAGTTGGTTAAGAGATTCTCATTTGGAAAACAAATTACATGTGTAAGAAAAACTAGACATACCATATGAATGTTATTAGGTACGTGAAGAAAAATGAAAGTGTTTTAAAATATTAAAAAGTGTCATAAAGGTACATTTAAATAATTTAATAATAAAGGCACATTTAATAATTGAAATGGTAGAAAAATAGTGCAAGGTTAGATAGAAAGGATAATAGTTCAAGAAAGAAGATTCAATTCAAAGGATCAAGATACCTAGGCTATAGTGTGTGATGAAGGTTTTATTTAAATTAATAACATATATAAGATCATAAAATAGTAGAGAAATAAATGCAAGTAATAATTTGAGGAGATAGTTAAATCCCTACCATATACCATACATCTAGATAAAAGCCAATAAATCAAAGGTTACAATATATACCTGCAGTGTTAACCTAAAAGTTGGCTTTTTTAGCCATTACCTTAACTCCTTCTGGTCTCAAGCTACCTTAACTGCAGACACATGGTCTTGCAAATCATCAATAACTGTGGGACTAGGATAAGAGAAAGAATGCTTCCTACACTAAGTAGCAAGATTTGTGGCAGTTAGACTTGTGGCAGGCAAGACTTGAGAGAGACTGAGCAAGACCCTAGTAAAAGTGAGATGCTGGTGGCGAGACCTTCGTGATGGTGGTGGAGAGACCACGGCATTGCTGTGGAAAAACTGTAGCAACATGTGATATGAGGCTTCTTGCATTTGTGCTGGCCTCAGTTAAAGGTTTTACTGTTCTTGTTAAATGCGTGAAGGAGAAGTTGATTTGTTCCTGCTCAGAGGCAAAGCTTGCTGGATGATTGAAAGAACCAGAGGCTTCTTGAATTTGTGTTGCTGAACTAAAACTGGAGCCTGAACTACTTGAGGAATTGTGCCTTGTGGGGTGCTGGACTAAATGTGGACTTGTGAGGTATTTTCTGCCTCCCTCACTCTCCAACTTGCTTCCCTAATAAACTCCATTCTCGGTAGCACAACTGTGAGTCTGAGTCAACTACACATAAATTAACTTCCTGCTACTGTTTTGGCTCTAGAGGCACTATGTGGTCGGGCTATGAGCTCTTCATCTGCATTCTGCTCAGGTGTGGTGAGGGGTCATCTTATCCTCAGTCCCTCTAGCCCTTTCAGAGAGACACTCATAGCCCTGTGACTCCATGCCCCATTTCCTGCTCTCTAAACAATAGCACTAAAGGTACAATTATATATGTACCTACCTGCTATTTTGTGCTTTTAGAAATCTTTTCCAAAGATGCACTGATATACATATGTGAACAATTCTATGGAATGGCTACTTATGTCAGTGGATTTCAAGTTTAAAACATTTAATGTACAAGATGAACCTAGAAAATACCCTTGATCAGATAAGAAATCTATCCAAGGTTGCTGGGGTCAGGAAGTTATATGAAAAGACTCTAACTAGAACAAGGGGAGATAATTTGCATGCGAGTAAGGATAACAAATATAATGGATTGAAACGCATCAAAGATGTTAAAAATTTATTAGTTCGTAGTAATACTACTTTTTAGAAAACCACACTCATTGGTCTTATTTAGAAAATATTAAGAAATAAACCCACCATTGTAAAGATAACTAAGGAGTGGGGACAAGAATGGCCCTTATTTATGTATATTATGAATATAACTGTCAAATACGGCATTACTTTTGTAAAAAAAACCTGAGAATCATGGCCCAGTCAAGTTAGCACTTAACACTAACTACCACAGCAGCATTATTCTTGCCTTGCACCTTGGTGTTTATTACTACAAGGTATGCATTCTGAATTGCAATACAGATCATGGATTTTTTTTTTATTATTATCACTAATATAAAACGTTGGATAGAGGGAAAGTCAGTGAGAAAGGACCAAGTACATACGTGGATGAAGAAATAGAAGGAGATAATACATTTTCTTTTTTAGCTGTGGAAGTTTTTATTTTATAGGTCTGTGATTGCCTATTGTTATTATGTGCCATAGAGTCAGGATTGACTCATAACGGACCCTCCAGCAAGCTTTCAGAGAAACTTAATGACATGGGAGGAGAGATTGGCCATTCTCCTCCTGAGGAATAGCTAGTGGATTTGAGTTGCCTGCCTGTGGGATTTCAGCACAGCTTCTTACCACTAAACCAGTCTGTTGTTGTTGTTGTTTACCATAGAGTGTGCACCGATCCATAGCTGACACTCTAGCGGGTTTCCAGAGGTAGTTAATTGCATGGGAGAAGTCTGCCCATTCTTCTCCTGTAGAGAAGCTGTGGCCTCGAATTGCGTGCCTTTGGGATTGTAGCACAGCTTCTTGCCACTAGGCCACCAGAGTTCCCTTATACCAGTCTAGTCATTCATATTTCAAAAGCAGAACAAAACAAAACTCAATGGTGATTCTGATGTACACTGTTGATCAAACCACTGGGTCACCAACTCAGATATTGACACCTTAGGAATATCACTGACAATGAAGGAAACGATGCTATAAATACTTGTAGCTCTGACTTACGCTGGCATTGTTTCCCATCAGGAAGCAGCATATACCCTGCTGGGCATGTACAGTAATAAGACCCAGGAGTATTCTCACAACCAAGAGTGCAGCCATGATTCGAAAGGTTACATTCATTGACATCTATACAATGACAAGAACAAAGTATAGTCAGATGATTATTTAAAAAAAAATAAATTATGTTAATCATTGTTGTTGTTTGGTGCGGTCGAGTCATAGACGACTCATAGAGACCACTAATTCCCAATTTATTATTACACACTACAAACTCAAAATTTCAACCATTCACAGCACAAAACAAAGTTATTAGGAAAACTGAACTACCAAGACCAAAAATGTTACAGAATCCACACAGTTCTTACTGGGAGAGAGCAAAGAGGATGGAATGGTTATCTTTAAGAAAAAGTTTTACTGAACAATATCCTAATTTATGTATCTGAAAAACATGAAAAATAAATTGTAGTACATTTACACAATGGCATACTATGCAGCACTCAGAAGCAATAATTTTGAAAAATACTATATAACTTAAGAGAGACTAGAGACCATTATACTAAGTGAACTAACTTAGTCTCATAAGGACAAATACTGCATAAAACCATTGTTGTAAAAATAGAAGGATAACTAGTAAAACATGTTTAGAGACCTAAGGGAGGAAGAAGAGGGAGTATAAGGATGGGTAAGGGTGAAGCCATAGAGTTCTACAAAGATAGTTGGAGGTAGGGAGTAAAGGAAATGGGTAAGACCCAGGAGGGACATGAAAAGACAGGGTAATGATGGGTTAGTCCAACGGTGATTAATTTTATAAAACACAATGCATGGTAATGATTATATGAAATACAATATGAATGAAGAATAGTGTGAAATAATATATATGAGCTTGTAAGCAATACAATATAAAATAAAAATGTAAAACGCCATTTAAAATAGACTTAATTTAAAATGTTCAAGCCATAAATGTATGACTCCAAATTGTCACTAAGTATGCTCTTTATTGGATATAAAAACTGACCCTCTCGAGCAAACGGGGGTTGGGGGTGGGGTGGGCAGGGAGAAAAGTGCAACAATGAATGAATGGAATTCCAAAATCTCTGTAAGATGTTCATTGAAATAAAAAAAAATATTTAAAAAGTAAATAAACAAATAAATGAATAAAAACCAAAAAAACCCTGACCCTCTCACACATGAAATGTTACACTGACATACAATCCTACCCCCAAATTTTAGCATCCCACATTTTCTAGTTGTATATATAAAAAATGAACAATCAGCAAATGATCTTACCTCTTAAAAAATGTATTTACATTTTAAAATGGAATGAAGTGAGATTTCCTTCTTGAAAATTGTCTAGAGCTACAAAAACTTGCATTTACAAAAGTGTTGTTGTTGATTGCTGTTGAGTTGAGTGCAACTCATAGAGATCCTACGAACAAAAGACCTTATGCCTTTCTATAGCTATTGTCATTTCTCCAACTTCACAGAGTTTCCAGGGGCATGTGGTTTAGGAAGTGGATGCCACTCCTGCTTCCAAACCTGTTTTACCACTGGGAGCTCTACCAAACACTGTCCACTTTGGGAAACCATTATGGCATTTGTAACCCAGTGGCACAAGGTTCACAGCAAACCCAGATTACCTCAGTACCGCAAATTGACACAAGAGTGATGTGCAAATTAGAAGAATGTTCCTCCAAAATATAACAACACTAGTCTCACTTAGCACTGATTAAGTGCCGTCGAATTGGCTATGACTCATAGTTACCCTATGAACAAAAGACCCGAACCCTGTTTTATAACTAACATCATTTCTCTATGTTCATAGAGTTTCCAGAGGCATCTGGTTTAGGAAATGGATATCACTCCAGCTTCCAAACCTGAATCAATCTGGAAGCTCCTCCAAACACTGTCCATGATGGGTAACCATTGTGGTATTTGACACAAATATGGCAGTGTTCAGCCTCACAATACCCCAAGTTACTTCAGTACAGCAAATAGGCAAATGACTCCTGTACCACTTAAAAATTGTTCATCCCAATATTAATTAGTTTGGCCCAAAGACCTTATAAAATTTTAAAGACAGGCACACTCAACAAATGCTGTTGACTACAATAAACCAAGCAGACCCTCTGCCCTTGGGTCATTGTTGGCTAAATTGGACCAAAGTCCAGCCAGCTGACAACCTCTTGTGGAGGGAAAAAACAATAACACAAACCAAAACTTTCCTTACTTGACCCTCATCAAGACGTGAGAAAAATATTCCTCTATTGTACAAGAAGGGACCAGTGACAAGACATGGTAGACAAAATATCAATCAGACTTGGCTTCTTCCTCTCCTGTTTCATCAGAGGCTGGACTCTCTTCATTTTATCTCATTTTCTGCAGTAAATCTGTCATTTCTTGGTTAGCCACTTCCACATGTTTTCCCTTGGTTCCCCTTTCCCCTTCTGTTTTCACTCTTTTGTTTGGAGTCTTCTCCTTTCCTGCTGCCTTTTGGGACTTCCTTTCCACTTTTGCAGGCAGCTTAGCTGACAGCCTGGCTGATCTCTTGGGCTCCTCCTTCACAGCTCAGGCTAAGCTGACCTTCCTCTTAGGCCTTCCCTGCCAGATGCCTGTAGGCTGCTTGGCATAGAGAGCCTTCATGGAGCTGGGGTGCCTGGCTACTCTAATTATATACTAGAATAACTCTGGTGAAGATGTAGTCTATCTCTTTGGAAACACATAACTTGCCATACGTTAGTGGAACATTCTCTTCTCTGCTTTGCATTCTTCACAACAGCAACTAGAGCTTTTTCATTTGAAAGCACAAACTGTCCTTAGCACCTTTACTCTGCCTTACACTCCAGGCTTACAGGTCAGTGTTTTTATGCTGTGCCTTTATCTGCCTGCGGATTTATTTTGACTCATGGAAACGTCATGTGTGAGTGGAACCTCTTCACAGGATTTCCAAAGCCATGGCTTTTTGGAAGCACATTGCTTTTGAGGTACCTCTGGGTAAGTGCAAACCACCAACTTTTCTGCTGATGGTCAAGCGCTTAACCATTTGTACCATCTAAGGACTCTTCTATAAAAGTAGGAGCCTCTGACTAATTAACAGAAGTCCCTGTGTGATGTAAATGGTCAACAAGTTCTGCTCCTAATCACCAGATTGGAGAATTCAGTCCACCCAGAAACCCTTCAAAGGCAGACAAGGAGTTATATTTCAGAAAAAAAATCAGACATTGGAAACCATATGGATCATAGTTGTTGTTTTCCCCCCCTGAAATACATGATGTCAACATGCATGAGAAAAGATTCAAAAGAAACTGGTATAACCAGCAAGGCAGGTGCTAGATTTCCTTGAAATCCCTTCCCAACTCATTGCATTGAATGTGTGCTACAACCACTGGACTGTTTTGATCAATAAGCCATTTACTATCTTTGGAAAGGGCAGTGTATTTCTCCCAGGTTCATTAAATTGAGACTGAAATGTTAACACAGGAGAAGCTCTCCTTTTGCGTTTTGGGTCACAGCTTCTTGTCATTCCTCCTAGATGTTTTTAGGAGCTGGGAGGTGGGAGCCACACTTTCTTTGAAAATCTTATAACTTTACGCCAGTCTCCTAAAAACCTTGCATATGCTGGAATCTGCATCAAGTACAACCATGGGGTTTCAAGAAGCCCAGTAAGAATATACTTGCTTTATATTACTCTTTGAGCATCTTTAGAAAGGGATTGATCTCGAAACACTTAGATAGAAGAACTGAAAGGAGTATAAAGGTTTCAAAAGTAGAACAAAAAACTAAAATTGCATTTCTAGGAAATAAAAAGGAGTGGCTGTTTCGGTTTTCTTTACATTGGGGCTCTGATGGTCCTACAGAAGACAAACCTCTACTCAGACTGTCTCCACTTTCCCAGATCTACCCTCTACTATATCACGATTTGCCTTATTGTCACAAGATCTATGCCTTACCCTCACAGTGCATCCCATCGTGGCTTAAAGTATATCCCTTGGCACACGTGCACACAGAGAGTTTAGAATCTTGATCACACGTGCTATTTCTGCAGCTTCTTTTCCTCTGTTTGCAAAGCTCCCGATCTAAAAAAGAAAACGGCTTCTTTGAAGTGGAAAAGTATTTTGACAGGGAACAATTCTTGATCCTTTTGTAGCTATTAAGAAGGCTAATTTTGATGTGATATCAAGGGTATTATCTTTCATGGTGATGGCATCACTACCATGTCAGACAACATTAACCCAGATTCTCTAGCAAATCAAATTCCATCTATTTCTCTAATAGTGTTGCTCCTACAATGTTGTTGCTCATACACATAACACTCAGAAAAAGGACATTTTAACTAGCAGCATGTTTATTTAGTTGTTTTTTTTTAATTGACTACGCAACAGCATTTGACTGTGTGAATCACAACACATTGTGGCTAACACTGAGAATGGGAATCCCAGGACACTTACTGTGCTTATGGGAAACCTGTTGCTTCTGTGGACCATTGAGTCAGAACCAACCATAGCTGACTCCCAGCGGGTTTTCAGAAATAGTAACAGCAAAGGAGGTGATTGTCCACCCTTCTCCCACGGCACTGCTGGCGATCTGAACCATGTGCCTTCAGGTTACAGTGTAGATTCTTACCACTAGTCCACCAGAGCTCCCTATGCATAGGCTAAGAAGCTGTTGTCTGAACAGCACAGAGAAACACCCTTGTGGTTTAAAATAAGAAAAGATGTGGTTCAGGGCTATATCCTTTCTCCATACCTATTCAATAAATATGCTAAGAAGCTAGACTATGGGAAGAAGAATGTGGTTTCAAGATCAAAGGAAGACTCAACAGCAACCTGAGTTGTACAAATGACACAAAACGCAGAAACTGAAGAAGACTTGAAGAACTTACTGCAGAAAATCAAACACTACAGCCTTCAGTATGGATTATTTCTCAACATCAAGAGAACAACATCACAATACATGGAGAAAAGATTGAAGTTGTCAATGGTTTCATTTTACTTGGATCCATAATCCATACCCTTGGTAACCTCAGTCAAGAAATCAAAAGATCTATTGCACTGGGGAAATCTGCTATCAAGTACCTCTCCAACAACTGAAGAACAAGGATGTCAGTTTAAAGACCAAAGGGTGCCTGATCCCAAGCCATGGTATTTTCAATTGCTTCCTATGCATCTGAAAGTTGATAAATGAGTAAGGAAGACAGAAGAATTGATGCCTTTGAATCATGGTGTTGGAAAAGAATGGACCATACACTGAAGAAAGAACAAACATATCTATCTTGAAGGATATAAAACCTTAGAGACAAAGATAGTGAAACTTAATCTCACTTATTTTGAGTATATTTTTTAAGAAGAGCCAGTCCTCGGAGAGAGATACCATGCTGGGAAAGCTAACAAGTCAGTAAAAGGAAGGAAGACCCTCAATGAGATGGGCAGACACGGCAATTACCACAATGGGCTTGACAGATATTATGAGGATGGTGGAGACTAGGGCAAGGTTCAGATGTTATTCACAGGGTCACTACGAGGCATAGTTGACTTAACAGCACCTAACATTTAACAGATGTAATTACTTGGGTTCCAAATGCTCAGTGTAACGTAATAGTTTTTTTCACTCTGATTTATTTTTTACTGTGGTAAAATATATTTAACAAAAAATTTGCCATTTAATTAATTTTAAATGTTCTTGTTGTGTGCTGTTGAGTCACCTACAAGTCATGTACAATATAAAAATCTTATGTATAAGAGCTCTGAACGCCCCCCATTACCCTAGCTATTGTATCGATCCATCTCATCCACAGTCTTCTTCTCCTGGGCTTTCTCTCCACCTTTCCAATCATGATCTCCTCCTCCAAAGACTGGTCCCTCCTGGCCATATGCCCAAACTAAGTAAGACTGAGCTTCAAAATTTTTGCCTCCAAGGAGCAACTTGGTTTCACCCTCTCGAGGACAGATCTGTTTATTCTCTTGGCAGTCTGTGGTATGTTCAGTACTCACCTCCAGCACCAATCAAAGACATTGATTTTTCTTCTATTATCCTTAGTCATTGTCCAGCTCTCTGATACTTAGCAAGTAACTGCGAAGAACATGGCTTGGATCAGATGCACCTTAGTCGCTAGACTGACATTATTGCTCTTCAGCACTCTGGAGAGGTTCCTGATAGCAGATTTTCCCAGTGCAATTCATCTTTTGATTTCCTTACTGCCAGGGCTAAGAGTGTGGATTGTGGAGCTGAGCAAGCTGAAATTGCTAACAATCTCAGTCTCTTCTCCATCTATAATGGTGCTACTATGAGTGAAATGGCATTAATTTCACCCACCCTTCTTGTACAACCACACCAGTCTCTGGTTTCAAATGTTTTTCTTCTCTTTAAACAGAAACTTAGTACTTTTTGAGCAATAACTTCCAATCCTTTTCCCTTTCTGGGTTTGTTGATTTTGGGCTTTTGTTTTTGTTTTTTTAAAAAAGGCAAAACACCTCAAACATAAGAACATCTTTTTAAAAGTACAATAATTATAAGTCATATTGCAATACTAAGCTATTTTTAAAATCATTAAACATCATTTAGGTTTAACATAAATAATTGTTGTGTCTTAGCCTCAAATTCTGATAATTTTGCTCCTAGCATTCCATATTTTTATAGGGGATAGTGCACATGCAGTCCCCTACTACCACAGTTATGCAGTCGAGTTTTCCATATTTGTGGAAATTGCAGAGGTCAGCACATCCACAATGCACTGGAATAAACCTCACCCTTGGGAAAACCACCTTCGTGATCACAGTATTTCCTCTGCTAGGTAAATGTCCATACTTTAGAAAATATCCCAGGATCCATCATAAAATCAACTCAGTGATATAAATTCTTGTGCTGAATTTGGTTAATATATTGAACAAAATTGGCCAACTTGATGTCTTTGATTTGTCCAGCCAGAGTCAAGTGTTGAACTGGTAACACACATACCATATTTTCAAAGGTTAACCAGATGCATGTCTCCTTTTATCGTTAAAACTTTACCCATTTACCTTTGTAAAATGCTATGGGGAATATAAGGAATCTCTGGGTGACACAGAAGGCTAAGCACTCAACTATTGGCCAAAATGTTGGCAGTTCAACTCCACTTAGAGGCGTTTTAGAAGAGGCTTGAACATCAGCTTCTTTCTGAGAGGTCATGACCCTGAAAATTCATGAGGTCACTCTACTTTTCACACACGGGGTCACCATGATTCAGAATCTACTAGACTGCAGCGAACAATGGGGAATACAGAGGGATCAACACAGGTAAGCATGAGCACAAGGGCAGATACAATCAGAAACAGAGGACAGTGCTACAAGGGCAGATACAATCAGAAACAGAGGACAGTACTGTGGCAAAGATGAATATGAGGGAGGAAAGCTAAGGTCATAGACCCTGAAGACGAAGACTTGGATGAGATCATCTGAAGCCTATGAAATAAGAACCTGAGAGAAGTACTGTGGAAGAACTCCAGGATGTGGTCTGGACAAAGGAAACAGCAAGTGCCTGAGAAGAGCAGGCTACTTCCCTGACCCCTGCTTATCTGCTTATAAAAGGTCTCCTGGCACAGACTTCACCTGTTTCCTTTCCTTTCTAGTCTTCAAACTTGTTTTGACTAAAAAAGAAAGATTAGTGTAGAAATATGTTCTTGCCTCCTTTAAAGTGTCGCTTTGTGCGTGCACATCAGGAGGATTAGCTGGAACTCCTTCAGTTACCCTCACTCTAGAAGTAAATGACAGAAAACCGTAGAAATCTGCCTTTGAAATAGAGTCTGGGGGGTTAGGGGGATTGTATAGCAATGAAAGAATTTTTTTTTTTTTACTTTTCAAAGAGAAAAGCGAACTGTAGGGGGTAGGGTGGGCAGGGAGAAAAGTGTGCAACAATGAATGAATGAATAAATGAAAATCCAAAGTCTCTGTAAACTTTCACTAAAATAAAAAAAAAAAATAGAGTCTGGGTTGATTCAGATGCTGGGAATCTTCATAACATCCTTTGAGACACCTTGACTTTCGGCTCCATTACAAACATTTCTTTTCAGTTGTTAGGTTCCAGAGACTTAATTCCAACTCATAGTATCCATAAGAAAGAAACGGTGTCTGGTCCTGTACCCTCTTCTGCCCGTTGCTGTACTTGAGTGCACTGTTGCAGGCACCGTGCTAAGTCTAGTCATCTGTCTTAATTCTTTGTTGCTGTTGGGTGTCATCTGGTCAAGGGCCTTTGCACAGCAGAGCTGACCCTTGCCTGCTACTGCACCATCCTCACAGTCTCTGCCACATGCAGGCTCATTGTGGCAGTCATTGTGCCACTCCACCTCATGGGGGTCTTTCCTCACTGATCCTCTATTTTCCCCAACATGCTGTGTTTTTCTAAGGACTGACTCCTTCTGACAAAAAGCCCAAAGTATGTCAGATGAAGTTTCACCATCCTTGCCTCTAAAGTGCACCCTGGTTACACTTCATCCCATACAGATTTTCTTTTTGTTTTGACAATCCATATATATTCAATACTCTTAGCCAACACTACAACTCAAAGTATCAGTTCTTCTTAGGTCTTTCTTACTCATTGTCCAACTTTCACATGCATGTAAAACAAGGAAAAATACCAAGCCTTGGGACAAAAGAACTACGTTCTTTGTTAAATTCAAAATAAGAAAATAAATTATTTAGTTCTTTTGTAATTGCTTTTTTATTCAGACATCTGGGGAGAATTACGTGTTAAACCGATCCTGCCATACATTTAACACTATTGCATAATTAGGGAGCTCTGGTGGTCTAGCGGGAAGGAAATATACCGCCAACACAAAGGCTTGTGGTTCAAGTTCACCAGACGTTCTATGGGAGAAATGTGGGCATTCTCCTCCAGCTTATTTCCTGTCCCTGAAAACTCACTGAAGAGTCAATAATGTCGGTTCTAACCCAGTGGTAAACAAGAGCTAAAATAACTTATAAAGCACACAGACTAGAAACCCTATGAGAGAGTTCCATTCTCATATGGGGTCACTATGGTAAACTTGAGGTCATACTGTCGAACTATTAACCAAAAGGTTGGTGATTCAAATCCCCTAGCTACTCCAAGGGAGACAGATGGAAAGCCTCCTGTATATACTTACAGAATTGGAAAACTGATGGAGGGTTGGCATGACTTGGAATTGATTTGATGAATTAGGTTTTGGACAAAACCAATTTGGTCACCCCAAAAATGACAACACATTTACATGTCAATTGTTTTTCATGATCTTGATTCCACAATTAACAATGTTGGTACCAGCAGCCAGGAAATCAAAAGATGAATTGCATTGGGAAAATCTGCTGTCAGGGATCTCTCTACAGTATTAAAGAGCAATGATTTCAGTTTGGAGACTAAGGTGAACCTGATCTGGGTCACAGTCTTCACAATTACTTGCTATGCTTCAGAAAACTGGAAAATGACTAGAGATGACAGAAAGAGAAGTAACGCCTTTGAGCTGTGGTGCTGGAGAAGAGTATTGAATATATACTATGGGCTGCCAGAAGAGCAAATAGGTTCATCCTAGACAGGTGAAGCCAAACTACTTCTTGGAAGCAAAGAGTCTTAAGCTTCATCTGCCATACTTTGGGTATGTTGCAAGGAGGGACCAGTCCTTGGAGAAGGACATCATGGTTGGAAGGGTGGAGGTGGAGGGACAATGCAAGAGAGGAAGACTCTCAATGAGATGGATTGATTCAGTGACAGGGTAATGAAGGTGGGTGTGTCAGAGACAATAAGAATGACACAGGATAGAGCAGGTTTCAGGGCTATTGTGACTTTGAGTCACAAATGACTCAATGACACGTAATAACAACAACTATTGTATAAGGGAGCTCTGGTGGCCTAGTGGCAAAAAGTCATACTGCAATTCTGAAGGTACCTGGTTTAAGCCCACTATCTTCTCTGATGGATTAACTGCCTCTGAAAACTCACCAGAGGGTCAGTTCCAACTTGATAGTACACAAGAAAAACTATTGCATAATTAGAGAACTCTGGTGGCCTAGGGGTAAGAAATTGTGCTGCAATGCCAAAGGCGTGCAATTTGAGTCCACCAGCTGCTCCGAAGGAGAAGAATGGGCAATCTCTTTCAATGCCATTTACTGCCTCTGAAAACCTGCAGAAGGATCAGCTATGGATCAGTTCACATTATACAAAGTCAAAACTAAAACTCACTCTTCAGGAGCCCTGGTAGTACAATGGTTAAATACTTGGCAGCTTAACCGCATCCAGCAGCTCCTAGGGAGAGAAGAAGAAACAATCTACTTCTTTAGAGATTATAGTCATAAGCACAGCTCTGTCTTCTAGACTCACTGTTAATTGGATACTACTCACTGACACTCAATAACAGCAACACACTACTTAAATTATTAACATTTTGATTAATCAATATTAAAAATAAAGTACTTGTTGTTGTTATGTGCCATCGAGCCACTTATAATTCATAGTGACCCTAAGCACAACAGCTCTGAGCTCTGCTTTATCCTGTGCCAATCTTAGTGTCTCTGACACACCTACCTCCTTTACCCCAGTCACTGAATCAGTCCACCTCATCAAGGATCTTCCTCTCTTTCGCTGTCCCTCCACCCTCCCAAGCATGATGTCCGTCTCCAAGAACTGGTCATTCCTTGCAACATGCCCAAAGTATGTCAGACGGAGCTTCAGATTCCTTGCCTCCAAGGAGCAACCTGGTTTCACCCTCTCAAGGTCAAACCTGTTTTTTCTACTAGCCATCCATGATATATATATTCAATACTCTTCTCCTGCACCACCCAAAGGCATAAATTCTCCTTCTATCAATTGTTGTTATTGTTAAGTGCCATTGACTCATAGATGACTCATAGCGACCCTATGAACAAAAGACCTGAATACTTGTATAACTTGAATCATTTCTCCAAGTAAACATAAAAAGTGTGTAACTAAAATTAGAAGCTTGTAAATATCATGAAGACAAGATATTAGCATCTAATGAAAAAGTGTGTTGGGGTTAAACATTAATTTTATAAGCTTTTCAACAAAAATCCAGACTAGTCTGGAGATAAATATAAAACAAGATTCAAAATCACACTAATAGCCAAGCTTAGTGTTGGAGAGATGCTGGGAGAAGCTCTGAGATCAGAACCTTTAGCTGCCCTTTGAGCCTGGAACTGAACTAACCCTTTGGCATAACTTGTGGCCAAACAATGACTCATTGCCTCATTGCCATCAAATTGGAACTGTCTTCTAGTTGCCCTCCAAGTGAATAATACCACCAGAAAAGTAGATAGATCTTAGAACAATCAACTACACAAGATCACAAGGGCAGTATTTTTCCAGGCATGGAGGTCAGATGATACAAAGGGAAAAGGGAGATACTGACTGGAAACAGGACCCAACAAAGATTCTGGGAAGAGTGATGATCATAAAATGTGAGAATTGTAATCAATATCATAAAAATATGCACTTTGAATAGGATATTAATCTGTTTTGCAAGCTTTCACTGAGATCACAGAAAAACACTAAAAAGTACAAAGTAAAAGAAAAATTTTTTATTTTAAAAAAAGAAGTCTGAGTCAGTGTTTTACCAGCACTAGAAAACTACTACTTTTGTGAAGTGACAAAAATTGTGTGCGTATGTGAAAGCTTATATTCTACAAAGATCTTTTTGATAATTCCTTCCAAATTCAGCATGATAGAGAATCCTTGGCTAAGAATCAGAAAAACCAAGTTTTTGTCTTAATTCTCTCCTTTACAGAAGTTTGCCTTATCTTTTTTTTTTTGCCTCAATGATTTTCCTCTGTGAAACTAGGGACTGTAGTAAATGGATAATCTCTGGGATTTGTGCTAAGCACCTCAAAACTTAACTGGTTATAGTCTGTTAACAGAGACACACACTGACTAATGAAGAAAACCATTTTATACAGAGTTTAGAAAGTGTCCCACTTTTGTCCAAGCTCCAATTTTTTTTTTCATACCTTTCTACCACTGTATTAGTTTAGGCCCTCATAGCCTCACACTGGTACTTCTACTCAGATTTCTTCTTAATCATTGTCATTATCAACATTATTATTTAGATATATTGTATATATTCTTTATGTATATTCATATGGTTGTTATGTACCATTGAATTGGAACCAATTAATAGCTGACCCTCCAGCAGATTTTCAGAGGCAGCAAATTTCACAGAAGACTGTCCATCTTTCCAACATGAAGCAAATTTGAACCATGTACCTTCAGATTGGCAGTGCACTTCCTTAGCATAGACCACCAGAGCTTTTATAGTATATATATGTATGTGTATGTATACATGTATATGTATATATATATACATATATATACTGTATTATATATAATATATACTATTAATTAAGGAATTCCTGAGGCTAAGGCATGCAACTTACACTTGCTTATAATCCATTAGAACCTAGCATGGTGCCTGTACCAAAAGATGTATGCAATAGACAAGTCAGGCATCACCACCAAAAACGGCATTTGCAGCTACATTGTCTTAAGCTTACACACATACAACTGTGACTTGATCATACCCATGTGTGCGTGTGTGTGTGTGTGTGTGTGTGTGTGTGTGTGTGTGTAAGGTTGTCTGTGTGAATACACATAAATATGCCTGTGTGAATATGCATAAATATACGTAACATAGTATTTTATACTTGTAATATATAAATCCACAGCTATTATTCTGTTTTCCCAGCTTGGTTTTTGATTGAGTGCCCAGTCTATCTCAAAGTTAGAGCTCAATCTGTCAGATTATGCCAGCTCAGAGCCCATGCTGCTGGTTGTTTTAACACTAATTATTGACAGTGTAAGTTACTTCTTTGTCACCACTGGGACGATCGGCAGCATCAGGATGGATGGCGAAGAGATTCCACAGTCAACACTTTTGGCACCAGTGGCCAGGAAATTAAAAGACACACTGCGATGGAAAATCCTGCTGTTAGAGACCTCTTCAAAGTACTGAAGAGCAATGGTGTCACTCTGGAGACTAAGGCCATGGTCATTGCATCAGAGAGTCAGACAATGACCAGGGAGGATAGAAGGAGAATTGATGCCTTTTACCTGTTGTGAGTCGCAGGCGACTTGACGGCACAACAAAAACAAGTTACTTCTTAATAATGAACAAAGACAAGAAAGTAATCATTCTCCTCTGGATGGTTATGCTCATAGTTGTTGTTGTTGTTGTTATGTGCCGTCAAGTCGCTTGCAACTCATAGCCCTATGTACAACAGCCCTAAACCCTGCTCTGTCTGTGCCATTTGCACTGCCTCCGACACACCCATCCCAATTATCCCAGTCACTGAATCAATCCACCTCAGAGGGTCTTCCCCTCCTGTGCCATCCCTCCATCCTCCCAAGCATGATGTCCCTCTCCAAAGACTGGTCCCTCCCTACAACATGTCCAAAGTATGTCAGATGAAGCCCCAGAATCCTTTCCTCCAAGGAGCAGCCTGGTTTAACCCTCTCATTGATGAATCTGTTTGTTTTCCTAGCAGTCCATAGTACACTCAATACTCTTCTCCAGCAGCACAGCTCAAAGGCATCAATTCTCCTTCTATCCTCCCTAGTCATTGTCCAACTCTCTGATGCATAACAAGTGATAGCAAAGACCATGGCCTGTATCAAACTCATTTTAGTCTTCAGAGTGACACCATTGCTCTTCAGTACTTTGGAGCGGTCACTCACAGCAGGCTTTCCCATCACAATATGTCTTTTAATTTCCTGGCTGCTGGTACCAAGAGTGTTGACTGTGGAGCCAAGCCGGCTAAAGTTGTTAACAATCTCAATCTCTTCACCATCTACTTTGATGCTGCCAATTGGTCCGGTGGTAAGAATCTTTGTCTTCTTGACATTGAGCCTCAATCCATATTGGAGGCTGCAGTCCTTGACCCTCTGCAGCAAGCACTTGAGGTCCTCCTCAGTTTCAGCAAGCAGGGTTGCGTCAACTGCATAACACAGATTGTTGATAGATCTTCCACCAATCCTGACACCACACTTCTCCTCATAAAGCCCAGCCTCCTGGATTATCTATTCTACATACAGGTTGAAAAGGTATGGAGATGCCTATTATGCTCATTATGTGACCTGAATTCAGAAACTAAACCCTTTAAAAGGTCACTTTAGGAAGTGGCAAAACACAGAGGATTGAGGGTAATTTTTTTTTAATCTCCCTAATCCTCTTGCTGTTCTTTAGCTTCAAATAAGCCAAAGTAGAGCTCAGAATGCTGCTGGTGACCTCAGATAACCCTCCTTCTCAGAAAGCATCAGTGAGGCTTAATTACCTTTGAGATCAAATTAAAAACCTTAATCTTGGAGTGTAATGTCCGCCATTCTCCTCACCCTCAATAACTGCCTAACACAGAGGCAACTAACACGACAGACAAGTATATACACAAGCTTTATCTTGGCTCAATTTTGAAATAATGCAAATAGAATCCCCCTATCCTGCTTTTCTAAACTGATGATATTTTGTTCAGCCTCACATTCAGTGTAAGACAGTCTTTTTGGTTCCTTCCAATTAAATCTTTTCACTTCATCGTTCTTGTAACTAAATCCATCCTCTGTCATCAAGCCAATTCATGATGACCCTCTGCTATGTTTCTGAAACACTTCTCAGATTCAGTACTTAACAATGGAAAACTTTTAATAGTGCCTTTAACAGGAGTGTCATCCACTTCCTAAACAACTTGCCTCCAGAAACTCTATGAACTTTTACAAATGCCTATAGTTGTAGAGGGGCTTCAGGCCTTTTGTTCATAGGGTCGTTATGAGTCGTGCTTGACTCGAAGGCAATCAATAACAATAATAAAGCATTTACATGATCGCCTTTGATTTCCCCCCCTGTGGCCTAGTGGTAAGAACCTGTGCTGCAATCTTGAATGCAAGCTGTTCAATTCCACTAGCTGCGCTGTGAAAGAAAGGCATCTCCTCTTGAGTAACTAATTGCCACTGAAAACCTGCTAGAGTCAGCTATGGGTTGGTTATGACTGCACGGTACTCAACAAGTCATTGAGGCATACAGAATAAATACCATATTCCCATTTTGCAGATTAAGAAACAACACCCTATCTCAAGTTTTCTTTTCGTGTGTGTGTGTGTGTGTGTGTGTGTGTGTGTGTGTGTAAGGCTGTCTGTGTGAGTACATAAAAATATGTCTGTGTGAATACACATAAATATATGTAACATAGTATTTTATATGCATAATATATAAATCTACAGCTATTATTCTGTTTCATATATTATCTTCCTCATTAGTTCTCTTAATGATTGCCTGAATATGCTTTAAATGCCCTAATCTGCATACTGTACCAGGACATTCTTCTCTGTTAATAGAAATGCAAAGAAGCAATAAAAAAAGTCCTTGTTTGGGAGAAAAAATAGAAAAAGTCCTTGTATTAGTCTTTCAAAAAGTAAGGAAAAATCATTTAGTGGAATTCAGTTATTTTTTTAACCTTAGCCATCTAAAGTCTTCTGAGTTTCAAAGTACACAAACCAACAGCCTCTGAGTGACAGAAATACAGATAGATAGATATTTCATGTTGTGTGCCATAGAATTAACTACGACTCACAGTGACCCTTTTGAACAATGGCTCTGAATACATATAAATATAATTGTGGAAAAGCTCTCCAGGTCAGCTCTCAATCTCAGTTTCATATCCGTGTCTGACAAATGTGGTCAACTCATAATAAGAAGATGGAAAATACAAAGTAGGTGCGTCTCTACTTCCATTGCCATAACTCTCACCTTCACCCACTAATATCCCCAAAGCATGAGTGGCTATTTGACACTAGTATTCCTTCTTGCTGAGCCTCATCACAATGTCAACATTGCATTCAAGCCATCAATGTCAATTCCTTAAAGGCAGCAGGTGAACCGAACCTATTTGTCACCTTTTCAATACAGACTACAAGCCTTAAAACAGGGTTTCTATTAGATGGGGGCCTTTAAAAGGGGCTCTGTGATATAGTCTGTGGCAAGTTGCACTGCTAATCAAAAGGTTGTGTACTTCTGAAAGTTCAAGTACACCAAAAGCTCCTTGGGGGGAAAAATGGACAATCCCCTTCCATTAACATTTATAGCTGGCACTGAGTGAATTAGTGAGTTGTTCCTATAATAATAAAAAGGAATATCTAAGCAACAAAAATCTTCTTGTTAAGTGCCGTTGAGTGCCATTGAGTCAGTTCCAATGACAACAAAACAGGAACCCGCCCCGTTTCAACTTTGAAATCATTGCTGTGTCTGAGCCCTTTGTTGTCAATCCATTTCATCAAGGATCTTCCTCTTTTTGCTGACATTCTATTAAGAATAATGTCTTTCTCCAGAGAATGGCCCTTCCTGATAACATTTCGAAAGATTTGAGACAAAGGCTTACTATGCTCGATTCTTAGGTACATTCTGGCTCCAAGGTAGATATGCACAATCAGTAGCTTCTGAAAGCATTAGACAAGATAATGGGAACATTTATAACGGCTAAACCAGGCTGGCATCTGATCCTATTGATTAATCTTGAACATCACTATATAAGTGAGACCAAGACACCAGACATCCCTTCACATGAAATGTAACAAGAAGTATACCATGCCGAACTACCTATAAAGTATTCTTGCAAACAGTGGAAACCTGAATCTAACCAGGCTTCTAGACTTACACTGCCAGTTTACTGGAAATACAGGATATATCAAGACATGTTAAGTAATAATCATTTCCAGAATGTAGAAAATTCTACACAATAAGTGATTTGTTTTTCCTAACAAATTAAAAGCAAAAAAAGTTTCAGATTAGAAAACAGAAGATAAATGACAGCCAGACACATGGAAACTAGAAGAAAAAGAGCTGGTAACAAACAGGTAGACAGAAAAACTATAAAGGTAAATTTCATTTCAAATGCAGTCATTCGTGTCAGGGCAAACCTGTATTCTAAACTGAATACCTTTAGTTTCCTACAGCTACTATAACAGATAGGATAAACTACTCAAACTCAGTGCAGTCGAGTCAGAACCAACCCATAACTAACTCTCCAAAGGTTTCTGAGGTTGTAAACCACACAGGAGGCCTCTGAGTCAGTAATGCTACTCCCTACCTACTATACCACCATTGTTGTGTGCCATCAAGCTGCACTCATAATGGGTTTGCAGAGGAGATTTCCTATCCTTCTCCTGTGGAGTGGCTAGTGAATTCAAAGAGCATGACTTTGGGATTGCAGTGAACAGTTTCTCATCACTAGGCCACCAGAGCTCCCTTAATATACCACTAGTGAGTGGCTTTAAGGAATGGAAGTTTATTTTCTTGGTTTGGGAGGCTAGAAGTCCAAATCAGGATCCCAACCATGTAGGTCCTCCTGTAAGGCTCCATCTTAACTTCTGGCATCTGCAAGCAATCCTCAATGCCCTTTTGCATTCCTTGGGATTCCTGAGAGGTTGCTGTCTTACTCTCTCTGTACCCATTTTATAACAAGAGGTGATTAGATTTAACGCCGATCTTCAACCTTTACTATATTTTAACATATGACCCCATTAGTATAGCACAACTCTTATTTCTAGTTTCTGGTTCGTATTTACAGGTCCAGAAATAAGGATTGATATATCTATATATGTCAGTTATTAGCAGTGGAGACATCATTATTCAACTTATACCATCAGCTTTGCTACAGTCCAGTTCTCTACTTGGCCACAATGGAGTATCTACTCGTAAATGTCGATTTAGGTGTCAAGAAACTGTCAGTGTTGTTTTTGTTGTGTGCCTTTGGGTCAGAACTAACTCATAGCTGACCTACCATCAGGTTTTCAGAGGTTCTAAATTGCAGGGGAGGAGATTGTCTCTCTTTTTCTGGCCTAGCAGTTAGGTGATAGATTTGAACCAATGCCTTTGGGTTGATAGTACAACTTTTTACCACTAGGCTAACAGAGTTCCCAGACTATGTCAATAACAACAAATAAATGGTTTTAGAAAGGTATGCTAATATTACCCACCTCAGACACAGTACAAATATTTTCATGAAAGAGAACAAGCTTTGGACATTTAACTTGGTAATAGGAAGTTACATTTAAGTAAATACTCATCTATCTAGGATAATTATTTTTAAAGGTTTCCAAATAACCAAGGTTGTATGATAATATATTGTAGAGAGATACTCTAAGAAAAACACCATCCCAATGAATCAGAATCCTGCCTGGGCAGTTTTATCTACATTAAGTATTTCAATAAGCAAGTGGAGGCAGCTATCACAAAATTAGAGAAATTTAGTGATACTTAGGCTGTGGGATGAATGCTAAGTATTTCACCCACTGTTGAATAATAGATATCCTTCATTTCCCTGAAAACACGCTTGACCATCTCTAATGTATGTATATTTTACAAATACAGACAAAATATTTTTGAAGTTTTATAAAATACTTTATGTGAGCAGTAAATAATATTTTTTATGTTTTCCAATCATGCAACAACACTCCCACATATATTATTTTCTTACTTTTTTAATGTACCACAAGTGCATGTTACTGGGATATAAAATTAATCTTATGGAAATTTACTTAAGGTCTTATTTTCCTAAACCAAGTGTAACCAATGGTGAACTGAACAGGTTCCTGTTGGAACTGTTTAATTGATAATGAGTTTATAGCACAAAAATGGTGAGAGATGAAATTGAGAAATGAGAAGATAGCCTTATAAATGCAGTTAAAGAGACAGAACTTTAATCAAATTGTTGGCAGTAGAAAACTGAAGGAGGAGCAAAATCAAGTTTTTGGTTTTGAAGGGTTATTCCCTCTTGAGCACGGAAAATGGAGACAGGATAATAGGGATGAAGCCCTGAGGAGGAGGATCCTGTGGTAAGACTGTTATTTGTTGTTGTTCTGTACCTTCAGGACTGACCCATAGCTGACCCTCCAGTGGGTTTTCAGAGACAGTAAATCACACAGGAGGAGACTGTCCATCCTTCTCCAGCAGATCAGCTAGTGGATTAGAACCGCATGCCTTTGGGATTTTAGCTCAGTTTCTTATCAGTAGGCTAACAGAGTTCATCAGTAGGGTGAAGGTGAGAGAGAGAGATGACGGGACTCTTAGACTTCTGCCTCAGGAGGCCCAAGGGTGAGAGTGCTTTTCACTTAGGGAGGACTCAAATCATTGCTGTTAAGTGACAATCGAGTCAGAGTGGACCCTCCAGCAGGTTTTTGGAGGTCACAAATGGCACCAGAAAAGATTTCCCATCTTTCTCCAGTGGAACTACTGACACATCTGAAGCATGAGAGAGATGCCACCTTTTTTCTAACTAGCACAACTCTCAATGGATTAGACCACCCGTGCTCTTACCTAGGGCAGGACTACCTCAGGGAAATCAGGTAGAGAGGGTCAGAGGTGAACGCTCATTTACTTTTGTCTTTTAAGGCTTTAAAGAAATCAAAGCAGGAATGTCCAGAATGCATTTACATACATGAATATTTATAAAGCAATATTCACTTAACCTAAGTTTATATATTCTGAGTTTCCTATTACACACAACTGAGCCTGGAAGGTACAAGGCTGGGAGCATCTCTGGCCAGAGGAAGGTCCAGAATGACTGACTGCGCTGTAGGAAACTGTTCAGAATGGGGATCGGAGGTGGGGAACCAACAGCAAAGGTACAGCAAGTAACTACTTGGAGCTGAACAATGAGCCACATCAAACCCCACTTTAACCAGGAAATCTTCCTGTGACATATGTGGTCTTGCCTTTATAAATACCTCCTTTGGCCTGGTTGTTCTCATATCTATTTATGAGTAAATCCTTAATATTTTAAATCCTTTTTCTCTGCCTTTCAACCGTGCTACAGATCATGGCAACTAGTAGTAAGAAGTTGTGCTGCAATCTCAAAGGCACATAGTTCAAATCCCCCAATGCTCCATGGGAAAATTAAGAGAAATCTCTTCTTTGCGATTTACTGCCTCTAAAAACCTGCTGACATTCTTCGTGTCTTGATGAGGGTCATGTAAGGAAAGTTTTTGGGTTTGTGTTGGTTTGTGTTTGATTTGTGCTATGGGTTTTTCTTCCTCCACAAGTGGGTGTCAGCTGGCTGAACTTCTGCTTGCCCGTTTTAGCCAACAAGAACCCAAGGGCAGAGGGAATACTTGGTTTATCATAGTCAACAGCATTTGTTGGGTGAGTCTTTAAAATTCTGTAGGGCCCTCAGGCCAAATTTATTAACACTGGCATTAAGAGTCTTTTTAAGTGGTATAGCAGTTTGTCTATTTGCTGTAATGAATAACTTGGAGTTGCTGTGGTTGTTGTTGATGGCTTTCCAGTTGAGCACAACACTGTACCATGTTGGAGTTGCTGATTGCCTTTGAGTCGAGCACGACTCATAGCAACCTATGAACAAAAGGCCTGAAGCCCCTCTACAACTATCGACATTTATCAAAGTTCACAGAGTTCCTGGAGGCATGTTCCAAAGGCATGATAGTTACCCATCATGAACAGTGTTTGGAGGAGCTTCCAGACTGATTCAGGTTTGGAAGCAGGAGCAGCATCCACTTCCTACACCAGATTCCTCTGGAAACTCTATTAACTCTATCAACATAAAGAAATAACGTTATTTATAGAAAAAATTCAGGTCTTTTGTTTGTAGGGTCGCTATGAGTCACATTCGACCTGATGACACTTTACCACTGCTAAGTGAGACTACTGTTGTTATATTTTGGAGAAACATTCTTTTACTTTGTACATCACTCTTTGCCAGTTTGCTGTACTGAAGTAATCAGGGTTTGCTGTGACGCAGAACCTTGTGCCACTGAGGTGTCAAATGCCATCATGGTTTCCCAATGTGGACAGTGTTTAGTGGAGCTCCCAGTTGTAAAATAGGTTTGGAAGCAGGAGTGGCATCAACTTCCTAAACTACATGCCTCTAGAAACTCTATGAACTTGGAGAAATGATGATAGTTTCAAAAAGGTATTAGGTCTTTTGTTCATGGAGTCACTGAGTCATAATCGACTCAACGGCAGTCAACAACAGTAACAACAAAAACCTGCTGGAGGGTCGGCTATGAAATGGCTCTGACTTGAGTGCACACAAGAACAGAACACAACAGAAAGGTCTGGTCTGGATATAATATATTTGGGAGTCACTCAGACTGTTGCCTAGAAAATAAAATAGGAAATGTCACAGATTATCTCGCCCGGGGAGATTATCAATGCATGGATCACATGAGGAGTTCTGAAAAATCACTTGAGTAAAAACCCAGTTTAACTTGACTTTATCACACAATACCAAATCACTTGACCCTGAAAGGTTTGTTTCGCTTTCCACAATAATCAGTGTTGATTTACCCAGTAAGCAAGGCAAACACAGATTTATTTGTGCTTCCTGACTAATACATAGTGAAACGATTTCATGGGTTTGTTTTTTGTTTGGGTTTTGTTTTGTTTTTTAGCACATAAAAGATTCTTCTTCTACACATGGCTGACATCTATCTCTCTCTTAATTCCACAGTACTTTCCTACAGAAATCAAAGCCTCTTTCAAATGTACAAACCCTGAATGCAAGAGTATCCAGAAAACAAGATAAACATAGGAGCTTACTTCCCAGTTGGTAATGAACAGTTTCACGTGCCATTGTGGTGATAATGTGTAGGAAATGGTTCACTACAGATTCATAAGTAAGCACTAGTAAGTTTGAGCGCATTCTGATTATTGCATAAACATCTACATGTAGTGCATATTCAAACTAAATCATTTAGCTCTGCAGGTTGTGCATAATTCACTTCTCAGAGTTGCACTGCTAACCTAAAGGCAACATCCTTCTGGTGGTTCAAATCCGTGAGTGCTTCCAAGAAAGATTGTCATTCTCCTTCTGTGCCATTTACAGCCTTCAGAAAACCCAGTGAGGGTTCAGCTGTGAGTCAGTTCCAAAATGGACAGAAATGGGAGAAAGAGATATAGAAATCACTAAACCCCATAAAACTAGTGACTTGCAAAACATACTTTGATAAATGATAGTTATTTTTCAAGGAAGTGTACATTACTTGATCTATTATTTGTTGAAATATTTGTGTTTTATGATAAAAATATACCAATGTATTAAAATTTGGTAAATAAACTAGTATAAATAAAAAAATTTGAAAATATATCATTTAGTAGTGAAGTACTCTCACCACTAAATACATTATAATTCAAAGCGCTGCTCTCTAAATCTGGAGACGTGCTAGTCAGCGAACACTACTCACTCTCCAGAGAAGCGGTGTCTCAGTTTGAAGAGTACTGGGGACTTTGAGAATCTGATAAATTTCTAGGCTAGTTCCCAGGAAATACTTACATATTTTATCTATATGCTAAGCCCTAAACTCGAGGTGAAAAATTGCTACTCCATGGGACATTATCAATTTAAACGTAGTTTCTGATGTCCATAGTAACAGTGCTCTTGAAAATTAGGTACAAACCATGTGTTCATGGTTGAAAAGCTGTTACATGCTGTTGAGTCACTTGTGACTCATAGTGAGCCTATGTCCAGCAATTCTGCACCTTGCTCTATCCTGTGCCAACTTTATTGTATCTGACATACCCGTATGCATTACCCCAATAACAATCAATCCATCTCATTGAGGGTCTTCTTCTCTTGTGTTGTCCCTTCATCCTCCCTAGTATGATGTGCTTCTCCAAGAACTGGTCCCACTTTGCAACATGCCCAAAGTATGTCAGACAAAGTTTCAGAATCTTTGCCTCTAAGAAGCAGCCTGGTTTCACTCTCTCTAGGATGAACCTGTTTGTTCTCCTAGCAGTCCATGGTATATCCAATATTCTTCTCCAGCACCACAGCTCAAAGGCATCAATTCTCCTTTCATCTGTAGTCGCTGTCCTGCTCTCTGATGCATACATAGCAAGTAATTGTGAAGACTTTGACCTGGATCAGGAACACCTTAGTCTCCAGACTGGCATTGTTGTTCTTCAGTACTCTGGAGAGGTCTCTGACAGCAGACTTTCCCAATGCAATTCGTCTTTTAATTTCAAAAGTGTTAGTTGTGGAGCCAAGCAAACGAAAGGTGTTAACAATCTTAATCTCTTCACCATCTATCATGATGCTGCCAATTAGCCCAGTGGTGAGAATCTTTGTTTTCTTGATGTTGAGCTTCAATCCATACAGTCCCTGACTTTCTACAGCAAGTGCTTCAGGTCCTCCTCAGTTTCAGGAAGCAGGGCTGTGTAATCTGCATAATGCAGGTTGTTGTTAACATCACACTTATACTAAAGTCAGAGAAGTAATTAGAAAGGAATTAGAGAATTGGGAGCTGTGCTACCAACCCAAAGACAAGTGGTTTGAGGCTCCAAGGGAGATGGACAATCTCTTACCATGTGATTTACTGCCTTTGAAAACTAACTGAAGTGATTTTCATCAAATCTATAACTTAATTCCAACTCTATGGCAATGAGAAATAAATACTCTTTGATTAATTCAATGAATATATATACTGAGAGGAAAAAGTATGCACTGATAGTGTAATTTAATTAGAGTATCAGAGAAGGCCTATTTGAAAACATGTCTTTTAAATTCAAAACAAAACCAACAAAATCCAAACAAAGACAAGAGTAAGTGCAGAATCTTCAGGGCATGAAGAAGGTGTTTGGCATGCCAACAGTGGAAAGACTTGTCTTAGATATCAGCAAGGGTAAGGGCAAAAGAATACTAGATCAGGTTGATCAAATCTTGATGAATACACTAGAAGATGAATTTTAATTCAAATGCAAAGTAACAGATTTTAAGTAAGAAGGTGACAAGATCTAGTTGTTATTTAAAAGTGAGAGAGGAAATAGATGATGGTTAATTTTATATGTCAATTTAGCTAGGCTATGATGACCAGGTGTTTGGTCAAATACAAGACTTTCATGGTTACACATGTTTAATCATTTGACTTAGGGAGCACTGTGGCATAGTCCACAGAGAGCTTCGCTGATAACCCAAAAGCTAGATCTCTCTGGCCATTTAAATAGACCAACAACTCATGCCAAGGGAGAAAGATGAGCAATTCCCACCCATGTGATTTATATCTTCAGGAACCCAATGGAGTATCAATTGGTTCCAACTTGACAGCAATGAGAGTAGTTATATACCTTTCAAAATTTTTCTTTTATTAGAGAAAAATTTACAAACCATATTGAGTGTTTACTCACTCATACATACCGTATATCTTATTATTCTGTTTCTGTAGAGAACTCTCAGAGAAGTGGCTACAATAAACCACACAGGAAATGCTAGTGTTTGGACTATGATGGTGGTGAAATAGGAGAGAAGTGAATATCTGGATATATTTAGGAGGTAAATGGAAATAAAGGGGCAATACATTGAAAACTGGAAAGGAGACAGTGGAAAATCAATGATAGCCCTTGAATGTTCTCTGGGAGCATGTGGACTTCATCCCAGGCCCTCTTCAGTCAAAGAAAACTCACCAGACTTCCCAGTATCACCCTTTGCCTTGGGCTGGACAAGTGGATGCACCACTTTCATATCATCCGGTGGTACAAAGGATAAGTTGAGATTAATTTTAACCATATTCTTCCCAGTGTGTTTGCTGGCTATCCAAATTGCTTTCTTTTTCAATGTTGTATAGAAGATATGTTCACCAAAAATAGATATTGCCAACAAATTGTGCCTAAAAAAATAACAAGGGGAAACAAAATAGAAAATGGCAAGGCATTTGTTCTAATGCTCATTAATATTTCATGTCATTTCAATTTCTTGTTTGGATTTTAATTACCAATTTTTAATTGTTTTTAATTTAAAACGCATGTGAAAGATTTATTTATATAGTTATAATCTGAACTAGCAGAGTAGAATGGCTGGCTCCAAACCCATTGCCTCAATTCTTCTGCTAGTCATCAAATTAATGGGGAAAAAATACAAGAAAATAAGAAATCAATTTCTGATTTTTTCAAGTTCTCATTTTATTAATTCCTTCTCATGCAATGTTAAGGAGTTAGTTGCTGGCATAATTACAATTAAAAATCAAAGATAGGTGCTTTGATAACATAAAATTATAATTTGTATGTGTTTTGTTTTGTTGTTGTTATGTTATGTCAAGTTGGAACCAATATACAGCGGGCCTTCCAGTAGATCTTCAGAAACCATAAATTGCATGAGAAGAGATTGCCTATCTTTCTCCTGCATAAATTATATACAGTGTACATGGTTACTCCAAAGTTATAACTGCTATCAACATATGCAAAGATGTTTTTGCTAATTCTTTTTATTTGCTTTCTTTTACTTGATCATCACAATAACCCCAAGAAATAGGTAGTATTTATTTCCTACACAAATGAAAATTAAGGATGAGAGAATTGGTGGGATCTACCCAGTAACTCAACTAATAAATGATAAGTCTGGGACCTAAATAACTGTGCCCAAGTAAATGAATTTATTAAAAAATACTGATACATGGAAATGAAACTGACTTAACACATATGTTTCACGTGACAGTTGTTTTATTTCACACCAAAAGTAAAACTTACTGTGAAAGATTTTTGCTAAGGTGCACAGAGCCGCCATTGTAATCACATGAACCAATATGATCATCTCCTTCTTGGTTGTGCTGAATCCAAAAGAGCCGTTTACTGAGAATATCCAATGACATAGCTGTTATTTTGTTTTGTGTCTCTACCAGCATCTTGTGATTGGCACCGTTGAGATTGACTCGGTGAAGACTGCCACTCATCTCTGAAGACCAAAATATAAACCTAAGGACAAACACATCACACAGACGTAAAATTGTAGAGCCACTCACATTGTGCTTTCTCAGAGTCTCAGTGCTTCCTACTTGTCTTTCCAGGACCAGGTTGAGTCTTTTGAATGAAAATTTATCTCAACAAGTATTTATTCCCCTATTTTTATGCCTCATGTGGTGGTTTCCTAAACAAGAGAGTGCCTCCCTTCATAGAGTTTCCCAAATGACGGAGTAGGGACAATTATATATATAGAGTGATGTAGATATATATCCTAAATTAAAAATATATTGTTTCTATTACATAATATAGTGTCAT
>NW_006399762.1:23316285-23326597 GCF_000299155.1 Elephantulus edwardii
ACCACCTGAATTTCAGAATCATCTCAGGAACAGGTTTGAGGCCTTGAACACTAATGAGCGAAGACCAGATGAGTTGTGGGAGGATGTCAAAGAACCCAACCTTAGGCGAGTTAAACTTTCCTGAAGTGTTTTTAATCGGTTTAAAGAATTTCAATGATGGTAAAATGTAAGGAAATCAGAACAGATTAGAATTTGTAAGGTTGGATATATGGGGAAATAAATGGGATGGGGAAAATTATGGGCTGAAGCCCTGGAATGGCATATTGAGCCATTTCAAAAGTCTGATGTAGGAGACTGGGTTGTTTCCAGGATATGTAAGGTAACGTGCATTCGAAGCAGCACAGCAGGCCACCAACCAGTAGGGTGTCATCGTTTCCAATTCTGCTGATTAAGAGACTTGATGGCTATGCAATCTGAATTTTTAATAATGAGACTAAATATCTAGCAGGGTTCCAATACACCTGTATTTTCCAAATTACAATCTGCTTTGGCTTAGCTCCATTAGTCATGACTTAATCAGAGAGAAGAATTGGGATTTCTTGGGAAGGTGAGTGGGTATGGGGAGGGGTCGAAAAGCCCTTATTGGTAGTGTTACAAATTTACATGTTGTAAATAATCTAGTAATTGTTTGTTAATATCTTCACTCTTTCTTCAAAAAATGAAGAAGACATGAAGCACTTACTGAAGAAGATACAAGACTGCAAACTTCAATATGCACTATATCTCAACATCAAGAAAATAAAAATCTTCACCACTGGACCAAGAGGTCACATCATGATAAATGAAGAGAAGACTGAAGATATAAATTATTTCATTTTATTTGGATCCACAATGAACACTCATGAGAGCAGCAATAAGAAATTAAAAAGTTGGGTTGTACTGAGAAAATCCAAGAACTCTCTAAAGTGCTAAAGGGCAAAGACATCAGTTTAAAACTAAGGTGGACCTGATCCAAGGTATGGTCTTTTCAAATGTATTTTCTGGTTTAGGGTTGAGATGAGGGTGTGGCTTTTGCTTGCAATAGGGTGTGAGCTGAATGGATTTGGCCTCGTATTTTAAAAGGCTGTTTTTTGTGGATCTCCTGAATAAAGCAGGCTTGGAAGCAGGAGTGGCATCCACTTCCAAAAAAGCTTGCCTCTAGAAACTCTATGAACTTGGAGAAAAAATGAAAGTTTTGCATTCAAGACCTTGTTCATAGAGTTACTATGGGTCGTCTACGACTCTAAGGCATTTAACAACAACGCACATCTGAAAGTTGAGCAATGAATAAGTAAAACCAAAGAAGAATTGATACATTTGAATTATGGTATTGATAAAGAGTACTGAATGTATCAGGGACTGTCAAAAGACAGCAGGTAGTGCAATCAGAGTACTCCTTAAAGGTAAAGATGGTGAAACATCATCTCACATATCTTTGTCATGTTCTCAGGAGGGGCCAGTCCTTAGAAAAAGACATCACATTGGGAAAAGTGAAGGATGAACCAAAGAAAGGAAGACTCTAAAGGAAAATGATTGACACAGTGACAATAACAATGGGCTTTAGCATGGCAGAGATTGAGAGGATGGTGTGGGTAGGCGAGGTACTCATCAGTTGTTCACATGGTGGCTAAGAGTTGCAGTTGACTCGATGGCACCTAATAACAGCAATAAATAGCCTCATTTAAAGAGGCATCACTAAGGATCCCTAATAGCACAGTGGTTAAGCACTTGGTTGCTAAGTGAAAGGTCAGCATTTCAAATCCACAAGTCTCTTCAGGGGACAAAAATATGGCCGTCTGCTTTTTAAAGATTTACAGCTTTGGAAATCCTGTGGGACAATTCCACTCAATTGCGCAGGGCAACCGTGAGTCAGAATTTGACCTCATAACAATTAATTTGGTTTTTTAGATCCAACATAACTTAGGAGTCCAGGTGGTACAGTGAATGAATGCTTTCAGCTTCTAGCCAGGTGGTTGACAGTTCAAATGCATCAGCTATTTCAGTCTGTTTCTACAAGACTATAGCTAATTCTGCTTTGTCCTGTGGGGTTTCTATGAGCAGAATATACTCAACACCAATAAGGTTTTTATTTGATGTTGCTAATTCTAGAGTTAGAAGTCACATGGGGCTTTAAAAGCTGGTGTCAGCACACTACTGTCTATGTGGCCTTAAATATCTGATAGTTAATCTAGCCAAACCATCTTACAAGTTAATTTTCCAAGATAAATGTTATTGTGAGTTTCCCTGGAATTTATTCCACTCATGGAAATACCTATAGCTCCAGGCAACTTATTTATATTTTAATAATTGTTCTTTATGAACAGTGTTTTGAACCACAGGAGAGATTAAAATGGTGAATTTCTGGAAGCAAGAATGCTGAAGCTTCATCCAACATACTTTGGGCATGTTGTTAGGAGGGGCCCATGTTGGAAAAGAATATCATGCTTGAAAGTTGGAGGGTCAGCAAAAGAGAAGAAGACCCTCAATGAGATGGATTGACACAGTGACTATAGCAATGGACTCAAGTATATCAAAGATGGTGAAGATGGTACAGGATAGAGTCACGTTCAGGTCTATTGTTTCAGGGTTACTACGAGTCTCAATTAAGTTGATGGCACATAAAAACAACAATCCTTTCCTGGAAATATGGCATGAATCCTTAACTATTATTCTTTTTCTCCCATTTTGTTAAAGGAATCCCTCCAGACTCTTAGAGTCAAGATTCTGAAACTATTCTACAGATGGCTGGAGAATTATAAACAGCCATCCTTGTTAAAAGCAAGATTAGCAAGTATTGGAGAGGTGATAAAACAGATTAGCATCTAATTGAGGCTTTTAAAAATAATTGGAGAGAGAAAGACTTGGTTAAAAAGAAACATAACAGAGGGTACTTTGTGTTGGGAAGAAGTGATTAAGGGTTCTCTAATCACGTGAGCTTTGTAATCCAGCTCTCAAGAATTAAGACAACATTCCCTTTGAGACTCATTTAAAGGTTCTACTAGTTAAAAGGAAAGATTGAAGATGTTTTGTACTTGCTTCAGATAAAATAATTTATGCCTGTCATCTGATTTATTGTCCCCTACAACCATACAAACATCTTAAGAGTTAAAAGAAAAATAATAGTTCTTTTCTAAATGTCAGGTGCCAAAACCTGTGACAGTGATTCTATACAATTCACACAATTTCTCATCTTCAACACAACTGCCATTTGGGGTTATGGCGCTTGGCCTTGTTTATGAGGGTGGTTCTGTGCATCACGGGGTTGTTAGCAACATATCTGGATGGTTGTGACAACCAAAAATATTTCCATACATTGCCAAACATACTTTGAGGGGCAAAAACACCCCCAATTGAGGACAAAAGTGTAAAAAAACAATTGTGTACATAATCTGTTTCAAGACAATGACAAGGAATGATTGAAGGAAAATGAAGAATGAGGATGATAGAGAGAAATGATAGGAGGATAATGACTAGGGATGATAGAATTGATGCCTTTGAGCTGTGGTGTTAGAGAAGAGTATTGAATATACCATGGGCTGTTAAGAGAATGAACAGGTTCATCCTGGAGAGGATTAAACCAGACTGCTCCTTGGAGGCAAGGATTCTAAAGCTCCATCTGACATACTTTGGACATGATGCAAGGAGAGACCAGTCCTTGAAGAGGGATGTCATGTTTGAGAGGCTGGAGGGACAGCACAGGAGAGGAAGACCCTCGATGAGATGGACTGATTCAGTAACTCAGATAATGGGTTTAGGTGTGTCAGAGACAATAAGATTGGCACAGGACAGAGCAGGGTTTAGGGCTGTTGTATATAGGGTCGCTATGAGTCACAGGGGACACAATGGCACATAACAATAACAACAAATCTGTTTCAACAATAAATTTGTAAGCTGATTTCATAAATTTAAATATTTCCAAACCACATTCACATCCTCAAGTTCTCCTTTCCAGAGCTACTGCCTATTAAGGGGAAGAATAAGGGAGTGCAAGGACCTCTCCAGAGTGCTAAAGAGCAACATTGTCAGCCTAGAGACTTAGATGCACCTGATCCAGGCCTTGGTCTCAATTGCCTGCCATGCATTTGAGAGCTGGACCGTGACTAAAATGACAAAAAAAGAAGAATCAATGCCTTTGAGTTATAGTGCTGGAGAAGAGTTGTGAATGTACCATGAACTAGAAAGGGAACAAATAGTTATGTTCTGGAAAGGGTGAAACCAGACTGCTTCTAGAAGGCCAGGATTTTGTAACTCCAAGTCACATTCTTAAGTCTGTCATGGGGAAGCTGACACCAAATTGCTCCTTGGAGGCAAGGATTTTGAAGCTCCGTCTCACATACTCTGGGCACGTGGCCAGGAGAGACTGGTCCTTGGAAAAGGACATCATGCTTGGAAGAATAAAGGGTCAACCACAAGAAAGGAAGACTCTGGATGAGATGGTTTGACACAGTGATGGTGGCACTGGGGTCAGGTGTGTTGGAGACTGTGAGATTGGCTAAGGACTGGCAACGTTCAGAGCCGCTTCCCCAGTACATAACAACAACAGGGACAGAATGAGAAAAGTTGACATTTCCTGGTCACTTGAACACAGAACAAAAATTGAGAAGACAGGTTAAGTAGGGGGAGGGGAAGACATAAATGGAGAAAAACAATTGACTCAGAGCCTAGCCCTAAAGTGTCAATGCATCTTGAAAAAAAACAATTGTAACAGAGTCTGGCCCTAGAGTGTCAACAGTTTCACAAAAACAAGCCAAAGAGAAGAGAACAAATCACAGTCAGTAATTAACTGACCCCAGAGGGGATAAAAGCCAAGCCATCATTCATTATCCTGCCAGACTCACTCTCAAGCAGACTCACCCTGTGCTGGGGTGGTCCTTACTTTGATAAAACTTTGTAAGTAAACCAGTACAAAATAATTTAAAAAAAAAAAGAAATAATACTTTCCCTTGCTTGCTAGAATGCCACAATTGCTTTTCTGTTTTGTTGTGGTAGTCCTACTTGCCTCCTCATGGGACCTGTCCAGTGTTCCCTGTGGGCAGTGAAGATACCTTTGATGCCTCAGTGCTGGGATGTTTCATTGTCTGTCAGTACTACATTCATTGATCTTCTCAGAAATACAGTAACTCTGATGTGGATTAAGTATACCCTTCGATAGGCCATGCACATATTTAAACTGTGATGCAATTTTTATTTATAGCTGCAGCAAGAAATCACAATATGAAAGTTGTCAGCCTAAAGTTGAAAATCCAAGTACTATGTGAAATCATACTTTACCTCTTGCCTTGTCCCATTCAGAAAGACTCTCTGCAAAAGTTGTCTTTTCAAATCCACCCAATAGATTCTTTCCTGGTTGTAATGAAAATCAATGAATGCTGAAACTCCACCATCTGCCACCAATTGCTCATGATTTGTTCCTTCTGGATCAATCCTAAAGATGCCATTTCCATGGGAGAAAATCAAGAAGGGCGCAGGACCTGAGTGGAAAGAAAAAGACCAAATTGTAGGACCTAAGTGAAAAGAAAGGGACTAAATTGTATATTTTGTATTTGTATTTACTCTTATTTTTTAAAAAAAAACAAAACCTTCTATATGATAATGAACACAAACAGCATTCACTTCTAATTCCTGGCTTGTACTTTAAGAGACTATTCTGCTGGTAGGTATAGTCTGTAAGGAGTTGCCCGGGTAACCCAAAGGCTTCACCTCGCTGGTGGTTCCAATCTACAGTGATTCCAAGGGCGGAAGTTGGTCAGTCTCTTCTCGTGGGATATGCAGCCTCAGAAATGCAATGGAGGGTTCACTGTGAGTTGGTTTGAATTCAACAACAATGACTAAAGTAGGTTGTATACAGAGTAAAGAGTTCCTGTATATGGTGCTCACTTTGGGTAGTTGTTGTTAGGTGCATCCCTTCTATTATGACTCATAGCGACCCAATGAACAGATCAAAAACTTGTCCCATAGGGCCTCATCCCCTTATCTGATGTCCCCAGCTTACATTGTGTTTTGTCTTGGTTTGGTTTGGTTTTCTTTTATACTGGTTTACTTACACAGTTCATATACATTGTTTTTCACACCAGATCTTTCCCATTTCCTTAACCCACCTCTCCTTCCATCCATCAAATTGTGTGATCCTTATGCCCCCACCAATCCTCACTCCTGTGCGCCTCCCCTCCTTATAAGAGAATCCTTCTTGGATCCTTTTACATGTTTTACTAGTTATCTATTTCTACAATAATGGTCTTATACAGTATTTGTCCTTATGGCACTGAGTTAGTTCATTTAGCATAATTCTCTCCAGTCCCTCTCAAGTTAAGTAGTGATTTAGAAAATCATTGTTCCTGCATGCTGCATAGTATTCCATCATGTGACTATACCATAATTTCTTAATCCATTCACTTGTGGTTGGACATTTAGGTTATTGTCATATTCTTGTGATGGTGAATAATGCTGCTATGAACATCGGGGTACAAGTATCCATTTGTGCCTCAGTTCTCATTTTCTCGGGGTATATTCCAAGCAGTGGAATAGATGGGTCATATGGAATTTCTATGTTTAGCTCTCTGAGGAAATGCCAAACTGCCTTCTAGAGTGATGTTCCATTTTACAATCCCACCAACAATGTATAAGACTTCCTATCTCTCTATATTCTCTCCAGAATTTATTATTTGCTGCCCTGTTAAACTTTGCCACTTTTACTTGCATGAGATGGTAATAGTTTTTGAGGTACAGGCCTGTAATAAATTACCAGGAGCTGCAAGGTCACAGGAGAATACACAGCATTGTGACTCCTGGAAACCATTAAACTTTGTCCTGCACACAGGCCCTGTCTTTTTTCTCCTTTTTTCTGTCCTCTAGCACTTTTCTTTCCAAGTGTCCTAAACAGATGTAATGTCTTAAAGGCAGATACAGGTGCATTTGCCATGATCTCCACTAGAGAAAAGGTGATTATGTGACATAATAAGAAGTAGTACGCAAGGGTGTCCTAAAAAGGTTTGCTCTCAGGCAAGAAGGGCATTTCATATAGTAGATCACTGTGCTTGTCAGTATTTTTGTTTTCAATAGTCCCTGGAAGGGGATAGTTGAGATACATAGATAATTGGAAATCAATTACACCTATTTGATTTCACATTCATGACTTAATTTTTTAAAAACTATCTTTTCCATCCTCATCCCCCAAAAGGCCCAAGAGAAATAAAAGATTCAGAAAGTAGGCGGGGGCGGGGGGGATCCAAATAAAAAACTTATCTCTTTCTGCACTATTCTTCTGTTTCTACTACGTTCAAGCCCATTGCTGCAATCACTGTGTCAATCCATGCACTGAAGATCTTCCTCTGTTTGGTGCCCTGTACCTTTCCCAGCATGATGTGTTTTTAGCAAAGACTAATCCTACCTGACAACAAGCCCAAAGCATGCGAAATGAGGTTTCACCAGGTTTGTCTCTAAGAAGCATCCTGGCTTGCTTGGCTCCAGAAGTTACCTTGAATACTGGAAACCGTTAAGGGGTAAAACTGCCAAATCTGGTGGGGGGAAATGTCCCATCTTTCTCCCATGGAGCATCTGGTAGATTTGAATCATGTGCTTTTGGGCTGGAAGCACAACTTCTTACCACTAAGTCACTACTCAAAACGTTTAATAACTCAACCAATAAATGAAGAAAATCTTTTAAAAAAAATTTGGCCTTTTTACAATAGGAATGAAACCAGAGAGACTGGAAGAGCCATCAAGTTCATACAGAGAATATCTGATACAGTTATTTTATTAACAACAATAAAAAAAAGCAATAAATTTTCATATATTGTTCTTATTTATCCTCATCAGAGCATTTGATAGGTCAGATACTAAAGTTAGTTACTGAGAAAGAAAAAAAGTATCTGAAAAATACTTAGACTCATAAAACATAAATAAAAACATTGACCAGTATTTTAAAAAAATGCAGAATATTTATTAAAATATTTCATAAATATGAATAATAAATAGCATCTTAACACTTTGTAAGACACCACTGGTGGCCTAGTGGCAAAAAGCTGCACTGAAATCCTGAAGGCAAACAGTTCGAATCCACCAGCTGCTCCACGGGAGAAGGATGGTCAGTTTCCTCCCCTGGGATTAACTGCCTCTGAAAACCCACTGGAGGGTCAACCATGGGTCAATTTCAACTTAATGGTACCCATCAACAACAACAATGTTTTATTTATCTAAGAATGATGAAGCAGCTCTGGTGGTCTGGTGGTAAGAAGCTGCACTTCAATCCCGAACACTCGTAGTTGGAATTCACCAGCTGCTCTTTTGGGAAATGATGGGCAGTTGCCTTATGTGCAATTACTGCCTCTGAAAACCTATTTGAAAGTCAGCTGTGGGTCAGTTCTGACTTGATGGCACACAACAAGAAGAATGATATATTTATTAAAGGTACATCATAACCTCTAAAATTACTAGTTCAGTGTTCAAAAAAAACCACATAGGGTGCACACATGTATGTGTATATGTATTTTCCAGATTCCTTTTCTTGAAATTATAATTCAATCATTTGGATTTCCTAGATGCTGCAAATACGTTAGCATACTCACTAATACACAGCAGGGTGGAGATAAAAGTTCATCCAAAGATGCCTCAGAAGAAAAACCTGGTGACCTACTTCTAAGAATCAATGACTGAAAACATTATGGAGTACAGATCTACTCTGACACATTTATAGTCATCATGGGTCACAACCAGGTTTTCTGTTTGTTTGCTTTGGTTCTAGCTGAGGGTTACAAGTGTATCATTTGGAAGAGCACCCTAGATGACGCTTTTAAGTTGGTGAATTTAGAAAAGATAGATTCTGATGAAGAAATTATCTTTCAATTCTGTGATCCACCTCCCATCCCAAAAGAACCATCACCAGTGTGCAGTAGAACCGAGGTACTACTAATCCAATACCCGCCAAAGTCCCTGTTCCTCCTGATCTACTACCTGACCACGTGCAAATCTGCCTTCATCCGGGCTGTCAAACATCAAGAAATTATAACCTTCATTTTACCTATGGAACTGATTTTAATGACAACTCCGTCAAAATGCTAATAGTTTTTCCTACATGACAGCATCACTTATGAATCCAGGAGCTGGGCTGAATATCAGTAGAAATGCAATGCAATATGTTTTAAAAGGAAAGAAGACTTGGAGGATTAGTCTTGAGTCTTGGTCAAATCATCACTGTTCTGTACTACTATTGCAAATGATAAATCAGGCAGTGTTTTTTCAGGCCTGTCAAGGACTCTATAAACACCTGGTGTGTGGTACAATCTGTGGATCTGAATGTCAGCAGGGTGTTCATGTTTGAACAGCTAAACCTTTCCCATGTAAAAACCTACTGTGTTTATTTTGGATGCAGTTCAGTAACAGGAAAGTACATGGGAAATCAAACATCATTTCTAAAGAACACAAACTCAAAAGCAACTCTCAGGTCACAGCAAATCAATTGGAATCTCCAACTTCTCAACTTGAGGATTAATAGAGGATCTTCACGAATTAGAAGGAGTCTAGAATGCTTAGAGCATATTGAATTTTTTTTTTTTAGTGATTAAAAAATGTGGAACCTGTATGGCGTGGAAGGTCAGTTCCAAAAAGCAGCTTTTGTTTCAGGTGGGTTATAGAAACAGAACACTTCATAATGTTCAGCTCTTCTGTTGTGAGTCCTTGGAAGTAGTCCCACCCAGGTACAAGAGGAGAGAGACAAGTTATCTTCTGCAGACCTTCAAAACAGAGGCTAATGGGATCTGGATTGTACACAAATGATACAACCAGATGGACAAGAAGCTCTGATTCTACTTCAGGGCAACATTGCTACCTTCGCTCACCACTACAGATTCCTTGTTCTAAATCTAGAGGCAGAACTGAGGGCTCACAGGACAAAGAAAATAAAAAGAAAATGTCTGTATCTTCAGGATTCAATGACACCATCAGAAAAGAATGCAATTACACTGATGGATGCTTTATAGGAAAGCTCAGCGCCTTCTCACACTGCTCCCCTTTGTCAACTCCTGATAGGAGGCATTCATTACCACTCCCAGAATTCTGACTTGAATGATATCTGGGGCTTTAAGGAGTGCAGAAAGTTTTATTTCACTCTGAAACACTCTTCCCAGGTGGTACTTTCCATTAGGGTACTTGGAAGGGTACAGATTTATTTTTTGTTCAATCATAGTTTTCTTCTCACCTCATTCACAAATGTCCAAACTTAGGACAGATGAAAAAGAGAAGCCGGATGACTCAGAAATAATACATTTAGAAAGGAGGCCCAGGTCGTTTTTCATATAAATCTCAATGCTGGAAGAAAAGGCTTGTTGTTGTTGTTGTT
>NW_006399762.1:23327917-23329857 GCF_000299155.1 Elephantulus edwardii
CCAAGTGGTTGGTCTTCATTTAGCCATGACATATCTGGTAAGGGACTAATACATAAAATTTATAGAATACTCCAGCAACTCAACAAGAAAAAAGTAAACAACTCAATCACTAAATGGGCACTGATTATGTATAAACACCTCTCAAAGACAACATTCAGATGGCAAACAAACACATGAAGAAATGTTCAAAATCTCTAGTTATCAGAGAGATGCAAATCAAAAGAGCTATGAGATATCATCTCACACCAGCAACATAGAAAAGTTCAATAGGGCAGCAAACAACAAATGCCTGGAGAGGTTGCTGAGAGATTGGAACTCTTATTCACTGCTGGTGGGAATGTAAAACAGTATAACCACTATGGAAGGTGGTCTGATACTTTCTCAAAAAGTTGGAAATAGAAATACCATTTGACCCAGAAATTCCACTACTGGGAAAAATATTCTAACGAAATCAGAGCAATAACACAAGTAGATGCACAACCATGTTTATTGCTACATTATTCAAAATAGCAAAGAGATGGAAGTAACTCAGCTGCCCATCAATGGACGATGGTTAGAAAAACGATGGTATATCCACATAATGAAATACTATGCAACACTGAAAAACAATGAAATGGTAAAACATTACTTAGTATGAGGGAGCCTTGAGAACATTATGCTAAGTGAAATAGCTCATTCACAAAAAGAACAAATACTGCATAACACTGCTGTTATAATATAGGACAGGCATGGGGGGAATGGAGAGGTGATAGGGAAAGAGTGGGTAGGTAACAAACACTTCCTTAGAACAGGTGAGGGGAAGAACTGTCTGAAAGGAATATATGATTATGCATTATATGTATAAGAACCATCTGGAATGAGGGGTGCATTATGGGGTGAGCTAAGGAGGGGAGGTGGAAAGGGAAGAGAAAATGTGCAACAATAAATTTAAAAAAGAAAAAAAATATAAAGTTATGTACAAGAAGAAACAATAAAACAAAAAAGAGTTAATTATGTGTAGTTTGAATCCCAAAAAATGGAAAAGCAAAAACAAGTGCAGAAGAAATTGTTGGAGATTTTTAAGAAGAAATATTCTCAATTACAAAAAATGAGGGCTTTTCCCTCTTTACATTTAAGAAGTTAAGCAAACTCTAAACAAGATAGACGTCAAGAGGAATACTAAGACATATCATAGTAATATCTTTTTAATTTAAAGACAAAGAAAGAATAATGGAAAGTAAGAGTTCCCTACAAAGGAGAACCATTACGACTAAGCTCATATTTATCAACAGAAACCACGTGGGAAAGATGGTTAAGAAATAGCACATGTAAAATGCTGAAAGAAAGAAAATAACTAACCAAGAATTCCACACCCAGCAAAATTACCTTTTCTTGAAAAAGATTGATAAAATCTACAAGCTATTAGAAAATTTAAGAAAGGAAAAGATATAAACAATACAACTAAGTAAAAATTAATGAGACCTACATTATAGATATACCATTCAAGAGAGGATCTGTATATATTTCTTCTATTTTCTTGTAAGAAATTTTAAAAATAAACATTTAAAAAAATAAAAACCAAGATATTAAATGGATAATGTCACAACAGAACCAAATGAAAGAAAAGGAACAATGACAGAAAGCTATAAATAATTACATTCACAAAGTCTCTGAGTTGTTCTGGACTCAAAAGCCCCTAATAACAACAACAACAAAAATGAATAACTAGTTACAATTCAGCAAATTTGAAAACCACGGATAAATGGACACATTCTAGAAACTCATTGCCTACCAAAACTAATGCAGACAGAATAGCATATTGGAACAGATTCCATCACAAAAGAAGAAATTTGATAGGTCTTAAAAATTCTTCTTTTTTTTTTAATTGGGAAAAACATATTGGGGGTCAAAGGAGATGAGGGTTGGGGACAGAAGGGTGAGGATGGGCCAGGATGCAGTTG
>NW_006399762.1:23330843-23339718 GCF_000299155.1 Elephantulus edwardii
AGAGTTTAGGGCTGTTGTACATAGGGTAGCTATGAGTCGCAAGTGACTCAACTGAACATTACCACAAGAACAATATCTTTGCCTGGTTTTGGTATTAGGGTTATGTTTGCTTCATAGAATGTCTTTGGGAATGTTCCTTCTTTTTCTAGTTTTTTAAATGATTTGAGTAGAATTGGTGATAAATCTTCTCTGAATGTCTGGTAGAATTCAGCCATGAAGCCATCTATCTGGTCCAGGGCTTTTTTTATGTAAGGGAGACTTTTTATAACCTGTTTAATTTCTTCTTTTGTGAGGGGGATTGTTCAAGTTTTCTACATCTGTCCATGTCAATCCAGGTAGAGTATGAGTTTCAAGGAATTTGTCTATTTCCTCTAAGTTTTCAAATTTATCAGAGTATATCTTTTCATAATATTCTGAGATTATAGATTTAATTTCCTCTGGTTCTGTTGTGATGTCACCTCTATAATTAATTAATTGAATTATTAGTGTCTTCTCCTTTTTTCTTTTGCTAAGTTTGCCAATGGTATATCAGTTTTGCTGATCATTTAGAAAAACTAGATCCTGGTTTTGTTGATGGTTTCAATACTATTTGTGTTTTCTATCTCATTGATTTCAGTTCTTATTCTTATAATTTCCTTTCTTCTAAAGGCTGTGGGATTAGATTGTTGGTTTTATTTATATTTGATGAAGCTGTTGAGTTAGATAATTAATTTCTCTTCTTTCTTTGTTTTTTATGTGTTTGCCTATTGCAATGAACTGGTCCTTGAGGCCTGCCTTAGCTGTATCCCAGAGATTTAGGTACATAGCATTTTCATTATCATTTGTTTCAAGGAACTTATTTATGACTAGGAATGTGGCATTAGAATTGAAGGAAGACTCATCAACAACCTATGCTATGCAGATAACAAAACCTTGCTTAATGACACTGATGAAGATATGAGGCATTTGCTGCAGAAGGTCAAGGAGTGTAATCTTCAATTTGAATTGAAGCTCAAAGTCAAGAAAACAAAGATTCTCACCATTGGGCCAATTGGCAGCTTCATGATAGACAGAGAAGTGGTTGAGATTGTTAACAGCTTCAGTTTGCTTGGTTCCACAATCAACGTTCTTTGTCACCAGCAGTCAGGAAATCAAAGATGAACTGCATTGGGAAAGTCAGCTGTCAGGGACCCCGCTATAGTATTGAAAACCAATGATGTCAGTCTGGAGACTAAGGTGCACCTAATACAGGTCATGGTCTTCACAATTACTTGCTATACATCAGAGAACTGAACAATGATTAAAGGTGACATAAGAAGAACTGATGCCTTTGAGTTGTGGCGATGAACAGTCTTGAACATACTGTGAGCTACCAGAGCAAACAGATCTGTCCTGAAGATGGTGAAACCAAGCTGCTACCTGGAGGTAAGGATTTTGAAGCTCTGTCTCACATACTTTGGGCACATGGCCAGAAGGGACCAGTCCTTGGAGAAGACATCATGCTTAGAAAGATGGAGGAAGAGTGCAGAAGAGGAAGACTCAGGAGGAGATGTATTGACTCAGTGGCTGGAAAAATGAACTTAGGTCTGTCAGAGATAATGAGATTGGCTCATGATGAGGCAGGATTCAGAGCTATCGTACATGGGGTCAATATAAGTTGCAGATGATTCAATGGCATGTAACAACAACAAAACCCAATTATATTCTGTTGTTGTTGTTATGTACTGAGTCACCTGTGACTCATAGCGACCCTATGTACAACTCTGAAGCCTGCCTTGTCCTGAGCCAATCTCACTGACTCCAACACTCCTACCCCCATTACCCTAGTTACTGTATCAATCTATCTCATCCAGGGTCTTCCTCTCCTGAGCTGTCCTTCCACTTTTCTGAACATGACTGGTGCCTCCTGGCCACATGTCCAAAGTATGTGAGAAAGAGCTTCAAAATCCTAGTTTCCATAGAGGAACTTGGGTTCACCATCTCCCTATTTGTTTTTTGACAGTCCATGGTATGCTCAAAATTCTTCTCAAGCACCACAACACAAAGTTGTCAGTTCTTTGGTTATCCTTGGTCGTTGTGCAATTCTATGATGCTTAGTAAATAGTTGCAAAGACCATGGTCTGGATCAGGAACACCTTAGTCTCCAGACTGACATCATTGTTTCTTAGTACTCTGGAGAGGTCCCTGACAGCAGATTTTCCCAATGCAATTCGTCTTTTGATTTCTGACTGCTGGTGCTAAGAGTATTGATTGTAGAACCAAGCAAGCTGTAACTGTTAACAACCTCAATCTCTTCTCCATCTCTTGTGGTGTTGTCAATTGACCCAGTGGAGAGAATTTTTTTCTTCTTGTTGTTGAACTTCAATCCATATTGAAGACTACAGATCTTGACCTTCTGTAGCATATACCTCATGTTCCCCTCAGTTTCAGTAAGCAAGATTGTGTTATCTGTATAACGCAGGTTGTTAATGAGTCTTCCTCCAATCCTCACACCACATTCCTCCTCTTAAAGCCCAGCCTTCCAAATGATGTGTTCTGCAAATAGATTGAAGAGATATGGAGACAGGATGCATCTCTGAGGCACTCCCTTTCTGATTTTGAGTCATACAGTGTTTCCTTGCTCTGTTCTGAGGACTGTTTCCTGGTACAAGTATAGATTTTGCATATGCACAATCAAGTGTTCTGGGATTCCCATTCTCATCAAGATTGATCACAATTTGTTGTAATCCACACAGTCAAATGCCTTTGCAAAGTCAATGAAACACAGACAGATATCACTCTGGCACACTTTGCTTTCTGCCAAGATCCATCTGACATCAGCTATAATGTCTCTAGTGCTACAACCTCTTCAGTCAGCTTGTATTTCTGGTAGTTGTCTGTCAGTGTACTCTTCCAGTACGTTTCTGAGTAATCTTCAGCAAAATTTTGCTTGCATGTGATATGAGTGATGTTGTATAATAATTCCCACTCTGTCTAGTCATATTATTTTTTTTGGAATGGGAATAAATATGGATCTCTTACACTAAGCTGGCCAGTTAGTTGTCCTCCAGATTTCTTGGCAGAACCCGGTGAGTATGTGCAGGGCAACATCTGTTCGTTGAAGTATGTCAGTTTGTATGCAATCAATTCCTGGGGATTTATTTATTTATTTACAATTCTAGCAGGGTGTTATTTAGCTTTCACATTGGTGGTTTTATAAGCTTTATTTCTTGTGGCTAATTCAAGGCATATTGTATATTTGTTGAAAGATTCATTACTAACAACAAATGTAAACATATTTTTCAAACTCTCTTGCTATTTTTTCTTCTATTTTTGTGTCAGTTCTGAAGTGATATTTCTATTACTTCTTACAAATTCCATCTCTGCCATTTACTTATCATTTCCTTAGACTTGCATTATTAACAGTGGTTTCAACCATTAGTCTTCCTGTAGGAAAGCTTTAAGCCATTTGTAAAATTTTTTGAAATTTATTTGCCAAAGTCCAAATTATATGATCCATTTATCACCTAAACTTCAAGTGACCCCAAATCAGATGCTCTGAACTATGAAATCTCTCCCTCGATATATCCTAGGTGTACAAATACTGCATTACTATAATTACTATAAAAATAGAACAATAACTAGTAAGATGTGTAGAAATCTCAAAAGAGGGAAGAAGAGAGGGCAGAGAGGCTGGGAGTAGAGGAAACTCATAGGATCATAAGTTTGATGGGCAGAGGGAGGAGGTGAAAACATCCAACAGGATCTGAAATAGTTGGGGTAATAGTCAGTGTAGATCAATAGTGATTAATTTTATAAGACGCAGTGTAAGGGAATGATCATATTAAACACAATGTGAATGAAGGAATGTATGAAAATTCCCTTCTATTCCTATTTTGTTGAGTGTTTTCATCAGGAAAGGTGTTGGATTTTGTCAAAGGCCTTTTCTGCATCAATTGATAGGATCATGTGGTTCTTGTTCTTAGCTTTGTTAATATGATGAATTAAATTGATTGTTTATCTTATGTTGAACTGTCAATGCATACCTGTTATGAACCCCACTTGGCCATGGTGAATTACCTTTTTTAAATGTATCATTATATATTCTATTGGCCAGTATTTTATTCAGGATTTTTGCATCTATGTTCATGAGAGATATTGACCTATAGTTTTCTATTTTGACAGTGTCTTTACCTGGTTTTGGTATCAAGGATATGTTTGCTTCATAGACTGAGTCTGAAAGAATTTCATCTTTTTCTATTTTCTGAAATAGTTTATGTAGAACTGGTGACAGTTCTTCTCTGAATGTTTGATAAAATTCACTTCATCTGGTCTGGAGCTTTTTTCATTGGAAGTTGTTTTATCGCCTTTTCAATTTCTTCTTTTGTAATGGGTATGTTCAGGTGTTCAATTTCAGTTTGTGTCCGTTTAGGTAGTTTATGAATTTCTAAGTATTTGTCCATTTCCTCTAGGTTTTTATATTTTTTTGAGTATAGTTTTTCATAGTAGCCCACTGTTAACCTTTTTATTTTAGTTGGTTCCATTATGACATTGCCTGTTTCATTTCTTAATTCAGATTATTTGTGTCCTTTCCTTCTTTTCTTTAATTAGTTTTGATAGTTGTTTGTTGATTTTATTGACCTTTTCAAAGAACCAACTCCTGGTTTTGTTGATGGTTTCAATTGTTTTTCTGTTTTCTATTCCATTAATTTCTGCCCTAATTTTTAAAATTTCATTATAAATTTTATAATTTTTGGAGGTTGTCAGCTCTGAAACTTGCTCTTGAACATAAGCTAAAGCAAAATGAAGAAATGGTGAAGTAAAAGAACTTAACAGAGACTTCAAAGGACAGCTTAATAAATCAATGCAAAATATTATAAAGCATGCAAAGATCTGGAAAAAAACAAGAAGAGAAGAACATGACTGATGATTATTAGGCTGAAAGAATTGAAGAAAAAAAATCAAGCTTCAAGTTACAATACTTAAGGAGTCTATGGGCAAAGCATTGAATGATGCAGGAAGAAGCATCAAAAGAAGATGAAATGCTTATAAAAGAATGTATTAGAGGCTGGGGGCAAATCAACACTGTGTATCTTCTCTGTCTTATGTCCTATTTCCATTATATATTCTACTTCATTTTAAGTGCTTAAATAGAATATTTCATTTCATATAAACAGAAATCACTGATAACTACATTTAATCAATGTGTCAGCATTAGTTTCAGAAGTGCAATAAATATCAGCTAGTAGCACTCCCTGGGAAAGATGAATTAGCATATGCAGTTTGTACTCAGACCAAAATGAGACTTTTTTAATATTGTTGTTGTATGCTCTGGAGTTCATTTTGACTCATAATGATGGAGAGTTACTTATAGGGCTTCCAAAGCAGAAATCTTTATGGAAGGAGCAGAGCAACTTATAGGTTTGAACAACAAACCTTTTGGTTAGCTGTTGAATTCTTTAACCACTATACCACCAGGGCTTCTTATATCACCAATACTCTCCACAAAACCCATAATAATCTTTTGATCTATTCAGTCCTATGCTATTAATTTCCATTTCACTCACTGATCTTGAGTTCCCAATCTTGTGAACCAATCACACAGCCACATGAGTTTTGTAAATCTCTTGTGGCTAACTTTGAGAAGAATGGGAATCCCAGAACATTTGATTGTGCTTTTACAAAACCTGTACTTGTACCAGGAGGCAGTCATCACAACAGAGGTAAGAAACATTGCATAGTACAAAGAAAAAGTGTACACCAGCCATGTGTCCTATCTCCAATCTTTTCAATCTTTATGCAAAATAGATCATTTGGGAAGCTAGACTTTATGAAGAGTAATTTGGCATCAGGATTGGAGGAAGATTCATCAACAACCTGTGATAGGTAGATGACACAACTTTGCTTGCTGAAACTGAGAGTGTACCTAAAGCATTTGCTGCAGAAGGTGCAAAAGGTCAAGAGCTGCATTCTTCAATGTAGATTGCAGGTCAACATCAAGAAAACAAAGATTCTCACCAGTGGGCCAATTGTTAACATCATCATATATGAAGAAGAGATTCAGATTGTTGAAAGGTTCAGCTTGTTTGGCTCCACAATTAACACTCATGTTACTCATAGCAGTCAGGAACTCAAAGACAAATTGCATTGGGGAAATCTGCTGTCAGATACCTCTCCAGAGTCCTGAAGAGCAACCATGTCAGTCTATACACTACGGTGCACCTAATCCAGGTCATGGTCTTTGCAATTACTTGTTATGCATCAGAGAGCTGGATAATGACTAAGGATGTTAAAAGAATAAATGCTTTTGAGTTGTGGTGCTGGAAAAGAGTATTGAACATACCATGGACTGCTAAGAGAACAAACAAGTCTGTCCTGGAAAAGGTGAAACCAGGCTGCTCCTTGGAGGCAAGGATGTTGAAATTCTATCTCACATACTTAGGGTACATTGTCACAGGGACCAGTCCTTGGTGAAAGATAGCACACTCAAAAAGGTAGAGGGACAGCACAAGAGAGAGAGAGACCCTGGATGAGATGGATTAGATTGCCTCAATGATTGTGGCAATGGGGGTAGGTGTGTCAGAGACAATGGAATTGGCTCAAGATACAGCAGGATTCAGAGTTATTGTACATATATATGGTTGCTATGAGTTGCAAGCAATTTGACAGCACATAACAACAACAATATTTAAAACACCACTTTTTTCCCCCCTGAAACACTTTGGTTGACTGGACGCACTTTCAGTGAGTAACAGTTAAAACAATCAATGCCACACTTAAAGATGGTTGTGGTTAGTGAAGAGCTGGTGAGAATTCACCAATATCTTCTTCATACTTGAAAGAATCTTTTAGAAATTACAATTTTAGAATAATTTTTACCTTCTGAGTAGTCATGATTCAAATACACACTCTATCATCTTTTCAGCTTTTTTTTAGTTTCTATTAAAAATATTTTCTTCTAAAGCAAAGTAGATATGAATGGCTGAATGGGAAAATAATTTTCTCTGCAAATTTCATTCAGATCATAACAAAAAATTAATAAAACAAATACACTATTTCATAAGTTTACCTAAGTAGCTACTGAAGGCCCAAATCATTTTAGTCAAATTATATTTAGAGAGGTAGGCACAAAAACTTTTTAAAAATATATAGACAAACCAATACAGAGACATCAACAACCCTATGAGAGCTAACAATGGTCAAACTCCTAAATTTACAGTAGATGTTATGTGCCCTCAAGTCTACTATGACTCATAGCAACGCTGTGAACAACGACTCTGAACCCTGCCCTATCCTGAGACTACTTCACCATCTCTGACACTCTTGAGTTCTTTGTTACTCATCCTGTCAATCTATCTCATTGAGAGCCTTCCTCTGTTAAACTGACACTTGTCTGCTGGTATAGAAGATGTAGATTTTGGATTCAAGTAAGATAAAACTCACTGACAGCTCCAATTCTTTCTCCATCTGTCATGATGTTGCCTATCATTCCAATGGTGACGATTTTTATTTTCTTGATGTTGAGATGCAACACATATTGAAGACTGCATTCCTTGACCTTACGTAGCAAATGCTCCAAGTCCTTCTCAGGTTTGATGATTGTGTTATCTACATAATGTTGGTTGTGAAGGTTGTTTAATAGAAATTAAAAAAACTAATGCTTCAAAGCTTGATCCCAGTTTGTCCCTTATGAATGTTATGGTTTTGAGCTTTTCTCCCAGGTCTCTGATCCACCTTGAGTTGATTTTTGGGTATGGTGTGAGATGTGGATCCCGTTTCAGCTTTCTGCAAGTAGCAGTTCATATTTGTCAGCACCATTTGTTGAAGAGGTTATCATTTCCCCATTTGATAGCTATTCTCTCCTTGTCGAATATCTGTTGACCATAGATATCTGGGTCTATTTCTGGGTTTCAATTCTGTTCCATTGGTCTATGTGCCTGTCGTTGTACCAGTACCATGCTGTTTTGGTTACTACTGCTGTGTAGTAGGTTTTGTGGTCAGGGAGTTCTATGCCTCCAATCTCATTTTTGCTTCTCAGAAGTCCAGATTCTTTAATGATATGTTCAACATATAGATTGAAAAGCTATGGAGAAAGGACACATCTCTAATAAACTCCTTTCCTGATTTTGAATCATGCAGTGTTCCCTTCTTCTGTTCGAACAAATAGCTTCCTGGTCTACATGTAGGTTTTACATCAGAAAAATCAAGTGTTGAGGCTGAATCCTTGTGGGAAGATGGGACTGAGGTGTCCCGGGGGTTATAGGTCCTTCATCTGGGGATCCTTGATCCACAGCTGTAGGGCCATCCCATGGGCCGAACAGGACAAGAGACTTTAGTATAGAGGACCTCAGGCAGAGGAAAGCATTTTCTTAGCTCTCTGTGACAGAGGGCTGACCTGAGAGCCTCTGCATACACACTGCCTGAGCTGGCAGCCCTGATTTCTAATCTCATGCCAATCCAGAGAAAAAGGAAGACAATAAGCTCCATGAGAAAAGGTGCATGAGAAACTGCTTGAGTAGAGCAATTGGTCCCACACCACTCAGTGACTTAATACATGAAGGAGGTCTATAGAGTCAGAGTCAGGGGACTACATCAAGAGAGATTCCTACAGGGCTACAGTGCAGAACAGAGGGAACATCAAATACTTCGTTGTTGTGGTTGTTATGTGCCATCGAGTCACTTGTGGCTCATAGCGACTCTATGTACAAGAACCCTAAATGCTGCTCTATCCTGTGCCAACCTCGCCATCTCCGACACACTCTTTCCCACCATGCCAATCACAGAATTGATCCAACTCATAGAGGGTCTTGCTCTCCTGTGCCATCCCCCCACTCTCCCAAACATGAGGTCTCTCTCCAAGGACCAGTCCTTCCTTGCAACATGCCCAAAGTATGGAAGAAGGAGCTTCAGAATCCTT
>NW_006399762.1:23345488-23347802 GCF_000299155.1 Elephantulus edwardii
TAAACAGTTGATGATTGGTCTTCAGTGTGGATTGAGGCCCAACAGCAGGAGATCCAGGATTCCCAGGGAGGAATGGGTGAGTCCCAGGGCTCCCAGCCCCCTGCTGCCGAGCCCCGGCTGCTGCTGCAGCTCCATGAGGCTCCCATCGCTGAACCCCAGGGATCCCCTCACCTGGAATGGATGTTGGACACCCCCCCAGCAGGCTGGTACAACAGAGCTGCCACACCACCGCAGAGTGGACTTGTTCTGGGGAGAATTCTTGGAGCCAAATGGCAGTGGCGGGAGATGGGAGACGCAGTGGCAGGTTTGGGTTTCCTTGGGCAGGCCAGAGAGGAAGATCACCAATACAATGGATTGATGAAAGTCACTGTGAGCTATCTATGACTTGATGATCCTTAACAGTGGCAGTATGTCCAAGGCGACAGATATCCTAAATGCGCCACATCTTTTGATCTGTTTAAAGCCTCTGCCAAGAACTGTTTAGACCTGGGTGAGTCTGTTCACCACTCTCAGATTCCCTTCTTTATTTATAAAGGGGAAGGGCAGTGACACCTACTTCAAATTATAATATGATCACTTATTGGGTGGGGGTTAAAGGTGATGGTGCTGGAATTGGGGACTCTGTCCCTGGCCACATGGTCTTTGGTGAGGGGTGGGGTCCAGACTTGGTGGGGGGACTTTGATGGGGGAGTGTGTCAGCCAGCCAATCTTAGCCCCTGGGGCTAGTTGGCCCTTGGGATGAGCTCCTCAGTCCTCAGGTTGTGCCATCTGACCCCTGGGTAGGAAAAACTGCCTAGAGCATAGAGAGAATTTTATCTAGGATACTTTCCTCCACCCTCTCCTCCAGTACACCCATAAATAACACCCCTAAAGCTCTTCTATTTGTAACTCACAAGTTTGTTCTCCCTAGGTTTGCTCCCTTTCCTATAGGTAACCTTAACACTAAGTTTTACTCCAGACCTGAACCTGAACCCAGTTCCAGAGACAAAAAGGAAATACAACTGACAGCTAAGGAAGCAAAGGAGGATGGAGCCTCAGGGTTCAGTCAGCCATCCCCACTGAACCCACCTGGGTAAACACTTTGCAGTACAGAGGGGAGTAAATGTCCAGAAAATATCCTAACAGAACAAGAAGGCAAGCAGCTTTAACCCAAGACCACCATTAAAGAGATAAAGTGTGCTCCCGTTCCCCCTGCACATCAATGTCTCTGTTCAGCGTGAAGAAGCCATAGAGTCTGCGCCCAATTCCCAAATGAGAAACCCACAAGTGAATAAGACAGTTTGTTTAATCACCACTGGACTATGCTTACTATTGCCCTGTAACATCTGGTCCCCACTGGATCCTTTTCATTTCCTTCACCTGCTCCCCCTACCAACCAAATTTTGCAGCCCTGCAACTACATCCCTGCAATTTTCATCCCTGCCTGTCCTCACCCTTCTGCTCCCAATGCTCACCTCCTTGTATCCCCAACATGTTTTTCCAATAAAATTTAAAAAAAGAAAAGAAAAAGAAAGAAAGAAAGGTATATCTAATGATTAATGCACAGTAGACCAAGAAGACATAACATTGGTCAACATCTATGCACCAAATCATAGACCTGCTAAATACATATAACAACTGTCATCAAAATTGAAGAAAGAAATAGTACCACAGTAGTGGTAGGAGACTTTAACACACCAATCTCACCAAAGGATAGGTCAACTCAGAAGAAACTGAACAAAGATGCAAAAGACCTAAACTACACAGTCAGCCAACTGGACCTTGTGGATGCATGCCAAGCACTTCACCCACTTTCTTCTCAAGTGTGCATGGTACATTCCCCAGAATTGATGACACATTAGGGCACAAAGCAAGCTTCAATAAATTAAAAACATTGAAATAATGCAAAGTATCTTCTCAGACCATAATGCCATGAAACTGCAAATTAACCACAAGAGGATAAAGCTTAGGAAGCCTCCAATGTGGAAGCTAAATAACATCCTGCTAGAACATGATGTTAAAGAAGAACTAAAGAATGAAATTTAAAAAGTTCCTCAAAACAAATGTTAATGAAAATGCAATGTACCAAAACCTCTGGAATGCAGCTAAGGCAGTCCTCAGGGGACAGTTCATAGCAATAGGCAAACACACACACACACAAAAAGAAAAACAAAGAAAGAAGCAAAAGTAATGATCTAACTCAACAACTTCATCAAATAGAAAAAGATCAACAATCTAACACACCAGCCTCTAGAAGAAAAGGGAATTATAAGAACAAGAGCTGAAATAAATGAGCTAGAAAACAAGAAAAACAATTGAATCCATCAATAAGAAC
>NW_006399762.1:23348323-23350011 GCF_000299155.1 Elephantulus edwardii
ATCTCTTCAACATCCATACTGATGCTGCCAATTGACCCAGTGGTGAGAATCTTTGTTTTCTTGACATTGAGCTTCAATCCATATTGAGGGCTGTGTTCCTTGACCTTCTGCAGCAAGTGCTTCAGGTCCTTATCAGTTTCAGCAAGCAGGGTTGTGTCATCTGCATAACACAGGTTGTTGATGACTCTTCCACCAATCCTGATGCTACATTCCTCCTCATACAGCCCAGCATCTCGGATGATCTGTTCTGCATACAGATTGAAAAGGTATGGAAACAATATACATCCCTGATGGACAATACTTTAGAAAATGCAAATTTTTCCCAGAAAGGACTTACAGTACTGTGAGCAGCTCATCCCATACAGTGGACATTTTAATTTGGCTAATAATTCATAACGTTATGAATGCAAGAACAAACAACTTTCACAGACACACTAGAAATGACCTAATACTTATAAAGAAAAACTTTGTATAATGTCAAAAAAGCAGCAGGCAGCTTCAAACATAGTGAAAAAAAAATAAATTAAACCTTTTCCCAAAAAAGCAGAGAATATTAGAGACTTCATGAACACCCTAGAGTCAAGAAAGCAGAAGATATATATTGATATGGAGACATTCAAACAGCTACAAATGAAGGTACAACTTATGGAAGAAACAATGGAAGCCATAAATAAAGGGAATAACTTAGAGGTAGAGAACCACAAAAAATATATTGATGAAGAGTTATTTGGACACCTACTGAAGAAAGTGCAAATGATGGAAGAAACAATGGAAATCACTAAGAAATCAAATGTTCCAGGGACACGGAGTCAGCAGAAACATATTGATGAGGAGGAACTTGCACAAATATGGAAGAAAATGCAAAGAATGAAAGAAAGAATTTAAACTATAGATAAAGAAGTACAAGAACTAAAAATTTTATCACAAGATAGAGAGGGAACTGCCAACACAATACTAGAATTAACAGAAAGCCATGAAATGTAATCCAGAATATTAAGACTGAAATGACAGAAGTGCCGAACACACTTGAAGGACAAAAAAAGTAGAACAGAAGAGATGGAGCAGAGAGTCAGTGAGCTGGAAGAGATGAACCTCAATGGAAGCATACTAGAAGAAAAATCAGTGATGAGACAAAGAAAATTAAGAAAATATTAGAATCATGTGGGATGACATCAACATGAACAACATACATATGATCCGAATTTCAGAATATGAGAGGGATAGGAAAATTATTGAGAATATTGTGGAAGAGGTACTAGAAGAAAACTTTCCAGGTAGTATAAAGAACAAGGAAATCCACATTCAAAAAGTTCAGTGAATGCCAAATAGACTACATTAAAAAAAGGAAAACATCAAGACATATCATAGTCACATTCTCCAAAATAAAAGATAAAAACAGAATACTGAAAGTAACACAAGAAAACTAAAGTCACCTACAAAGCAAAAGCTATCAGATTAATGTCTGGTTTTTTCAGCAGAAACCATGCAAGCAAGAAGACAATGAGATGGCACATACAGAAAGCTGAAAGAAAACAACTATCAGCCAAGAATCCTGTACCTAGCAAAGCTCTCCATCAAATATGAAGAAGAAACCACATCTTTTGCAGAAAAGAAAGAACTTAAGGAATTAGTGAAAACAAGACTGAATCTACAAGAACTTTTAAGTGAAGTCCTTTATACAGAGATAC
>NW_006399762.1:23357181-23366353 GCF_000299155.1 Elephantulus edwardii
CTGGACAATGACTAGGGATGATAGAAGGAGAATTGATGCTTTTGAGCTGTGGTGTTGGAGAAGAATATTGAATATACCAAGGACTGCTAAGAAAATGAACAGGTTTGTCCTGGAGAGGGTTAAACCAGGCTGCTCCTTGGAGGCAAGGATTCTAAAGCTTTGTCTGACATACTTTGGGCATGTTGCAAGGTGGGATCAGTCCTTGGAGAGGAACATCATGCTTGGGAGGAGGGTGGATGGACAGCACAGGAGAGGAAGACCCTCTATGAGCTGGATTGATTTAATGACTGGGGTAATGGGGGTAGGTGTGTCAGGGACAGTGAGATTGGCACAGGATAGGACTTAGGGCTGTTGTACATAGGGTCGCCATGAGTCACAGACAATGCGATGGTACGTAACAAAAGACAGAGGATATAGACAAATTCCTTGAAGCTCATGCTCTACCCAGATAGACATGGTCAGATGTAGAACACTTGAACAGAAACACCAAAAAGAAGAAATTGAGCAGATCATAAAAAGACTCCCCCACAAAAAAAAAGTCCTGGACCAGATGGCTTCATGATTGATTTCTACCAAACATTCAGAGAAGATTTATCACCAATTCTACTTTAAAAATGTCAAAAAATATAAAAGGAATGAACACTCCCAGAAACATTCTATGAAGCAAACATAACTCTAACACCAAAATGAGAAAAAGATATTACCAAAAAAAGAAAACTAAAGACCAGTATCTTTCATGAACGTGGATGCAAAAATTCTTAACAAAACGCTAACCATTAGAATACAAAAGCATGACCAAATGGGATTCATAAGAGATATGAAAGAGTGGTTCAACATAAGAAAAACAATCAGCCTAATTCACCACATTAACAAATAACAAGAATCATATGATCTTAGCAATTGATGAAGAAAAGGCATTTGACAAAATCTCACACCCCTTCTTGATTAAGACATTCAGCAAAATAGGAATAGAAGAGAATCTCCTCAACACAATGAAAAGTATAGATGCAAAACCAAAAGCCAATATCATTCTCAATGGAGAAAGACTAAAAGGTTGGAGGGGGGAGTGTTTTGTTTTGTTGGGTTTTTGTTGTTGTTTTGTTTTTGCGAATAGGGAACAGACAAGAATGCCCAGTGTCACCACTTCTATTCAATATTGCACTGGAAGTATTTGCTCTGGAAATATGACAAAAGAAGGAAATAAAAGGCATCCTGATTGGCAAGAGAAGGTTAAGCTGTTGTTACATGCAGATGAAATGATAGTGTATACAGAACTCAACAAAAAAGGACTCAACAAAAAAACTGTTAGAGCTAGTAGACCAATTTAGTAGAGTGGCAAGATATAAGGTCAATATCCAAAAATTAATTAGTGGGATGCCTCTACAGTAACAATGAGAACTCAGAGAAGAAAATCAATAAAGCAAAACCATTTACAATAACCAACCACAAATTAAGATACTTGGGTGTGAACCTAACTAGAAACACAAAAGATTTATACAAAGCAAACCACAGAACATTTTTGCAAGACACAATAAAAGACCTAACTAAATGGAAAAATGTTCCCTATTCATAGAGAGAAAGGCTCAATATTGTGAAAATTACAATTCTACCTAAAGCAATCTACATGTTCAACACTACCCCAATACAGATATCAAATTCATTTTTCAAGGTAATCAAGTGGGAAATTGTCAAATTTATTTGGAGAGGCAAGAAACCCTGAATAAGCAAAGCACTTTTGAAAAAAAAAAGTGGGCAGCATAAAACTCCCTGACCTCAAAACTTACTACACAGTAGTAGTAACCAAAACAGCATGGTACTGGTACAATGAGAAGCACATAGGCCAATGGAACAGAATTTAGAACTCAGAAATGGACCATTCAGAAATGGATCCATCTATCTATAGTCAACTTATATTCAACAAGGAATTAAAACCTAGCAAATGGGGAAATGACAACCTTTTCAACTAATGGTGCTGACAAATCTGAACTGCTACTTGCAGAAAGCTGAAACAGGATCCACATCTCACACCATACCCAAAAATCAACTCAAGGTGGATCAGAGACCTGGGAGTAAAGCCCCAAACCATAAAGTTCATCAGAGATAAACTGGGATCAAGCTTAGAAGGCCTTGTCTACAGTATAAAGAGACTGCCAAATACAGCCAGTAATGCACAATCTGAAGAGGACTAAATTAATGAACGAAACCTTCGAAAGGTTAAATCTCTGTGCTCATAAAAATATTTTTCCAGCAGGGTGAAAAAAAAATTAACTGGGAACAAACATTTGGCAATACCATCTCCGACAAGGGTCTCATAATGAAAGTTTACAGAAAAATTGATAACCCAATTACAAAATGGGCAAAAGACATGGAAAGACTTTCCACAGAGGAGAGCAATTGGATGACCAACAGACACATGAAGAAATGCTCAAAATCACTGGCAATAAGAGAGATGCAAATCAAAACCACAATGAGATACTATCTTACCCCAGCAGTAGTGGCAAAGTTTAACAGGGCAGCAAGTAATAAATGTTGGATAGGATGTGGTGAGATAGGAACTCTTTTTTTTTTCATATGGAACACTTCTTGCTGATCTTCTCTGTATCATTCCAATTTTAGTATATGTGCTGCCGAAGCGAGCACGAGATAGGAACACGGTTAATGGGATTGTAATATGGTACAAACACTCTAGAAGGCAGTTTGTCGTTTCTTCAAAAAGCTAACGAAGAAATTCCCTATGACCCAACTATTCTACTGCTTGGAATAAACCCTGAGAAAATGACAACTGAGGCATAAATGAAGTCTTGTACACCAATAGTCATAGCAGTGTTATTCACCATAGCAAGAACATGGAAACATCCCAAATGTCCAACCACAAACAAATGTATTGAGAAATTATGGTACATTCACACAATGAAATACTATGCAGCACTCAGGAGCAATGATTTTGAAAATTACTACCTAGCATGGGAGGGACTGGAGATTATTATGCTCAAAAAAGTCTTATAAAGAAAAATACTATATTAGACCGTTATTGTAGAGCAAGTAGGAGGATCCAGGGAGGGGGTAAGGCTTAATCATAGGTTCACACAATTTGATGGTTTGAGGGAGTGGTGGGTAAAAGAAAGGAGAATAATCTGGAGTGAAAAATAATGTATGCAAATTTTGTAAGTAAACGTGTATATAAAATTTTAAAAAGAAATGAAATAAAATTAAACCTACATTTTAAAAAAAAAGTGTAAGCCCTCACATTCATCAAGCAAGGTTGTGTCATCTGCATGTTCATTAAAACTAATAAAATTTAATGATAATTGAAAAAAATAGTTGACTAAAATATTTCAAAGCACAGGTCAAGACAACAAAGCAAAGTATTATAGAAAAATGTGCAAAGAGATGGAGCCAGAAAATAAAAAAGTAAAAACTTGCTTGGTGTTTCTCAAGCCTCACGTTCCAATATTGAATGATGTTATGGGCAAAATCTTGAGTGAGCCAGGAAGCATCAAAAGAAGATGGAGAGAATACACAGAGTCATTTGACTGAAAAGAATTGGCTGAGATAGAACCATTTCAGGAAGTAGCATATGATTAAGAACCAACAGTAATAAAGATCATCCTCCTATCAACCTTCTTTAATAAGGTTCAAGCTGCACTGAAGGCAACAGAGAAAATAAGATTTTAGGAATTGATTGAATATCATTTGACATATTAAAAAAAACCCAGATATAGAACTAAACATGCTTACCAGATTGTGCCCCAAAAATCTGGAGGACAGTTCCTTAGCTATCCGACTGAAAGAGATCCCATTAAAAAAAAAAATAGGTGATCTAGCAGAATGTGAAAATCATCAGACATCATCGTTTGCAAACATATATAAGCAAAATGCTACTTGAGGATCTTAAAAAAATGGCTAGAACAATACATCAATATAGAACTGCCAGAAATTTAGAAGAACTGCCAGATTTAGAAGAGACCGAGGCACCAGGGATATCATTGCTGAAGTCAGATGGATTCTGGCTGAAAGTATAGGAGATCAGAAGGATATCTATTTGTGTTTTATTGACTACAAAGGTATTTGACTGTGTGGATCACAACAAATTATAGCTAACATGAGAACTAGAACACTTAATTGTACTCATGTGAAAGCTAAACTTAGATAAAGAGGTGGTTGTCTGAACAGAGCAAGGAAACACTTTGTAGTTGTTAGGTGCTGTCAAGTCAAGCACAACTCATAACAACTCTGTAAATAGTTCTGAATCCTGTCTTATCCTGTGCTATCCTTATCATCTCTAACAGTAAGCCTGTTGCTGCAGTCACTCTGTCAATCTACCTTGTTATAGGTCTTCCACTCTTTTGCTGACCCTCCAAGGAATAGCCTCTCCTAACAACATACTCAAACTATGAGAAATGTAGTCTCATCATCCTTTCCTCCAAGGAGCACTCTGGTTGCCCTTTTCCTGAGACATTTCTGTTTGGGTATTTTTTTGCAGTCAATGCAGTCAGTGCCCTTCTCCAACACCACAACTCAAAACCATTAATTTTTCTGTCATCTTTATTCAATTTCCAGCTCTTTGTTCAAAATCAGAAAAGGTGTGTAACAGAGATGTATCTTTTCTCCAATTTGACAGTAGGTGGGGAAAACAGACAGTAAACTCTAAGCCAAAGCCAAGCTCTCAAAATAAATACAAGACTGAAGAAGAACTTCTTAGTTTTATAGGTCATAGAGCAGTTTCTCTAAATGGACGCCAGGCTGGCTTAAAGTGCAAACACACAGAGCCTATGTTCTGATTTATGATTGTCCTTTAGGAGAAAAGTAAAACACTTTAACCAGTACAATCCTCAGCACAACACTTAGATGACACAATCCTTTGTATGCAAACACTTGTTACAGCTACTGTTTCAATCCATCTCATAACCCTCAGATAAAACAACACAAAGCAAAGCAAGTGGAAACCCAGTTCCCTAAAGTGACTGCTGTAATACCAAGTTGTCTTTGGTAAGGCTGATCCATTTTGACAGGAAAAGAAACTAAATAAATAAAACACATATAACCTGCCAGAGTGAAGGATGGAGGTGTAGTACAATGAACTGATGTGACATTTCCGTCCATTGCCTCTCACTTTGTGATGAAGTAATTATTCTATTAAGAAGTTTGGGGTGGGGGGAGGTAGGATTAGTGTGGGATATAAGCCCTACCCTACTAGAGGTCCTTTTGTGATGAAATATTTACTGCATTGACGAGATAGGATTAAGGCGAAATACAAGCTCTACCCTACTGGAAGCCTATATATATATGTATATATATGTTCTTCGAAGCTCAGTTATTGCTCTCTCTCTTTGGGATATTTGCTTTCTTGGGACACAGAATCCAGCTACATCACAACTGACAGCCTGCAGGATCTTGGCCAATCCCTCTTCAGTCTCTGCTGTACTGGCCTGCATCACCCATAGTCATATAAGTATTTGCCCTGATGGATTTTGGGTTTCTGTGAGACCTCCCTGTAAACCATAGAAGCTAAAGGACATGGAGGAGTGAGGAACCACAGAATCGCAAGGACTTAGAGAAGTGGAGGAACTGAATAGAGGAGGAACAATTGATGTCAGACATGGAGTGGTAGAGCAGATCAAGCATCTGGAATGTTGTTGACCTTTGCCTTTTAGCAACTTTGTCTGGTACTAATCTTTGGAGAATGAATTATAATTAGATGAAGTTCATATGTTCTTTAGACTAAGCAGAACTCATACTGAATGACCAAGACTTTCATTAAGCCAGTCTGACTTTATCAACGATGCAGTTTTGCTTTCTAAGCAGCCAGCCCAAGGAGAACACTTGTAAGACACAAATGAGAACCAATAAGAAAACTTGGAAGCTCTGAAACATGGCCCCTGTAAACCCCATTCTTACTATAGTCAAGCTGCTCTCAAGAACCATGGAGTTCTAGAGTTAGAGCAGAGGCAACTTATGCTTAGAATCTCTAAATCAGCTATATGTAAACTAACTCATTGCCCTCGAATAAAAATAAACTCATATCTGACCCTACTTTGGATTTCTGAGGTTCTTGAATTAAAACAAGCTTGGAAGAAGGAGTGGCATCCACTTCCAAAATAGCTTGCCTCCATAAACTCTATGAACTTAGAGAAAGGGGAACATTTTCGTGTTCAAAACTTTCATAGAGTTCATAGGGTCACTATGAGTCATCTATGACTCGACAGCATGTAACAACAACAACAAAATTGCATGGTAGGAGATTGTCCATCCTTCTGCCACTGGTAGGTTTGGACCCTCAGACAGATGCACCATACGGGTTAGATACAACTCCCTGTAGGCTGATCATATGATATACTACTCGGAGATGAAAAGATGAGGAACAATGGGGTTGCTTTCATAGTTAGAAAAGCCATTTCTAGATCCATCTTGAAGTACAATATTGGGAGTGACAGAATAATATCCATACATATACAAGGAAGTCCAGTGAATACCACTATCATTCAGATATATGCACCAACAACCAGAGCCAAAGAAAAGGAAATAGAAGGTTTCTACCAACTTTTACAATCAGAGATAGATCGAACATGCAATCAAGATGCATCGATAATAATGGGTGACTGGAACACAAAAGTTGGGAACAGAGAAGAAGAATCAGTAGTTGGAAAAACATGCACTTGGTGACAGAAATGGAGCTGGAGATAGAATGATTGAATTTTGCACAATCAATGACTTAGTCATCGCAAACACATTTTTTAAGAGACATAAACGCAGGTTACACACATGGATATCACCAGATGGTATGCACAGGAATCAGATAGATTACATCTGTGGAAGGAACCGCTGGAGAAGCTCAGTATCAGCTGTGAAAACTAGGCCTGGAGCCGATTGTGGAACAGACCACCAACTACTCATATGCAAGTTTAAGCTGAAGCTGAGGAAAATTAAACCGAATCCACGGGAACCAAAATATAACTTTGAGTCTATCCCACCTGAATTTCAGAGCCATCTCAAGAACAGGTTTGAGGCCTTGAACACGAATGAGGAAAGACTAGATGAGTTGTGGGAGGATGTCAAAGGTATCATCCAAGAAGAGTGCAAACGTTCACTACAAAGACAGAAGAGGAAGAAAAGACAAAAATGGATGTCAGAAGAAACTCTGAAAATAGCACTGCAGCTCAGAGAATCCAAAGCACAAGGAAGAATTCAAGATCCTAAAGAGCTGAACAGAAGATTTCAAAAGGCAGTGCAGGATGACAAAGTAAAATATTACAATGAAAGTCCAGGCTGGGTTTAGAAGGGGTCCTGGTACTAGGGATATTGTTGCTAATGTTAGATGGATCTTGGCTGAAAGCAGGGAGTACCAGAGGAATGTCTATCTGTGCTTCATTGATTATGCAAAGGCATTTGACTGTGTGGACCATAACAAACTGTGGCTGACTCTCAGAAGAATGGGAATCCCAGAACACTTGATCATGCTAATGCAAAACTTATACTTGAACCAAGAACAGTCGTCAGAACAGAGCAAGGTAACACTGCATGATTCAAAATTGGGAAGGGCGTACGCCAGGGATGTGTCTTGTCTCCATACCTTTTCAACCTGTATCCAGAACAGATCATCAGGGAGGCTGGGCTCTATGAGAAGAAATGCAGCATCAGGATTGGTGGAAGATCTATCAACAATCTGCGTTATGCAGATGACACAACCGTGCTTGCTGAAACTGAGGAGGACCTGAATCACTTGCTGCAGAGGGCCAAGGACTGCAGCCTTCAATATGGATTGAGGCTCAATGTCAAGAAGACGAAGATTCTCACCACTGGATTAATTGTCAGCATCAGGATGGATGGTGAAGAGATTGAGATTGTTCACAGCTTTAGTCTGCTTGGCTCCACAATCAACATTCTTGGCACCAGCAGCCAGGAAATTAAAAGACATATTGTGATGGGAAAGTCTGCTGTTAGGGACCTCTCTAAAGTACTGAAGAGCAACGATGTGTCTCTGGAGACTAAGGTGCATCTGGTACAGGTCATGGTCTTTGAAATCACTTGTTATGCGTCAGAGAGTTGGACAATGACTAGGGAGGACAGAAGGAGAATTGATGCTTTTGAGGTGTGGTGTTGGAGAAGAGTGCTGAGGGTACCATGGACTGCTAAGAAAACAAGCAGATTCATCCTGGAGAGGGTTAAACCGGGCTGCTCCTTGGAGGCAAGGATTCTGTAACTTCATCTGACATACTTTGGTCATGTTGTAAGGAGGGACTGGTCCTTGGAGAAGGACATCATGCTTGGGAGGGTGGAGGGCAGGCGCAGGAGGGGAAGGCCCTCTATGAGGAGGATTGATTCGGTGACTGGGGCAATTGGGATGAGTGTGGTGGAAACGAGATTGGCACAAGACAGAACAGAGTTTAGGGCTGTTGTACATAGGTTCGTTATGAGTCGCAAGTGACTCAACAGCACATAACAACAACAATAGGCTATGCCATCAGAGATCCCTATATGTAAACTAAGCTCCTCATTAAGAGCTATCTGAAGGCACAGTGACTCATTCATCCTACCTCAAAGAAACAGAATGAAAGGCCGACTTATTAAGAAAAAACATTGTTCCAAAACAGCTCAGATATAGACCCAGAGAGTCCAACACAAAAAGAGTGAATTGGGAATGCAGGAAAGAATCACTACATTCCTTTGTTGTGGAGAGAGAACAATTGGATACAAAGGGCCTTCATTGGCACTGTGCTTGCATTCTCACCATTAGTGAGGGGTCCTTGGGCATATTCTCCAGGACCTACTTCTGTCAACATAATTACTTAAGATAGTCCTTAATAATGACTATTGCTGTTATTGTTGTTAACTTGCCATTGAGTTGCCTGGGACTCATGGCAAACCTATGTACAATACCTCTGAATCCTGCCCTATTCTGAGTCAGTCTCACTGACTCCGACAAACCTAGCTCCATTACTCCATTATTTGTGTTAATTCATCTCATCCAGAGTCTTCCTCTCCTGTTCTGCCCCTCTACCCTTCAAAGCTTGATGTCCTTCTTCAAAGACTGGTCCATCCTGATGATGTGCCCGAAGTATGTGAGACAGAGCTTCAAAAACTTTGCCTCCAAGGAGAAACTTGGTTTTACCTTTTCCAAGACAGACCTATTTGTTCTCTTGGTAGTCCATGGTATGTTCAATACTCTTCTCCC
>NW_006399762.1:23371072-23380161 GCF_000299155.1 Elephantulus edwardii
GGGGAAGACCCTCTATGAGATGGATTGATTCGGTGACTGGGGTAATCGGGATGGGTGTATCAGAGGCGATGCGGTTGGCGCAGGATAGAGCAGGTTTTAGGGCTGTTGTGCATAGGGTCGCTATGAGTCGGAAACGACTCGACGGCACATAACAACAACAACAAACTATCTTTATCTTGTTGTGGTGCTCGAGTATTTTATAAATTCTAGACATAAGTCCCTTGTCTGGCATACCATTAACCAAATATTTTTTCCCCAGTCTGTGGCTTTTTACCTTGTTGGAGAAATTTTTGGATGTGTGTAGGGATTTGATTCTTAGAAGGTTCATCTGTTTTATTCTCTCCTGGGTGTAGATTTTTCAGGAAGCTTGGAGGATTGTATAGTCCTTGGTTTTAGTCCTAGGTTCATGATCCACTTTGCGTTGGTTTTTCTGTATGGAGTGAGGTGTGACTCTTGCTTGAGTTTTCTACAGATAGTTTTCCAATTTTGTCAGCACCATTTGATAAAAAGGCTGTCATTTTCCCACTTAATTGATTTCATCTCCTTGTCAAAAATCAGTTGACCATAGGTAGATGGGCTGATTTCTGGAATCTCAATCCTATTCCATTGATCTATGTGTCTGTCACTGTACCAGTACCACTCTCTCTCAGCCACCATGACAGTGTAGTAGGATTTGAAATCAGGGACTGAGATGCCTCCTACCATGTTTCTCTTTTTAAGGAGTGCTTTGCTTAATTGTTGTCTCTATCCATTCCAAATGATCTTGGAAATTGCCTTTTCCATCTCGTTGAAGAATGGAATTGGTATTTGTATTGGAGTTGCTTTGAATGTGTAAATTGCCTTTGGTAGGATTGTCATTTTCCCAATATTGAGTCTTGCTGTCCATGAGCTAGGATATTCTTGTATTTCTCCAGCTCTCTTTTTGCTGCTTGAAGTAATGTTTTGTGATTTTCTTTGAATAGATCCTGTATACTTCTGGTTAGATTTACTCCAAATTATTTAATCTTGTGATTAAGTAGCTAACTTTTATTGAGTTGCTTACAACAGTCAGATTCTGTACATTTTACATATATTAATTTACTGGTTTTTCAAGCCAGACTGCTTGTTAGAATCACCAAGGAACAACATCAAAAACTCAACAAAATTATGCTGGAATTCACTTCTAAAAAAGGCAGAGATCAAATTGTCTGCACCTTGGTTACCACTCTAATGTACATCTGGGACTGAAGATGAATGCATCAAAACAATCCTGGCAACAAATCTCAACTCATGACCATTGAGCCAATTCTGACTCCTTGAAGCCCTTTAGCACGTTTCTAATGCTGTTAATCTTAAGGGGAGGACACTGTCCATCTTTCTCTTGTGGAGCCATGTGGTTTTTGATGTGCAGTGTGTCAGGCTATGGACTGCACCACCAGAACTCCTTGACAATAAATCTAAAAGGAAGGTGTTATTTATCTTACAAAAGTGAAAATAAAATATGGTTTACAAACAGCAATGCTGGGACCCCAGTCACACTTGTCTGACTCCAAATATAAAGTCTTTGAGTGGCATACACTTCCTATACCACATGCCTCTGGAAAATCTATGAACTTGGAGAAATGATGATAGTTATGGAAAGGCATTAGGTCTTTTGTTCATAGAGTCACTATGTATCATGCTCGACTCGACAGCAATCAACAGCAACAACAGACTAAGCTAGAGAGTAGTGGTGGTTTAGTGGTAGAATTCATTCATTCTTTCCATACAGAAGTTCTAGTGGTGAAATCATTAAGTGCTTGACTAAGCACAAAGCTTGTTCATTGAACTAATCTCTGAGATGGAATAGACCCGGCAATGTGTTGCTATAAAGATTTTATAGCCTGGGAAACCCAATGAGGCTGTGCTACCCTGTCACGTAGATCACTAAGAACCAGAATCAACTCAATGTCGCACAACACACAGGAGACCTGGGTTCAACTCCTCTCTAATGTGCCATAAACACACCACCAGTTCTCTATCAGTGGAAACTTGGGTGTTACTCTAATATGCATTAGGTTTCAGGAGACATACTAGGAATAAATAAGCTTGGCGAACTCTTTTCAAATGTCAGCTATGAAAACTATAGATCAGGCCATCTTCCCTGTCCACGTGAAACCTTTAAAGTCAAGCTGTGCAGTTTTAGAGGGTACAAGATCTACCTCTGACTCATGAGGTGCAACACCTACAGGAAGCTGTTTCAAAATGCTAATTGACTTTGCTCTCCAAAAGAAACCCATGGCAGATAAATTGGATTGTCCTCTACAGAAAAAAGAACAAAAATTGCCAATTGGAAGAAATTTAAAAGAAAAGAACCAGCTGTGCCATCAAATTCCAGAGGGTCATCACTAGTGCAGTCCTTGCTGATATAATGGCCAAGAGGAATCAAAAGCCTGAAGTTAGAGAGAAGACCTAATGAGAACAGACTATCAGGGCTGCCAAGGAAGCAAAATACGCTAAACAAGAATCTAAAAAGAACACCGTGGCTGTTACTAAGGCTCCTTCAAAAGCAGCACCTAAACAAAAAATGTTGAAGCCTGTTTCTGCTCTCCGAGTTGGTGAAAAATGCTAAGTTGCCAGATGAGAGACTTAAACAAAGATTCAATTATAATTCTAAAGCAAAGGAAACTATGGATTATAATCAAGTTTCAGTACTGTTGTACATAAAATCATCATGAGTAGCCAGAGCCAGTAATTGTTGTTATGTGTCATTGAGTTGCTTGCGATTCATAGCAACCCTATTTACAACAGCCCTAAACCCTGCTCTATCCCTTGCCAATCTCATTGTATCCGACACACCTAGCCCCATTACTACAGTGACAAAATCAATCCATCTCACTGAGGGTTTTCCTTTCCTGCGCTGTCACTTCACCCTCCCAAGCATGATGTCCCTCTCCAAGGACTGGTCCCTCCTCGCAACATGTCCAAAATATGTCAGATGAAGCTTCAGAATCCTTGCCTCCAAGGATCAGCCTGGCTTCACCCTCTCCAGGACGAACTTGTTTGTGCTCCTACCAGTCCATGGTACATTCAGTACTCTTCTCCAGCACCAAAGCTCAAAGGCATCAACTCTCCTTCTATCATCTCTAGTCATTGTCCAGCTCTCTGAAGCATAGCAAGTAATTGCAAAGACCATGACCTGTATCAGGAACACCTTAGTCTCTAGACTGACATCATTGCTCCTCAGTACGTTGGAGGGGGCTCGGACAGCAGACTTTCCCAATGCAATTCATCTTTTAATTTCCTAGCTGCTGGTACAAAGAGTGTTGATTGTAGAGCCAAGCAACCATAATAGGGAGCTCCAGTGAAGAGTTGCACTGCTAGCCTAATGGCAGGTAGTTCATAATGAATACACAGGAGAAATAAATACAATCTCCTCCCATGTGAGTTGTTGTTTTTATGTGCCGTCGAGTCGCTTGTGACTCATAGCGACCCTATGTACAACAGCCCTAAACTCTGCTCTGTCCTGTGCCAACCTCACTGTCTCTGACACTCCCATCCCGATTATCCCAGTCACTGAATCAATCCACCTCATAGAGGGCCTTCCCCTCCTGCGCTGTCACTCCACCCTCCCAAGCACGATATCCCTCTCCAAGGACCAGTCCTTCCTTACAACATGTCCAAAGTATGTTAGATGGAGCCTCAGAATCCTTGCCTCCAAGGAGGTCCGGTTTAACCTTTTCTAGGATGACCTCTGAAAACTTGCTGAAGGGTCAGGTATGAGTCAGTCCCAACTCCACAGCACATAAAAACAACAATTAAACCTCAAAAACCACAAAGCATTATGTGTTTGGGGAATGGCGGCCTCATCTGTAGGGAGTTACACTGCTAATCCAAAGTCTGAGCCTTTCTAGTGATTTGAATTCATCAGTGGCTCTGAGGGAGAACGAGGGGCAATCCTTCTGTGTGGTTTAAAGTCTCAGAAAACCTACCAAAGGGTCTACTATGAGTCAGTTCTAACTCAATGTCAATGAGTTTGTTTTAATTTTTCCATTCATATAATGCACATAAGAAATCCTCTCTGTAATTTCTTTACACCTTGTTGTTAGGTGCCACTGAGTCGAGTATAACTCATAACCACACTAGGAACAAAAGATCTGAACCCTGTTCTATCCTGTGTCATCCTCACACTTCCTGGCACACAAGAGCCCATTGCAGCAGTGACTGTATCACTCCTTTACACTTAGATTTAAAAAAAAAATAAATGTATGACCTTGGCTGAAAAAATAAACATGATCCTGGTCACGGAATTACTCCAGTTTGCACATGACTGGGAAGCTGCCCAAGCTCTAGCCAGTGCTGAAATCAGTCATTTCACTGTTTACTGTTAAACGTTATCTCCCCAATTGGCTGCCTCAGAGTCCAGTCTCTCCTTCAGCCAGCTCTCCACGGCTCAGCCTGCGCTGTTTTCTCATATGAACATGCAGGGGCAGCAGCAACCAGGAACACTTCCTTCTCTCAGCTGATATTTCCCCTCTGGGCCTTGAAAGCTCAGAAGCCATTTGCCAGCAGTTTTCTTCGCTGCCCACAGTAGCTCAAATAGAAGTTAACAGAGCACTCATCAGATTTAAAAAGAAGGAATAGAAAGGAAACTGAAGCCTGTGTTGCTATCACTTGGTGTATCCACCTAGCAGGCATGTGAGCAACAACCTTGGATCATTTTACCTGAATCTCGACAGCCTGCAAAGCATTCTTCTTGTTTAGTCAGACTGAAGCAGAGGCAATCTATCTCAATGCCAAGGACAAGAAATAAAGTGAAAAGAATGTAAACAGGAGAGAATAGACTACAGAAACATAATTATTTAGAGAGGAGAAAGAAATAGTGTACAATAAAATGCAGGGGTTTTTAGGGTGTGACTGGGGCATTTATTAGCTAACTTGAGAAACAGAGTGTGCAGTGGGGTGTTTAAACCAGTGACCTGCACGGAACCAGGGAATGAAAGGGCAGAGTCACTTAGTGACATGCGGATACTCCACAAAATTTGTGCCACCGCACTGGCTGGTGCAGATCAGGAACCAAGTTGTCTGACTTGATTTGAGATTTAGCATGACGTGGAGCCCAGAGGATGTTTACTAAGCTCAGCAGATCACCAAAAGGCTAGTGATTTGAACCTTCCCAGCACCACTGTAATAGGCCCAATGATCTATTTCTAAAATGAATAAAGCCCAGAAAATCCTATGGAGCAGTTCTGTCCTGTCGGATGAGTCAAGACTCTACTCACTGGTACACAATAACAACCACTACACCAGCTGGCCTCTAGGGTGGAGTCCTGGTTCACCTGTTATACAATTCTCCACAACAATCTTGAAAGGCAAGCATTATCATTATTTGCTTTCAGTGATACTCAAATGTAACCCAATTCATAAGTGGGCAGCATGTTTTTGAAATGAGATCTGTTTGCTTCTAAAACAGATGTTTCTTTGATTCTGTGTCCCTCTGTGACTAAATAAACGACAAGAAGAATGTTAGGGCAGCTTCTGTCCTCTAATAAACAGAATTAGATGACTTATTTGAGCAACAACTTAGAGACCCATGCACGGGTTAAATAAAACAAATCATCAGAGAATGAGAAGAGAGATGTTTTCAAGGAAGATCTTGAGGCAGGTTTGTTATTTACATTCAGGGAAATTCTTACACTTCTATGAAAAAAGATGTTTTCCTTTGAATTAAATGACATTGACTGGAGAGAGAACATATAGTGTATTTACTCACATCCGTTCCTCAACAGCTCTCCAACTTACAGTGCACCTGTTACACCAGCAGATTCAGAAGCAGCAGGAGAGGTAGAGTTCATATTAAACTTAGGTTGATTTTCAAAATGATAAAATCACGTTTGCTCACAATTCCCTTCACATTTTTTTTAACTTATCATTAAAACTTCCCAGGTCATATACAAGTTACCAGAAAGAAATTTATTAACCCTCTTTTATGGCTTAACTAGAGATAGTTGCAAAAGAGTAAAAGTAAACATGTTCATCCAGTTTCTAATTGAGAGGAATGAGCATAGAGTTTAGTTACTCCTCATGTTAAAAGAAAGATGCTTAAGTCAAAAGAAATGTCCAACTAGTGCAAAACAAAGCACATCACAAAAGAACATCACAAAAGTTTGACAGTCATGGATTTTCGTAGTTGGTGGCCAATTTGCCCAACAGCTGGTAAACTAAACTAAACACACATGGGGAACAAAAGTCAAGCAAATACACGTCCAAAAAAAAAAGTCAGAGGAAAATGGTGAAGCATACTACACCGAATGGGTTGGTCTGTGACAGTGGTGACCAGGAGGCTGGGAATTGATTGAAAGTTGATTACTTACCCACACAGGCAGAAGGTTCATTTCCTGCAGGAAGACCATTAGGACAGCTGCAGTCCTGCAGAGCTGAGACGCTGATAAAACTAAACTGCAAAAGTATTGACGACAAAGTAATAAAAAGAAACAGCAACATCCTGGTGAGTTTGAACTTCAGTAGAAAGTGGGCTGGTTTTGCTAGAGAAGAGCCCAAGTAAAGCGAGTTTGTCTGATCTCACACTTGTCCACTAAGGTTGGCCTTAGGTCTTGGCACATCTTTTTGCTCTAATATTGTGCTCTTCCTCTCCAGCTTCCTTCACCTGCAACTCAAGACAGCTTCCAGGTGAAGCCTGGGAAAGGGCCACTCCAGATTTCTTTATCTACATTTTCTGGAGCAAGAAATACCTGAGACCTTTATGACAAGTTTAGCAGAGTTTAACCGGCAAGCTCTGGAGGCCTGCAGCAGGATTCCCTACAAAAAGCAGAGTAGTGAGCAAGCAAAGGTTAGAAAGGAAAAAAAGAAAGAAAAGCATAGAGGGAAAGTTACAGGCACGACCCTTGAATGAACCTGAGAGAAGAAATAGAGAGATATGATTCTTCCCCAAGCACAATTTCCCTTTTTGAAAAGTGGAATGACTCTTTCCCTTTTAAAGCTCCTTGGACTCCACCTCCTCTGGTTTAGTGACACTCGAGTGAGCCTCTGTGTGCAAATGTGAATGTGGACAATTCCACACCACAGGAAAGCAGGGCGGCTGCCAAAGAGGAGATAACTCACCACTCACCACAGATATTCTGGGCAGAACCCAGGAAAGGGCAATTAGTGCATGTGGAGAAGCTCATGGTGTCTGGGATGTACCTGTTGAATACGGACTCTGCTTTACTATCTTGAAGGACGGAAACAAAATTAAGCCACACTATATAAATCAATGATAGTCATCACTCAAATTCATAATAATTTATTATCCACATGAGCAATACTAACGATAACTCCCTCTCAGCTCATTATTTGAGTGAATGCCAACTTGCCTGCACATTCCTGAAGCTTAATCTTTCCTTTTCACTCCTGCTTATTTTATTGCGGAATTTATGAAATTACTGTTTCCAAATCAAAGGGAAGTCCCTAAAGCCAAATGGAGGGATATAGTATGTACAGGCACCTTTTCTTTCAGCGTGAACATAATCAAGCATTGCAAGGGGCTAGGAGTGTAGGGGGAAGGGAAGACAGTTAAGGTAGTGCAGGGTTGGGAAAAACAAGCCCATCATGCAAATATTAGGAAGCACTGGAAACCAGCACAGCTGAACGCTGGGCCCACTGTCTTCATTACAGCAGTAAAACTTAAAAGCATACAGCCTTGATTGATCTGTCTGCATCTCCACTGTGTAATCAGAGCAACAGCAATTCTTTCAGGAGGAGTATAGCAAGAATCCAGAACTAGCCAGCTTGGGCAAACCATTTACATGAAATTTGATGGAAAATGGAAGCTTTAGGCCATTTATTCCAGCCTGGAAAATGGTCATTCATTCACATTGCCCAGACGTAGTGTTTCAAACACTTGTCAAAATGTAGATAAAGCAGCAAGAGCCACAAAAGTAAGTCCCAAGAGTAATTTTTTTTTCATCATACAGAAAAATGGGACTAACTCTAAGCCTGATTCTCATACGTGTTTATGTTCTAACTACTCTACAAAGACTATGTCACTTTTCTGAATCAATTAAAAATTAATTTCTCTGATTTTGGCCAGCCTCTGCCAGGCTGCTCTGAACCTTTATAAGTTCAATAGACTCTGAGCAGGTGGAACAAAAAAAGTCATGTGAAGTGTGCAGATGGAATATTCCATTGCTTCTTTGGACTCACTCAGACTTAAGATTCAGAATGTGTGTCCTACAAACAACCTACCCTGATTATTCAACTTACTAGCTTTGTTAATAAGCTTCCCCATTGCTGGAAAAAGCAATTGCCACTGTTACAGGTAACAGCAGTTCAAGGGCCTTAGAAGATACTCAAACTTCAAACTATGTGAGTGGAAAGGTGGGAATTATGTGGAATAAATGGAAAATAACCCACAATTATATTCAATTAGCTTTTTGGGTTCCTCATATTGTTGTTTGTTATTGTTATGTGCCATCAAGTCGCCTATGACCCATACGATCCTATGTACAGAAGCTCTGAACCCTGCCCTGTCCTGAGCTAGTTTCACTAATTCTGACACACTAAACCCTGTTGCCTCAGTTGCTGTATCAATGAATCTCATCCTGGAGAAGGACAAGTCTTTCCTGGACTCATGTCAAAGTATTTATGAGAGAGCTTCAAAATCATAGCCTCCAAGAAGAAACTTGGCTTCACCCTCTCCAAGGCAGACCTATTTAGTTTCTTTGCAGTCTATAGCATTCAAGACTCTTCTTCAGCACAGCAATTAGAAGACATCGATTCTTCTGTCATCCTTAGTCATTGTCCAGCCCTCTGATGCACAGCAAGTAATTGTGAAGACTATGGCCTGGGTTAGGTGCACCTTAGTCTCTAGACTGAAATCCTTGCTTCTTAGTACTCTGGAGAGGTCCCTGACAGCAGATTTTCCCAATGCATTTTTTTCCTTGATTTCCTGCCTGCTGGTGCTAAGAGTGTTGATTGTGGAGCTGAGTAAGCTTGTATTGTTAAAAACCTCATTCTCTTCTCCATCTGTCATGGTGCTGCCAATTGGTCCAGTGGTGAGAATCTTTGTCTTCTTGATGTTGAGCTTCAATCCATATTGAAGACTACAGTGTTTGACCTTCTGCAGCAAGCAC
>NW_006399762.1:23380261-23381959 GCF_000299155.1 Elephantulus edwardii
TTCTTTTCTGTGCTCTGAGGACTGAGTATAGGTTTCCTATGAGCACAAAATAACTTTCTCAGGAGAGAAATTATGTACTCAAACCATCCTATTCCTTTCTTCCACACTGGAACAACGCTAATTGCGAGATAGAAGTGACCATTCCTGGAAGAGGTCCTGGTGGTGGTGGCACTACTCTCTCTGTTCATCTCTCTAGAGATGAAATGTAGTATCATTACTCTACAGGAGAACATACTTTTCAATAGTTTGGTTTTTGGAAGCAGACTCCTAGGCGTCTCTTGGGAGGCATCTCTGGGTAGACTAGAACTTATCTTTTGATTGGCAGTGAAGTACACTGCCCAGGGTCTCTTTGGTGAGATACGTAAATTACTAAATTCACCACTTGCCTGTCACTTTGTTGTATGTGGTAATTTGGCGTTGCTGTGATATTGGAAGCTATTCCACTGGTTGTGCAAATAGCAGCAGGGTCAGCCATGGTGGAAAGTTTCAGTGGAGCTTCCAGACTAAGAAAGCCTAGGAAGAAATGTCTGACAATCTACTTGCAAAATTTAGGCAATGACAACCCAATGGGAGTACAGTCTTATTCTGACACAACTCTGATAATAAAAGAACAGTGTCTGATGCAGTGCTGGAAGATGGGCTTTCTAGGTAGGCAGGCACCCAGAATGGACAGTGGTCAAAACAGTGGACTCAGTCAGAGGATGAGGCAGGTTTCAGGTCACCATCAGCTGGGGGCCAACTAAATGTCAACTTACAACATTTAGTGAATTGAGGGTGGGTAACAACACCTTCATATTGGAAGCATATTCATACTTCTCCCCCCACCCCAAATGGACCACAGTTTGTAGACTGAGCTACCAAACTCTAACCAATCATACAAAGCAAGATCCTATATACACAGGGTCTCCGTGAGTCAGAATTAACACTAAGATTTGGAACCTTTACGTGAACAGATGGCCAGCTCTTTCTCCTGTAGAGGCAGTGAGTGGTTCAGATACTAACTACATGGAAAGGTTAGTTCAAATACTACCTACCATGGAAAGGTTAGTTCAAATACTAACCTTTTGGTTAGCAGCTAAGTGCTTAACTACATCCTCCAGAACCACCATCATGCTTTTCAATATACTATTTTTCCATGTGTGAAAAAAAAGCCATAGTTGCAGAGAATAATAACGGTAGCTTTTTTTAAAGTTTCCTTTTTTTAATTAATTTTAATGAAAGTTTACAGAGACTTTGGATTTCCATCCATTCATTGTTGCACTTTTCTCCCTGCCCACCCCTCCCCTCCAATTCACTCTTCTCTTTGAAAAGTAAAAGAAAAATTCTTTCATCGCTATGCAATCCCTCCCCCCAAGTTCGCTTCACTATGCAGCCTTCATTCAGGATTCCTGTCATGACAATAATCATATATGCCTTTTAAACAGTTCTCTCCCTCATCTGTTTCAATGCAATATACATTATTTATCCCTGCTTTCTCAATCTCCCCTCAACCTCAATGTCAGTCCCATTTCACAACAATGGCACTATGCAATATTTGTCTTTTTTTGTGACTGAGATATTTCACTCAGCATAATGTCCTCCAGGGTCACCCATTTTGTATAATATTTCATGATTTCCTTGTTTTTCAATGCATCGTAGTATTCCACTATGTGGATATACCAGAGCTTCTCTAGCCATTCATTTGTTGATGGGAACTTG
>NW_006399762.1:23391629-23393450 GCF_000299155.1 Elephantulus edwardii
AGGTTGTAGATGAGTTTTCTTCCAATCCTAATGCCACATTTCTCCTCATAAAGCCTTGCTTCCTGAATGATCTGCTCTGCATATAGATTTAAAAGGCATGCAACCCTGACACATTCCTTCCCTCAATTTGAGCCATGCAGTGTTTCCTGCTCTGTTTTGAGGACTGCTTTCTGGTCCAAGCATAGTTTTCACATAAGCACAATCAAGTATTCTGGCATTCCCATTTTCCTCAATGTTAGCCACAATTCGTTGTGATGCACATGGTCAAATGCCTTTGCATAGTCAATGGCATAAACATAGACGTTCCTCTGGTACTCCTTGCTTTCTTACAAGATCTATCTGACATTGGCAATAATGTCTCGAGTGCCATGCTCTCTTCTAAACCAGCTTGTATTTCTGGTAATTACATTTTGCCTGGGTTAATGTTGTCATTGGAGCCTCTCAATGGTATAATGGTTAACACACATAGCAGCTAACTGAAAGAATGGAGATTCAAGACCATCCAGAGATACCTTCGAAGAAAAGTTTGATAAATTTAAAAAGTAGTTCTTTAAAATCCAAAGGGGCGGTCTCTGCATGAGCTTCACCATGCATCTCCACACAAGTGTTGCCCTGCATCTCTGCATGGTCCTGTGTCTCTCTGCAAGCATCTCCATGCTCCTGTCACAGCACTCCATCTCTGTTGCTGACATCTGCACATCCAGTCAATTAAGTAGGTAACTGACTTAAAAATTTCTTAGTGTGTCTTGGGCTTGTCTCTAGAGCACTAGACCACAGCACTGCTGCCTAGCGGGGTCCCACCCCCTCTGACTGGAAGCAACTGGCCCTGCCCCCTGGACACCTGAACACTCCTGAAGGACCTTATTGGGTTGTGGGGACACTCCTGTCTGCTGTCTGGAATCATGCTGGACCTTTTCCTGGAAGTTCCGCCTCCTGCCACCCAGAAGTGTCACCCACCCCACCACCCAGAAGTCCCACTTACATGACCAGGGGGTCCTGAACTGAACATCTGGAGGCTTTGGTGCCACAACCTGGACACCCCAATCCCAATGCCTGGAGGACAACCTGCTGCAACCCCTCTGAACTGCACCAGAGACATCAGTATCACAGGTGAACCCATTTAATTTCCTCTCCTTTCCCAAAACATGAACTGCCTTTAGACCAGAGAACCTTGGACTGGCCTAGCTGCAGCAGTTGTCTGACAGAGGAAGATTCTGTTTCACAAGCCTATTCTCTCCCCAACTGAAGCAAATTTTCCCTTTAGTTTCACACCCTCCTCTGGAGCAGTGACGTCAGACCAAGAGCCTGCTAACTCCTCAAGCATTAAAAACTCTACAATAGCAATGTCACAAAGGAAGCAGGTAACTTCACACCCTACACAAGCTCAAAGCAAGATGGCACCCCCAAAAAGTGACATAGTGTCAATGGATTTCCTGAAGCCAGAAAGTATGATGAAACTTTCTGACACAAAATTTAAAAAGAAAAAACACCAGTGAGTGAATATTTTCAATGAATGAAAGACAAACTTGAAGAATTACAGGACACAGCAAGCAAAAACGAAGAGGATCTTTAAAAAAAAAATCCAAAACAATGCAGATAAAAAAAATGAGGCATTAGAGGCTCTGGGAAAATAAGAAACCACATTCCAGTATATGAGGACCAATATTTCAGATGCTGTCAACATATTGGAGGGACATATGAACAGAGTTAAAGAGATGGAACACAGAACCAGTGAAATAGAAGATAGAATTGTCACCACTGATCTGCTAGAACAAAAGACAGAATAAAAGAGGAAGGGAAAAGAATAAAACCTAAGAATAA
>NW_006399762.1:23394939-23396218 GCF_000299155.1 Elephantulus edwardii
ATAAATGAAATAGAAAACAAAAACAATTGAAACCATCAGCAAAACCAGCAGTTGATTCTTTGAAAAGCTTAATTAAATTGACAAACCACTAGCAAAACTAACAAAGTAAAAGAAAGAAAAGACACAAATAATCCTAATAAGAGATGAAGCAGGCAATGTCACAACAGAACCAACAAAAAAATGGAATATTATGAAAAATTATACTCAAACAAATATGAAAACCTAGAGGAAATGGACAAATATTTAGAAACTCACAACCAGCCTAAACTGACCCAGAACAAAATTGAACATCTAAACAGACCCATTACAAAAGAAGAAATTGAAAATATAATAAAACAACTTCAAAAATTAAAAAAATGAAACCCTGGACCAGATGATTTTACAAGTGAATTTTATCAAACATTCAGAGAAGAACTGTCACCATACATAAACTATTACAGAAAATAGAAAAGGATGGAATTCTCTCAGACTCATTCTATGAAGCAAACATATCCTTGATACCAAAACCAGGTAAACACACCACCAAAATAGAAAAATATATGCTAATATCTTTCATGAACATAGATGCAAAAATCCTGGCCAATAGAATCCAATGATATATATACCACCATGACCAAGTGGGATTCATAATAGGTATGCAAGGATAATTCAATATAAGAAAAACAATCCGTGTAACTCATCACATTAACAAAACAAAAAAAACTAAGAACCACATGATCCTATCAATTGACATAGAAAAAGCCTTTGATAAAATAGGAATAGAAGGGAATCTTCTCAATAAAATAAAAAGTATATATGCAAACCTAAGCCAACATTGTTCTTAATGGAGAGAGATGGAGAGAGATAAAAGGCAAACCCTTCAAAAACAGGAACTAAGCAAGGATGTCCACTATCACCTCTTTTATTCAATATTGTATTGGAAGTCTTGACGATAGCAATAAAACAAGAGAAGGAAATAACAGGTATCCAAATTGGCAAAGAGGAGGCAAAATTAACTCTATATGCAGATGATATGATAGTATACTTAGAAAACCTGAAAAACTCAGCAAGAAAATGACTGGGCATAGTTGACCAATGCAAAGTGGCAGGATACAAGATGAACATACAAAAATCAATTTTATTTCTCTACAGTGACAAAGAGACTATACAACTGGAGCTAAGAAAAACAATACTCATCACAATAGCTAATCACAAGATTAGATACTTGGGACTAATTCTAACTAGAAGCACAAAAGATCTATTCAAAGAAAATTACAAAACATTACTATAAGAAACAAAA
>NW_006399762.1:23397468-23399107 GCF_000299155.1 Elephantulus edwardii
AAACCATAACTGCCACTCAAGCAGATATATGCACACCCATGTTTATTGCTGTGTTGTTCACAATAGCAAAGAGGTGGAAACAACGAAAGTGCCCCTCAACAAACGAATGGATAGAGAATCTGTAGTATATTCCCACAATGGAATACTACACAGCAAGGAAAACAAGGAACTCATGAAATAGAAAAAATGAGTGACCTGGAGGACATTGTGCTGAGTGAAATATCTCAGTAACAAAAGGACAAATACTGCATAATGCCACTGTTGTAAAACAGGATTGATATGGGGGTTGGGGAGGAACTAAGAAAAGAGGGGATAAATAATGTACACTGCGTTTAAACAGATGAGGGAAAGAACTGCTTAAAAGGAATATATGATTAGGTACTATCTGAATGACAACAGTCCAGAATAAGAGCTGCATAGTAATGTGGACGGGGTTGGGGGTGGGAAATTGTACAAAAATTAAAGACTTTTTTTTTCAAAGAGAAAAGTGCACTGGGGGAGTAGGCAGGGAGGAAAATGTGTAACAATGAATAAATGGAAATCCAAGTTTGCCATAAACTCTCATTAAAATCTCAATAAAATTTTTTTTAAATCCCTAAGGGGCACATTTCCACTTTGATATGTGTGGGTTTACCAACAGTCAGAGCTGATTCAATTGACAAATGGTTTGATTTTATATTTTTTTAAAAATGCTGTCATTAATGGTGAGCTTGTCAACAGTGGAAAAATGTCAAGAAGCACTGTATGAACAAGAGTCAATGGTAACAAAGAAAGAAGTTCAAGTGCCACTGAAGATCCTGGGGGAAAATAAAAAAGGCCCCAGAAATAGATTGGATACTGACTGACATTTTTCAACTTAACAGATGTAAGCTTGGACTTGCTCACCAGTCTATGCTAGGAAATTTGGAGGGCAGCTGCTTGGCCAACTAACTGGAAGAGATCCATATTTGTTTCCATTTACAAGAAAGGTAATCTAACAGAATGTGGAAATTATCAAACAGTATCATTAATACCACATGCAATCAAGATACTTCTGAAGGTCATCCAAAAACAACTGGAACAATACATTGACAGGGAACTTCCAGAAGTTCAAGCTGAATTTACAAGAGGTCAGGACACTAGGGATATCATTGCTGATGTCAGCTGAATTTTGGTTGACAGCAGAGACTATCAGAAGAATGTCTGTGTTTTATTAACTAGTCAAAGACATTTGGTATGTGGATCACAACAAACTATGGCTAACATTGAGAAGAAAGGGAATCCCAGGACACTTAACTATGCTTATACTAAATCTATATCTAGACCAAGAAATTGTTATCTGAAGGGAACAAGGAAACACTATATGGTTTAAAATCAGGAAGGGTGTGCATTCGAGGTATATCCTTTCTTCATACCCATTCAATCTGCATACTGAGCAAATAATTTATGAAGCTATTCTCTATGAAGAAGAATGTGTCATCAAGATCAGAAGAAGACTTCATTAACAACCTGTGCTATGCAGACGATTCAACCTTGCTTGCTGAAAGCAAACACTCTGCTGTTCCTTGCTCTGTTCGCACAACAGCCTCTTGCTCTAGGTTTCTCATAAGCACAATTAGGTGTTCTGGGATTCCCATTCTTCTCCGTATATATAATATTT
>NW_006399762.1:23400378-23402163 GCF_000299155.1 Elephantulus edwardii
AGGACTTCGAAGCTCTAGCTGACATAACTTTGAGCATGTGGTCAGGAGAAACTAGTCCCTGGAGAAAGGCAACATGCTTAGAAGGGTGGAGAGACAGCGTAGGAGAGGAAGACCCCAGCTCAGGAGAAGATGAGATGCATTGACACAGTAACTGGGGCAATGGGGGTAAATGTGTCAAAGATAAGTGAAACTGGCTCAGGATAGAGCAGAGTTCAGAGCAATTGTACACGGGGTCACTATGAGTGGCAGGTGACTCAATGGCACATAACAAAACAACAGCTTTCAGTATCATGTTATCTTAAGAAATAATCCGAGATAGAATTAACAGCAATTCAATAGATTAAGTGAGGACCTTAGTGTCGCTTGGTGGTGAAATAATTTGGAAAATGATCTCAAGCGTGGTTGTATGACTTATAGAGTGTGATTAATGACGTTGAATTGTCCTTGTAGAAATGATTGGTGTTTTATATCTTTGACTGCATTTTCACTCAAATATGATGTATATAAAAATAAACATTTGCTTTTGCCATCCTGGAGAAAAAGAAATAATTCTCAAATGAGCCCTCATCCCCACTCTTACTCATGAGACCAGGTCACCCAGAGGGAGTGTACATGTCCCTTACAGGCTGCTGTTCTCTGCCAACTTCTCAGATGTGTCCTTAACATTTATAATTCCACCTGAGCTGATCTCTCTGACGCCCAGTGAATGCCACAATTTATGTCATTTTGGAAATGCTATAGCCTTCCTCAGCGATCCATAAAAAGTGCCTGGAGAGAAAATGAAAGAAAGGCAGCCATTAAATTAAATAAATAGACATCCTAATCTTCAAGGAAGTCTTAATTGGTATTGAGACAGATAAATGTAAATCTTAGGGGGGAAAAATAGCTCCAAGAGTGAATGGGGATGTCTTATTTGTGAACTAACCAATAAATGGTGGTGTTCCAAATTCTACACAGAAGTATATTGGTGTGAAAGGAAGAAGGGATTTAGCCACTTCTACTTTGACTAAAGGACATCTCAGGACAATTGTTAAGGCGCCAGACCCTAGATCCTGTGTTAGCTCACTTGACTGAAGTCTACGTCACAGGAAGGATCCATGCTCTCCTTGATCACCCGTGGCTCCAAGTTCCCTGGGTTCATTCACTTGTATCTGCTAAGCCAAAAATAACAATTATGGCCATTAATAGTCTAATGGCCAAAGAAAATCTGCTCTATTCACACAATGGAGTATTGTAGCTGTTATTAAATGCAATTGAGTTGACTCTGACTCACAACAAACTTAACAATCACTAAAAAAACCTATGAAGAATTTTTGAGTTACTATACAGCATGAATGGACCTAAAACAAACTGTGTAAATTACAAAAGTCAGTCACAAAAGGACAATTATGATACATTGTTGTTCTGTACTGTTGAGTTGGGTTTAACTCATAGGTGACCCTCCAGCAGCTTTTCAGAGGCAATATTTCTCAGGGGAAGTGACTGTGTTTTTTTCTCTCCCGGAGCAGCTGATGGATTCGAACAAAGTACCTTTGGGCTGGCAGTTCAACTCCTTACCACTAACGTACCAGAGCTACTATTAAAAACAGCTAAGGAAAGGTTTATATACAGAAGCAAACGTGGAGGTTTAATTGTTGTTGTTGTTGTTGTTGTTGTTGTTATGTGCCGTCGAGTCGTTTCTGACTCATAGCAACCCTATGCACAACAGCCCTAAACCCTGCTCTATCCTGCGCCAACCGCATCGCCTCTGATACACCCATCCCGATTACCCCAGTCACCGAATCA
>NW_006399762.1:23402643-23405007 GCF_000299155.1 Elephantulus edwardii
ACCAAGAGTGTTAACTGTGGAGCCGAGCAAACTGAAGCTGTGAACAATCTCAATCTCTTCGTCATTAGGATAGGAAAAAAGGGAGAGTGGAGTGAAAATTGATAAGTAGATAAGTTAGGTAAAGGGAAAGGTAATATACAATAAGGAGTTGGCGAGGCATTGTAATGAATTAATCACAGTAATCAATGGAAGTTATTAATGTGAAACAAAAAGTCTATGATTATGTGAAAAAGCAATATGATTGTAAATAATTTTTAAAATATTGTAAATAATTGTAAAAAAGTTTAAGTCATCAGAAAAATTAACATTTATCAAACACTAGCACTCTATATATGAAACCTCTTATAGACAGTATATTAAAGGCTATACATTAGAACTTTTTTTGCTTTAGGCAGAATACTAAATGATACAAGAAACATTTAAAAAGGATGAAAGGAGTATACAGTCTCTGTACCAAAAAAAATTGGCTGACATAGAAGAATTTTATGAAACAAATTATGAGCAAGAGCATTTGGTGATGAAGGAAGAAATTCAAGCTGCTCTAAGGGAATTGGCAAAAACCAGGAATTGGTGGCATACCAATTGATACGTTTCAACAAACAGACACTGTCCTGGGTGTTCTCACCAACTTGTGTCAAGAACTTTGGATGACAACCACCTGGCCAACTGACTGGAAGAGAGCCATATTTGTTCCAAAGAAAGGTGACCCAACAGAGTGCATAAATTATCAAACAATATCATTAATATCACATGTAAGCAAGATTCTGCTGAAAATTATAAAAAATGACTGGAACAGCACGTCAACAGAGAACTGTCAGATGTGCAGACTGGGTTTAGAAGAGATCATGGTACTAGGGATATTACAGCTAACGTAAAGGGATCTTGGCTGAAAGCAAAAAGTACCAGAGGAATGTCTATCTGTGATTTATTGTTGTATGGATCAAAACAAACTGTGGCTAACTCTGAGAAGAATGCAAATCCAAGATGGTGCTTATGCAAAACCTATACTTAGAATAGAAGGAAGTCGTCAGAACAGAGCAAGGAAACACTGCCTGGTTCAAAATCAGGAAGGGTGTATGCCAGGGATGTGTCCCATCTTGATACCTTTTCAATCTACATGCAGAACAGATTATCTGGGAGGCTGGCTCTATGAGGAGTAATGTGGCACCAGGATTGGAGAAGCCTTATCAACAACCTGCATTATACAGATGATACAACGTTGCTTGCTGAAACTAAGGAAGACCTTAAGCACTTGCTGCAGAAGATCAAGGGCTGCAGCCTTAAATATGGATCGAAGCTCAACATCAAGAAAACAAAGATTCTCACCACTGAACCAATTGGTAGCATCATGATAGACACAGAAAAGATTGAGACTGTTAACAGCTTCAGTTTCCTTGGTTGCACAGTCAACATTTTTGGTACCAGCAGCCAGGAAACCAAAAGATGAATTACTTTGGGAAAGTCTGCTATAAGGGGCCTCTAGAGCAATGATGTCAGTCTGGATACTAAGGTACACCTGATCCAAGCCAGAGTTTTTGCAATTATTTGCTATGTATCAAACAGCTAGACAATGACTAGAGCTGATAGAAGGATAATTGATGCCTTTGAGCTGTGGTGCTAGAGAAGAGTATTGAATATGGACTATTAGGAGAACAAACAGGTTCATCCTAGAGAAGGCGAGACCATGCTGCTCCTTGGAGGCAAGGATTCTGAATCTTCATCTGGCATACTTCGGTCATGTAGCAAGGAGTGACCAGTCCTTGGAGAAGGACATCATGCTTGGAAGGATAGAGGGACAGCATAGAAGAGGAAGACTTTCAATACGACTGATTGATTCAGTGTCTGGGGTAATGGGGATACGTATGTGAGAGACAATAAGGTTGCATAGGATAAAGCAGGGTTCAGTGTTGTCGTATATAGGGTTGCTGTAAGTTGCAAGGGACTCGATGGCACATAACAACAACAACATTGGTGAGTGGTTAGCTAAATATAGAACACATTTAGCTCTGTTGTTATGTGCCGTCAAGTCGTTTGTGATTCATAGCCACCCTATGTACAACAGCCCTAAACCCTGCTCTATCCTGTGCCAATTGCATTGCTTACGACACACCCATCCCGATTACCCCAGTCACTGAATCAATCCACCTCATGCAGGGTCTTCCCCTCTTGTGCCGTCCCTCCACCCTCCCAAGCATGATGTATCTCTCCAAGGACCTGTCCCTCCTTGCGACATGCCCAAAGTATGTCAAACAAAGCCCCAGAATCTTTGCCTCCAAGGAGTAGCTTGGTTTAACCCTCTCCAGGGTGAATCTGTTTTCTTGGCAGTCCATGGTGCACTCAATACTCTTCTCCAGCACCACAGCT
>NW_006399762.1:23405957-23408237 GCF_000299155.1 Elephantulus edwardii
AAATATAGATCTCTTCCAGTCAGTTGGCCAAGTGGTTGTTCTCTCTTGGCACAACTTGGTGAGCACATCCAAGGCAGCATCTGTTAGCTGAAATATGTAAATTGGTATACCATCTATTCCTGGGGCCTTATATTTTGCTATTTCCTTCAAGGCAGCTTGAACTTATTCCTTCATCACCATAGGCTCTTGCTCAAATGTTATTTCGTTAAATTGTCCTGTATCTGCCAATTCTTTTCAAGACAATGACTCAGTATATTCCTTCCATCTTCTTTTAATGCCTCCTGGATCATTTAATAGTCTGCCTAAAGCATCCTTGATTATAGCAACTCGAGGTTTGAATTTGTTCTTCAGTTCCTTGAGCTTAAGAAATGGCTGAATGAGTTCGGCCCTTTTGATTTTCTGACTCTAGCTCCTCGCACATTTCATTGTAATATCTTGCTTTGTCATTCCGTGCTGCCTTTTGGAATCTTCTGTTCAGCTCTTTAGTATCTTGAATTCTTCCTTGTGCTTTGGCTTCTCTACGCTCCAGTGCAATTTTCAGATTTAGCTCCAGTATAAAATTTAGCTCTAGTATAAAAATTAATCTGGCCTTTAAAATCCAAATGCGTATTCCTCCTCCATGCCTGCTCCTGAGAACAAGTCACCAACAAGGAGCCTTTTAGCATACACTTTGGTTATACACTTCAGTTTGGCAACACTTCCAGAACCATTAAAAGATGCGTAGGTGATTACCAAGTAGCCATCCTTGGCTATTCCTCTCTCAAGGAATAATGTCTCTACTAAAATGTTATAGTTATAATTAAGTAATTGCTACAAAACTGAGATACAACTTTTATTTTTACTTCAGACTATTTTATTGTCAATATTTTCATTACCATACAATTCTTTCATTTCAATAATACATTTGCCTTTACCACACATTTATCACTATAAAATCTCAAATCATTATTTTTTCTTATTATCTAGTTTGCATTGTTAATAAGGTTGATCCTTTGATTAATCTCATCTGCATTAAGCTTTGTTATATCCATCTATATCCATATTGCCTAGTAAAATTTCAACATGGGATAAACCTCTCTTTTCAGCCAAACCAGTATCTTTTAATATTTTTTATTAATTTTAATGGAAGTTTACAGAGACTTAGGGTTTCCAGTCATTCATTGTTGCACTTTCCTCCCTGCCCACCCCCTCCCTCCAATTCAATTTTCTCCTTGATAAGTAAAAGAAAGAATCTTTCATTGCTATGCAATCTCTACCCCCAAGTCCACTGCACCTGTGCAGCCTTCATTCTGGACTCCAGACATGACAATAATACCTAGTCATATATCCCTTTGAAACAGTTCTTTCCCTCATCTGGTGTAATGCAGTATACTTCATTCCTCCCCTTCTTCTCTATCTTCCCTCAACCCCAGTATCAGTCCTGTTATACAATAGTGGCCCTATGCAATATTTGTCCTTTTGTGACTGAGATATTTCACTCAGCATAATGTCCTCTAGGTCATCCACTTAGCATAATATTTCATGAGTTCCTTGTTTTTCAGTGCTGCATAGTATTCCATTGTGTGAATATACCAGAGCTTCTCTATCCATTTATTTGTTGATGGGCACTTGGGTTGGAAAAACATCTTTTGTTTGCAATAATAAGTAGTTAAGAAATAATTTTAAGAACATGATGTAATACTTTGAAAAGAAAACATGTACAATGATATTAATTTAAAAAATAAAAATTGTTTATATCCTATGACAATGTTGTTATTGTTGTTGTTGTTAAGTGCTGTTGGGTCAGAATCAAGTCATCAATGACCCTCCAGAGATTTTTCCTGTGTAAATCACACAGGAGGAGATTGCTCAAATTTCTCGCAGAGTATCAGGTGGATTTGAACTGTCTGATAGGAAAACTCCTTACCATCTGGGCCACCAGAGCTCCCTAACCCTATAACGACAGTACTCGGTTTTTGAGGATTTTTTTAAATTAAATTTTTATTAATTTTAATGAACATTTACAGAGATTTTGGGTTTCCATTCATTCATCATTCCTCTTTTTTCTCCCCCCTCAAAAGTCTGTTTTAATTGTCCAATTGCCATAGTGCTTGTCAAAGCCAGTTCTGATTAATATCCTTTGTCAGTGTATCCTTTGCCATTCCCTATCACTCCTCCCTGAGAGAGACTTCACCCTGATTCATAAGGAAAAGGAGACGGCATATTCTCTTAGCTACTTCCTGCTGAACTGGGACGCTGTAGGTTTCAGGGTGAAGATCTTCTCTCACTACTCTAAAGGGC
>NW_006399762.1:23410544-23413006 GCF_000299155.1 Elephantulus edwardii
CAAACCCTCCCCCAGGTCCACTCCACCATGTAACCATCACTCTAGACTCCTGTCATGGCAGAAATACCTAATCACATGAGGATTTTTAAATTGTGATTTTAGTGAGAGTTTGCAGAAAGGTTGGTTTTTTCATTCATTGATGCATATTTTTCTTCCATCCTCCTGCAATTCATTTTGCAGTGCTCATCTTGTTCCAGAATGTTAATTGTCATACCTAGTCATACATTCTTTTCAAACAGTCCTTTCGTTCATCTATTCCAGAGCAGTGTTCGTTATCTATCCACTCTTTTCCTGTTTTTCTCCCCCAAACCCCAGCCAATCCCATTTTATAACAACAGTGTGCTGTCAGGGACCCCTTCAGAGTGCTGAAATGCAAAGATGTCAGTCTTTGCAATTACTTTCTAGGCAGCAGAAAGTTGGACAATGACTACGGATGACAGTAGAAGAATTGATGTATTTGAGATGCTAGAGAAACATATTGAATGTACTATGGACCATCGAGAGAAAAAATAGGTCTGTCCTGCAAAGCATGAAATCAAGTTGCTCTAGAGGCAATTTTGAAGCTCCATCTCACATACTTTGGGCATATTGTCAGGAGGGATCAGTTTTTGGAAAAGGACACCATACTTGGAAGGGTGGAGGGACAGCACAGGAGAGGAAAGCCCTGGATGAGATGAATTGACACAGTTCTGGGTAATAGGGATAGGGGTTTCAGAGATAGTAATAAGATTCAGAACTATTATACACAGTCATTATGAGTCGCAGGCAACTAGAAGGCACATAACAACAACAACATGTGGTATATGCACTTTTGTGACTGAAATATTTAACTTAGCATATTTTCCAGACGCATCCATGTTGTATAGTGTTTTATAAATTCATTGTTCTTCAGGCTGCATAATATTCCATTTTGTGAATGTACCACAGTTTTTCTATCCATTCATTTGTTTGTGGGCATTTGGACTGCTTTCATCTCTTCACTGTTGTGAATAAGGCTGCAATAAACTTGAGCGTTTATCTATCTGTTTGCATTATGGCTTTAACTTCTTGAGGATATATTTCCAGTAGTGGGATAGCTAGGTCCAATGGGATTTATAATTCCAACTTTTGGATAAAGCATCAGACTGCTTTCCATAGCAGATGTACCAATTCACATTCCCACCAGCAGTGAATGAGAGTTCCAACCTCTCCACATCCTCGCTAGCATTTGCTGTTTGCTTTCCTGTTGAATGTCGGTATTGTTGCTGGTGACTACAGTATTTGTTAATATATCAGTGAAAAACACAGGAAATAAAATTGGGCAGTGTGACTGGATTTTTCCTCCTTGTGTAATTTAAGATTTTAGTGTTTAAACATTCCATTCACAGTCAAGAAAACGAATAGATAGGTCTTGGAGAGGGTGTGCAATCAGGGTGCTCTTTGGAACCAAGAATGATGAGGCTTTGCCTAACATATTTTGGACATATTCCTGTAAGGTGCTATTCCTTGGAGAAGGACATAACGTTGGAAAGGGTGGAGGGTCAGCGAAGGAGAGGAAGACTCTCAACCAGGTGAACCGACACGTAACTGCTACAATGGGATCTTGTGTGTCAGGAAGTGTGAGGATGGTGCAGGACAGGACTGGTTTCAGATCTTTTGTTCATAAGGTCACTATGAGTCATACTTGACTCAATGATACCTAAAAACAACAACAACAACAACAACATTATGTTCTGGTCTCTTAATGCCCTAAAATTCTTGCCCTAAATTCCATCACCTCTGATAGCTCTACCGATCCATATCCCACAAATGTCCTAACTGACATATAAGGCAATATCCTTCTTACCCACAAAATTTTTTAAATATCAACATAATGATTATTTCTAATGTAAATAACAATGAAATCTATGTATACCAATGCAGACAGAGCTTGTGACATAGTCCATAGAGAACTGTGCTGCTAACCCAAAAGCTGTCCTACTCCTCTACAATAGTTTGAATCCACCAGTGGCTTTATGTAATAAAGATGGATAATTTTTCCTGAGATTTATAGTCTCAGAAACACAATGGAAGATCAACTATGAGTTGGTTAAAATGCAACAGTAATATGCATACCAATGTATAAATGTTTGGGCATTATTATTCTGTAGAATCTGTATGAAGCAGAGGTTGCTGGAGGATTTTGGGGGTGGTGTCGGTGTTTGCTATCAAGGACCTATTTTCCCCCCTCCACTTCTATTTTATATCGGCTTCCATACAAAATTCCTATGCAAGTGTATCATACATGTACATTGCACTTCACGCATTCCTACATTGACATTGTTTTAAATGATCACTCATGTACATTTTGTTTTGTAAAGTTAATCACTATTGATCTATGACTACTAGTCCCCTGTCTTTTCAGGTCCCCAATGGATCTTTCCTAATTCCTTCACACACTCCCTCAGCTCACCAAACTCTGTTACCTTACTGATTTCCTTTTT
>NW_006399762.1:23415141-23417804 GCF_000299155.1 Elephantulus edwardii
CTCAGTGGGGTAGAGCAGACCCAGGTAGAGCTCTCTCTGGTCCACCAGGGCCTTCCCCAGCGCCGAGATCTTCTCATCCACCACGTCCAGAGACGTGTGCACCATGTAGTGGAACCTCAGCTTATTCTCAGTGGGGGTGCTGCGGATGTACAGAGGGTAATTCTCCTTGGCGATCACAGCGATGCACAGCGCCATCTTGCGAGGCGAGGCTCCTGATTTCCTTTTCTATCACCTTCTTCCCTGCTTCCCCTTTTGTACTTTTATCCACATCTTACTAGTTATCCTTCTATTTTTATAATAATAGCCTTACACAGAATTTGTCCTTCTGAAACTGAGTTAGTTCACTCAGTATAACACAATGACTACATCAATTGACTTAAACATGTCAGAAAGCATGAGAATGACCAAGGATAGGGGAAGGTTTCCATCTGACATAAGCTAGGATGTCCCTGGTGGCACCGCCTCTTCTAAATCCTGCTTGAACTTCTGGAGTTTCCCTATCTACCAGCAGGGATCATTCAAAAAATGGCTGGAACTGCCATTGATAAGGAACTTCCAGAAATCCAAGCAGGACTTAGAAGAGGCTGTGGCAGCAGGGTATCATAGATGATATCAGATGGATCCTGGCTGAAAGTAAAGAATACCAGAAGGGGCACTAAAGGCATTGGTAAAAAATGTGCAAACTATGAAATAATATCATTAATACCACAAGCAAGAAAAAACTGTTGAAAATAATTTTTTAAAGGCTTGAACAGTACATAGAGATCCCTAGGCCATGACCTCTTCTGAATCCTGCTTGAACTTCTGGCAGTTCCCTATCTATGTACTGTTCTATCAATTTTTGAATGCTCTTCAGCAATAATTTTCTTGCAAGTGATATTAATAAACAATAGTTTTCAAATTCAGTTGGATCGCCTTTCTTGGGAGTGGGAACAAATATGGACCTCTTCCAATCTGTTGGCCAGATAGCTGTCCTCCAACTTTCCTGGCATAAACTGGTAAATGCATCCAAGGCTACATCTGTTAATACAAACAAGTCAATTGGTATCCCATTGATTCCTGGGGCCTTATTTCTTACCAGTGCCTTCAATGCAGCTTCCACTTCCTCGTTCATTATTATTGTCTCCTGCTCATATTTGGAAATGGAGTGGCTCATATGATATTTCCTGAAATTGTTCAGTGTCATTCAGTTCTTTTTGGTACAGTGATTCTGTGTATTCTCTCCATCTTCTTTTGGTGGTTTCTGGGTCATTCAATATATTGGCCATAGCATTTTTCAATATTGCCACTTGATGCTTAAATTTGTTTTACAGTTCTCTCAGCTTGAGAAATGCAGGGTGAGTTCTTCCCTTTCTAATCTCCAATTCCAGCTGTCTGCACTTTCCACTATAATACTTTGCTTTGTCTTCTTGAGCTACCTTTGGAAATCTTCTGTTCACCTTTTTTACTTCTGTGTGTTTTCTCTTTGACTTCTTGGTGCTTTGGTGCAATTTTTAGAGTCTCTTCTGACATCTGTTTCAGAGTTTTCTTTCTCCTCTGTCTTTGTAATGATCTTTTGCATTCTTCATAGATGATATCCTTGATACCATCTCATAACTCATCTGGTCTTCGATCATCGGTGTTCATTGCTTCAAATTTATTTCCAAGGCGATCTTGAAATTCAGATGGAAGAGTCTTAAGAGCATTTCTTGGTTCTTGTAGACTGATTTTTCTTTTGTTCAGGTTCAATTTGAACTTGCACACAAGTAATTGATGGTCAGACCAACAGTCCACCCCCAGCCTAGTTTTGACTGCAGATACTGAGCTTCATTAGCAATTCCTTGCACAGATATAGTTATCTGATTCCTATACATCCCACCAGTGTATAAAATAATCATTTATGACTTTTAAAAAAGGTATTTGCAGTGAATAAATCATTAAAAATCTAAAATTCTGAAATTCTTAGGATCCAGGATGGCAGCGGAGGCAGAGACAGCATGGTGAGCTGCAGGAGCAGCGAACCACTTAAAGCAGGGCCATTATGGCCTTCTACAGACTTCGGCTTATTGATAACTGAACACTTAAACAGTTGATGACTGGCCCTCAGTGAAGATCGAGGCTCAACAACAGGAATTCAAGGATTCCCAAAGAGAAATGGGTGAGTCTCCTGGCTCCCAACCCCCCAACCCCCACCCCCACAGAGCCCGCACCATGCCGAACAGCCGCTACAGCTCCATGAGGCTTCCACAGCCTGAACAAATGGATTCCCTCCAGGATGGATGCTGGGCACCACCACACTGCCGCAAGGTGGTCTTGGTCTGGAGAGGATTCTTGGAGCCAGGATGGCGGTTGTGGGGAAAATGGGCACCTGCCGGCCGCTTGCACAAGAGGGGCTGCACACTCACCAAGCGCCCGTGCGGTGGGGTGGGGAGGTGCGCCCCCAACGGCCACCCATGCTGGGGGGGGTGCACGCCTTCCACAGGCCTCCCATGCTAGGGGGCAGGGGCATGCCCCACTGGCCACCTGCATAGGAGGTGGGGGATGGGATGCATGCCCGCCATCTGCAGGTTTGGGTTTCCTTGGACAGGCCAAAGAAGACGATTACCTATACTCTGGAAAGGCCAAAGAGGACGATTACCTATGCATTGGACAGGCCAAAGAGGATGATTACCTATGCAATGGAT
>NW_006399762.1:23419099-23421379 GCF_000299155.1 Elephantulus edwardii
CCCCAACCCTCACCTCCTTTGACCCCCAATATGTTTTTCCCAATTAAAAAACTTTTTTAAAAATCTAAAATTCTTTTTCAGTCTCATTTCTGTCACCAAACCCATTTTTCCAACTATTATTCCTTCTTCACTGTTTTCAACTTTTGCATTCCAGTCATCATTTATGATTAATGCACCCTCATTGGATGTTTGGTCATTTTCAGACTGTAAGATTTGGCAAAAAAATGTCAATTTCTTTCTCTTTGGCTCTAGATGTAAAAACGTATATTTGAATAATCACTGTATTAACAGGCCTTATTTGTATGTATATAGATAATATTTGATCACTCACAACATTGAATTTCAGGACAGAACTTGAAATTGAGTTTTTGACTGAATGTAACACCATTCTTCTTCTGTTTTGTGTATAATGATAATTATTGTGATTATCAGCTTTCATCCATCCACTTGGCTCCTGGAGGCCTTATTGTGCAACACAACAAATGACTGTCCAATCCTGTAGCATTTCAATGAATGGTTTAAAAAAGGGGAGCTATTTAATGGATTAATTGGATTTTCATTGGCTGGCTTTTGGAAATTGATAACCAATCTTTCAATTTCATCCATCTTAGATGGAAGTTCCACCAAAACTTGTTCAGCATCGTAACAGAGGTCAAGTCTCCACAGATTAGGTATGCATGTGATACATTGGCCAGGAGTAGAACCTCAGTTTCCTGCATGGAAGTTGAGAATCTATCACTGAGTCACCACACTTCTGCAGGAAGCACTGTTGGTGATTGCTGTTGTTCTGTACCATCAAGTTAGAACCATCCCATAGTTGACCCTCTTTTCAGGTTTGTCATTCTTCTCCTGTGGAACAGCTGGTGGATTTGGACTGCATGCTTTTGTGGTTGTAGCACAGTTTCTTGCCAGTAGACCACTAGACCATTAGAGAAATAATAATCTTTTCCTATGTCTAAGGCTTCCACTAGAAGTCATGAATTGCCATTCCCTGATGAAAATGGAAATGGCTAGCATCATAAAGGTGGTAGAAAATAGCTCTTCAGTAGATACAGTCAGATCCGAGTTATAATGGCAAGGGTTTAAAAATTTGGGGAGGTAAATTGAAGATTTTTTGCAGTTTTGGAAAAATGTATAATGCTTTGTGTCACATTTCCTGGTGGAATGCCAACAGTATAGACTGAAACTAAAAGTTATAAAACAATCCTTAATGTATCCATATTCGTTCCTATATTTTGGCTTTGAAAACTACATGAAATAAGGTTGGCATTTATCCAAAGGAATTGGTTTTGTTCTTAATATTTCCTGTAGCACTGCAGAATTTAGGTTCTAATTCCTGAGGTATAGTGTTCTTTCACTCTGAATAAAAAATGAACTTCATTCATTAACATGGGATCATACAACTAAGAAAGCGTGTGATGACAATAGGGTTTAGATGTTTTTTTTCTTTTTTTTAGGGTTTAGATCTTATAATACAGCTCCCCTCCCTTTCTGAGTCACTAAAATACATTTCTACTTGATTTCTATTTTCATTTCAAGTTAATTATCTCAGAGAAAATATTCCAAAGTGCTCCTACAAGATTCCTAGGTCACATGACTGATCATATATCTTTTCAATGAATAATAGTGCCTGGCACAAAGCTGGTACCCCGTGTGTATCTGTGAAGTGAGTAAATGAATGACCAGCAGTGTCAAAGGGGAATGAAGCAGAGGAATCATCCTGCTACATATAGACGTGTTGTTGTTGTAGTTTACCATTGAGTTGGAACCAATCCATAGCTAACTCTCTGGTGGGTTTTCAGAGGCAGTTAATCACAGAAAAGGAGATTACCCATCCTTCTGTGGAGCAGCTGGTGGATTTGAACTGAGTGCCTTAGAGATTTTAGTGCGGCTTCTTATCACTAGAACACCAAAGTACCCTGCATATAGACATGTTGGCATGTACCATCAAGCTACCAGCAATTTATAGCAACCTTATGTACAACTCTAAACCCTGCTCTATCCTGAGCCCATCTCATCATCTCTGATAGACCTAATCTCATTTCTCTATTCACTGAGTGTATACATCTCATCTGGGATCTTCCTCTCCTGTGCTGTTCCTCCACCCTTCCAAGCATGATATTTCTTTCCAAGGACTGGTCCCTCCTGGCCATGAGCCCCAAATTATGTGAGTCAGAGCTTCAAATCCTTTTTATTTCCCCTATAATTATATTTTATTAATTTTCATAAACATTTACAGAGATTTTGGGCTTCCACTCATTCATTGTTGCACTATTCTCT
>NW_006399762.1:23424954-23434108 GCF_000299155.1 Elephantulus edwardii
TGATGTTTTTCTTTTGGGGTCGAATCTATATGGTGTTCGCTGAGCTTCCTGAATATATATTCTCTCATTCTTCATTATGTCTGGGAAGTTTTTCCTTGCTTCCAGGAAGCAACCTGGCTTCACCGTCTCCAGGACTGACCTGTTTGTTCTGACAGTCCACAGTATGTTCAAAAACTCTCCTCCAGCACCGCAACTTAAAGGAATAAATTCTTCTCCTATCATCCTTAGTCAGTGTCCAGCTCTCTGATGCATGACAAATAATTGCAAAGACCATAGCCTATATTGGGTGCAACTTAGTCTCTAGACTGATATTGTCGCTCTCCAGTACTCTAGGGAGCCCTGACAGCACACTTTCCCAGTTCAATTCATCTTTTGATTTCCTGGCTGCTAGTGCCAAAAGTATTAATTGTGGAACCAAGCAAGCTGAAGTTGTTAACAATCATAATATCTTCTCCATTTATCAAAGCTATCAATTGGCCCAGTGGTGAGAATCTTTATTTTCTTGATGCTGAGCTTCAATCCATATTGGGAGTACATCCTTGACCTTCTGTGGCATATGACTTATGTTCTCCTCAGTTTCAGCAAGCAAGGTTGTGTCATCTGCATACTGCAGGTTGTTGATGAGTCTTCCTCATTCTGATGCCACATTCCTCCTCATAAATACCAGCCTCCCAAATGATCTGTTCTGCATATAGATTGAAAAGATATGGAGATAGGATACATCCCTGGTGTACACCTTTCTTGATTCTGAACTTTGCAGTGCTTCCCTGTTCTGTTCTGACTACTGCTTCCAGATCCAAGTATATAGATTTTTCATGAGCACAATTCAGTGTTCATGGATTCCTATTCTTCTCAAGATAGTCAGAATTTGTTATGATCCGCACAGTCAGATTACATTTCATAATCAATGAAACACAGATAAACATTCCTCTGGTATACTCTGCTTTTTGGCTGTGATCCATCTAGCATTGGCTATGATGTCCCTAGTGTCACGGCCTCTTCTAAACCTAGCTTGTGTATCTGGTAGTTTTCTGTCATACTCTTCCAGTCATTTTGGGATATTCTTTAGCAAGATCTTGCTTGTGTGTGATATTGTTTGGCAATTTCCATACTCTGTCAGGTCCCCTTTTGTGTGTATATATAAATATAGATCTTTTCCAGTCCATTGGTCATGCAGTTGTCCTCCAGATTTCTTGGCAAAACCTGGTGAGCATATACAGGGCAGCATCTGTTTGCTGAAATATGTCAATTGGTGTTACAGCAATTCCTGAGGCCTTGTTTTTTGCCGATTCCTTCACAGTAGCTTGAACTTCCTCCTTCATCACCATTGGCTCTTGATCATATGTTGTTTTAGAAAATTCTTCTGTGTTGGCCAATTCTTTTTGACACAGTGACTCTGTGTACTCCTCCTATCTTCTTTGGTTGCTTCCTGGGTCATTTAACACTCTACCCTCAGCATCCTTAAGTACTGCAACTCAAAGCTTAAACTTGTTCTTCAGTTCCCTCAGCCTAACAAATGCTGAACAAGTTTGTCCCTTTTGATTTTCCAACTCCAGCTCTTTACACATTTCATTATAGATTCTAAAAGAAATCTGTCCATAGGAATATAATTTCCAGAAATTCAATATTAGCAAAACTGTTCCTGAACCTAATGATATCAAGTGTATTTCTTTTAAGCAAGACCTCCCCAAAATACTTCAGAATAGTGTAAAAAACATAACAAAACTATGCAATCAGTTGAAAACTCCTGAGGAATATGCAGAGGGGACAGAGATGTCTCAATAATTTCTATTCTAGAAGGGAATGAGATGAGACTACTAAAAAAAGACGATAACTCCATTTTAGGGAAGTAGCATACCAATGAGAGAAGCTCTATAAGCTTGTACCACCTCTCAGTTGTCCAGGGAACAAAGTCAATGGGTGGACCTCAACCTAAGATGCAATGATGAGAGAGAGGTTTTAGTGCATGACATCTGAGTCTCATAGCCAGACATACTCTGCTTTTGACAACAGTTATTAAGGATCCCTTGTTTATGAAGAGTTCTGGTAGCTTAGGGACAGGGAGGAATTGTGTTATCAATGCAAAGGTACATGGTTTACAATGTTGGTGGGAGTGTAAAATGATGCAACCACTGTGGAAGGCCATGTGGTGCTTTCTCAAAAAGTTGCAAATAAAGATACCATTTGACCCAGAAATTCCACTACTGGGAATATACCGCACAGAGACCACAACTGACATCCAAGCAGATATATGCTCACGCATGTTTATCGTGGCTTTGTTTGCAATAGAAAGGAGTTGGAAACAACAGACGAATGGATAGAGAAGCTGTGGTATATTCACACAATGGAATACTACACTGCACTGAAAAATAAGGAACTCATGCAATATTATTCAAAATGAGTGACCCTGGAGGACATTATGCTGAGTGAAATATCTCAGTCACAAAAAAGGACAAATACCGCATAGTACCACTTGTATAACAGGACAGACATCGGAGTTGGTGGGAGACTGAGGAAGTTGGGATTAATAATTTATACTGCATTGAAACAGATGAGGGAGAAAACTGTTTAAAAGGGATATATGATTAGGTATTATTTTCATGACAGGAGTCCAGAATGAAGGCTGCATAGTGGAATGGACCTGGGGGGAGAGATTATAAAACAATGAAAGAATTTTCCCTTTATTTTCAAAGCGAAGAGTGTACTGGGTGGAGGGTTGGGCAGGGAGAAAAGTGCAACAGTGAATGAATGGAAATACAAAGTTTCTGTAAATGTTCATTAAAATTAATAATAATAATAATAAAAAGTACATGGTTCAAATACACCAGCTGATCTGTGAAAGAAAGACGGGCAAACAACTCCCATACCATTTACGGCCTCTGAAAATCCACCGGACGTGTTCTGACTCTATGGTACATGACAACAACAGCACAAGTCATAATTGCTGCAACCAATGAGGAAGGAATTATATTCTAAAAGTATAGATTTAGTGACAGAAATGAAGGTGGAGAGTGACTGAATTTTGTACATGCAATGATTTATTCATAGCAAATATCTTTTGCAAATACCTTTTTTAAGAAACACCAAAGGTAGCTTTACACATGAACCTCACCTGATTTACTGCACAGAAATCAGATTGATTACATCTGTGGAAAGAATAGTTGGAGAAGCTCAAGATCATTAGAGAGTAAGTGCCACACCTGGTGCTGACTGTGGAACAGACCACCAGTTACTCAAGTGCAAGTTCAAATTGAAACTGAAGGAGATTAAAGAAAATCCATAAGAACTGAAATATGTCTTTTCATGTATCCCACCTGAATTTCAAACATCATCTTAAGACCCTGTTTGATGCATTGATCACCAGTGATCAAAGACCAAAGGAGTTGGGGGATGTCTTCTTAATCCATGAAGAGAGTAAAGGCTCGTTATAAAAACAAAAGAGAAAGGAAAGCCAAAATTGATGTCAGAAGAAACTGAAAATTGCATTACAGTGTCAAGAAACCAAAACAAAGGGAACAGATGTTACAGTAAAAGAGCTGAACAGAAAATTTCAATGAGCTGCTGAAGAAGACAAAGCAAAGTTTTATAATAAAATGTGCAAAGATTTTAAGTCAGAGGAAAAAAAGAAGAAGAATTTATACAGCATCTGTCAAACTGAAAGAACTTAAAAACAGACCTAACAGACCTAAGTCTTGAATTGACATACTGAGAAATGCTATGGGTAAAATCTTGAATAATCCAGGAAGCATTAAAAGAAGATGGAAAGAATACTTAGAATCACTGTACTAAAAAGAATTGGTCAATACTGAAAAATTTCAAGAAGTATCATATAAACAAGAGCCAATGATAACAAAGGAAGAAGTTCAAGCTGTGCTGAAGACACTAGCAAACAATAGGGCCCAGGGTGGAGAGAGGATTGGGTAAAGGAAGTGTGAAAGATCTGCTGTGGAAAACAATGTATATGAACTTTGAAAGTAAACCAGTACAAAATGAAAATTTTATTTAAAAAACCTTAAGGCTCTAGGAATAGATGGGATACCAACTGACAAGTTTCAACGAACACATACAACCCTGGATATGTTTATGTCTGTGTCAGGAAATTCGGAAGACAGCTGACTTGCTGCCTGACTTGAAAGAGATCCATGATTTTTCCCATTCCCAAGAAAGGTGATCCAAAAGAATGTGGAAATTACTGAATAATATCATTAATATTTTTTATGGATTTTAAAGCCACACCCTCTAGCAGGCCACCGCACTTGGTCAAAGGCTCAAGGGCCACCTGCTTTTGGAGGAGGAAAAAACAGTTATACAAATCAAACATGACCCCAAAAGCTTCCCTTACGTGATCACCATCCAGACATGACCACCATCAAGATGCTAGCTAGCAGCAAACTCCTAGAGTGGAGGGAGACTCCAGGCCCCGGGCCGTTATGTACAATGTTTGGATGAGCTTCTAGATTGACTCATGCTGTGAAGCAGGAGTGGCATCCAGTTCCTAAACTAGATGCCTCTGGAAACTCTATGAACTCTCTCAACTCTATAAATGTACAGAAATGATAGTTAAAGAACAGAGTTCAGGTCTTTTGTGCAAAGGTTACTCTGAGTAGTATTCGACTCAATGACACTTAACCACTGCTAAATGAGACTAGTGCTGTTACATCTGGAGGAACACTCTTCCACTTTGTACATCACTCTTTGTCAATATGTTGTGTGAAGTAACCTGGGTTTGCTGTAATGCTGAACATTGTGCCATTGGGGTATCAAATACCATAATGGTTTCCATTGTGGACATGTTTGGTGGAGCTCCCAGGTATAAGACAGGTTTAGGAGCAGGAGTATCATTCACTTCCTGAACCACACGCCTTTGGAAACTCTATGAACTTGGAGAAACGACGAGGTGCTCCTTGAAGGCAAGAATAGCAAAGCTTTGTTACTCTGGAAAATTATATCATGCACGAAAAGGTGGAGGGTCAGTGAAGGAGAAGAAGGGCCCCCAAGAAGATGGACTGACATCGTGACTCTGCGGCAGTGACTCAAATGTAATTGGAGATGGTAAAGGTGGCACATCAGATCTGTTGTTCATAGGGTCACTATGAGTCCTAAGAGACTCAATGGCACTTAACTACAACAACATGAGTCATAGTCAACTCGATGTCACCTAACAGCAATGAAGGAGTACTGGTTGTGCTGCTAACTAAAGGTGGTGGCTCTTCGGCAGTTCAAATCCTCTAGCCGCTCAAAGATAGCACCTTTCTGATGGTCTGAATCACTAGTAGTTCCTCAGGAGAAATATGGGCAATCTCCTCACACGCAATTTACAGACTCTGACAACTCACTAAAGGGTCGATTATGAGCTAGTTCCAACTTGACAGCAATGGATGAGTGAGGGAGGGAAGGAGGAAGAGAAGAAGGGAGGGATATGGTACAGGGGTAAAACAGCAAATGCCATCAGCAGTTCAAACCCACCAGCTGCTCCATGGGAAAAAGATTTGGTAGTGTGCATCTGTTCGGGCAGTTCAACCCCTTCCCAAAGGGTCAGTATGAGTCAGAATCATCTCCATGGAGTTTAGCTCTGGTCCTGGCTGTTCTTGAATCAATGGAGTTTAGTTTGGGTCCAGGCTGTTCTTTAACGGAATAAGAAATAAGCTGATTGACAGCAAAACTAGATGGCTTTTGGTTAAATAATAGAATGAAATGTGGTGACCAGACTCAATATGCTTAACAAATTGCTTTTGTTAACAACTAATCCATCTTAAACAGTTCTTTCATTTAATGGCTCCTAAGTTATAGTTTTTCCAGTGTGTCAAACTTCCTGGGGCAAGTCACAGTTACTGATTCTGTGCTTAACATTTACCTGCAAGTTAATTAAACAATGGAGAACTGAGTTGACAAAACCCACTAACAGGCCTTTTAGTCATTTGCTGTGAACATATTATTTATTCTTAAATTTAGAAAGGAACATTTTATGCACTGAGCAGATCACTCCACGTGATTTTATTGAGTTCCTGAACACCCAATTAAATGCATTCCTAAGAAAGGTGACATTTCTGGGTGAAGTAAGTATGGCATTTCACAGCCAATCACATTTCTTATCTTGTGCCAAGACTGTGCAGTTGATTGCTCAAGGGAAAATATTTCACCTGAAGTCCCCTTGGATTGTATGCAATTGTTCCATGCTAATTGTTGTTGTTGAGGACTGTGGAGTCAGACTAACCCATAGCTGACCCTCCAATGAGTTTTCAGAGGCAGTTAATTATACAAGAGGAGACTGACCATTCTTCTCCCAAGGAGCAGCTGGTGGCCTCAAACCATGTGCCTTCGGGATTGCACCACAGCTTATTGCCACTAGGCCACCTTGTGTCAAATGCTACTGGAAATTAATACCAATTCCTTTTTTCTATTTTTTAACACCAACTCTTGAATGAATTCTGTTCTAGCCTAACACTTCTCTTCTGGTAATTCCATCACACAAATATGAGGTGCCAATAGTGATTCTGACCTCAGATAAACAACTTATCTTCCTAGGTGTCCTTTTATGTAAATTAAGAAAGTTGGACTAGATGACTCATAAACTGTCTTTTGGCAATTGAGTTTGTAGGTACATCCTTGGTAGCAGAAGCAAATGCTAAGTGTGTTTAGTTGTTCATCTAATGAAAGGAAGAAGTCACAGTACTTTATAATAAAAGGGAATGATGAAGAGCTAACTCCAATAATTACAAAGGGGGGAAAAGATGAGGCTCACATTAAAAAAAAAAATGAGGCCCGTAAGATAAAGATGCCAGAAATGGTGGTTGTTGTTGTTGATTGTTATTAGGGGCTGTTAAGTCAACAAAGCAACCCTATAAAAAACAGCTCAGAATCATGTCCTGTCCTGCACCATCCTCTGATCTCTGACATGGGCTCAAGACCATTGTTATAGTCCATATTTTTGAAGGTCTACCTTTTTTATTTTTTTTCCTCCCTTTCACCCCACCTTTTGTAATACCTTTAACTGTTGTCAGGTACTTTTCTATACAACGTGTTGTTGAACTTACTTGTCAAATCTACTGAAAACAGAAGTCTGATATTAGCTAAAGAGTAAAGGAATCAATTTATTACCTCTTTCCATTGTCATTATTTTTTATTGGTTTTGTTGAAAACATACCCAGCAGATCATACACCAATAATTTCTACTATTCTACATTTTTCAAGTTATGCAAACATTCTTACTCTCTTTTTTCAAGTTCTTCTTCCCTTATAAATAAATTCATTGCTACCTACATTTTCCAACTAGTTTAATTTCTGCTTTCAATTTTATTCTTCTAGATTAACCAGGGGCGGGGGGTTTACACAATTCTCAAGTACAACAGTCTTTTATTAGCTAAGCTAAACTATCATTTGATTTTAAGAAGAACTTTGGGTAATATTTTTAGTTTAAGGTTTAAGATTATATCAGAGGAATAAAAAGGAGTCCATTAAAAAATTTTGGAACTTGTTCTACATTTTTCCCTTTTAAATAAGGAGACTCTTTTACAGTATTTGGTCAAAATGTTTAGTGCTGGTACCTGGGTACCATCCTGCTCTTCCAATACCCTGCAAAAGAAGGCAGTTCTTCACATAGGCCATACATTTAGTTTCTTCATCTAATTCCTACTCTCATCCTTCACCTGATCCTCCAGCCCAAGAGAAAATAACTGTTGTGTCTTTGATGGCTCCTTGCAACTGATCTTACAGACCTCAGACACTACACAAAGAACCATGAGAAAAAAGTACTGAAAGAATATTAGGCCAATTAAGGGGAATACCCTATGAAACCAGGCCTTACGCTTCCAAATCAAGAAACAAAATCCATGAGGTGTTTTGTTGTGTATAAGCAGCCTCAGAAGCTGCTATTTGTAAATATGCATAGAACATAACTTTAGCCAGTTCAATTTTTAAATGTACAGTTTATTGAAAATAATTACATTAATCTATTGTGAAACTCTAAGTTTAATCAATGTGATTTTTCTACCACTTAAACCAACTTCTTCACTCTCCCCTCCTTCCTGGTCCTGGTAATCACTAACAAGCATTTGTCTCTTGTGTATTTTTATATAAGCGAGTCCATACAACATTTGTGATTAACTTATTTCTAATATTTCTTTTAGCATTTGCAACGTTATATTGGAATTAGTTTGTTGCAGATTCTAACAATACCTTATGTGCACAGGGGCACACATACCTACACATGCACACACACACACACACACACACCCCATCCTCCTCTAAGCATACACACACTTTCGATTGTGAATTAGCTGAAGACTCTGTACTTTACAGTATATTACATACATGCTAGATACTTCATATGTTTGTACTGAATATCATTGCTCTAGTGTGTCAGAGATGATGAAGATGGCATAGGATAGGACAAGGTACAGGTTGGCGGTTCATAGGGTCCCTAAAATTTGTACTCAACTCAAGAGCACCTAACACCACCACTATGATCACAATCTCCACCATATACAAATGAATTGTTGCAGTCACTGTGTCAAACTATCTCTTTGACATGTTTGCTCTTTTTCCTTAATCCTCCATCTTTCCCTGTATGATGGCTTTTTGCAAGGCTTGGCACCTCAAGATTCTTGTCAATCTATGAGACGGACATTGCAAGAGATCAGGCAGTGGGCCTCCTGGTTGCAATATGGCTGTGTGGTCCAGATCCCAATGGATTACTATCTTTTCCCAGTTGCTTACTATCTTCCCCTTTGCCTTAAATATGATTTAAGAAGAGAAGCAAAAAAAAAATACAAATTAATCAGGAGAGCTCATCATAAAGCCCATCCACATGAAAATATTAAGACAGAAAGATATGATTCTCCTTTTTAGAATGAAACAATTATTCAATGAATACAGAATGTAAATCAAAATGTAAAGGTTAAATATTGTTTAACAAATGCTACTAACATGGTCATATTGTTTCTACAAAATAAAAGTCATTGAAAATATGAGGGTGGCATAGTTAACTTCATTATTAATTTTTTACTGTTGTTGTTGTTGTTGTTATGTGCCGTCGAGTCGTTTCCGACTCATAGCAACCCTATGCACAACAGCCCTAAACCCTGCTCTATCCTGTGCCAACCGCACCGCCTCTGACACACCCATCCCAATTACCCCAGTCACCGAATCAATCCAT
>NW_006399762.1:23435401-23472318 GCF_000299155.1 Elephantulus edwardii
CAACATCTGTTATCTGAAATACTTCAATTGGTATACCATCTATTCCTGGGGCCTTATTTTTTTTGCTATTTCCTTCAAAGCAGCTTGAACTTCTTCCTTCATAGAAATATTTCTTTAAAATAGATTTATACAAATATGACAGAAAACCTGAAAGTGTAACACAATCAAAAGGGAAAAGTTCAATTGCCCATCGTTCCAACCAGTTAGAGGCAACAACTAGTAACAGTAAGATTAATTTCTTTTGAACATTTTACATTATAGTTATATAAATGCAAATACTAATTTTATAAAACATTGGAAATATTGACATGTATGTTGTGTGCAGAGAATACAACCATGATTAATACAACCCTTTCTAATTTTAAACCATGCCGTGTTCCCCTGCTCTTGTTCACCCAACAGCCTCCTGGTCCAGGTAATAGGTTTCACATGAGCACAATTAAGTGCTCTGGGCTCTCATTCTTCTCAATATCAGCCACAACTTGTTATGATCCACACAAATGACTTGTTGTTATTGTTGATTGCCATCGAGTCTAGCATGACTCATAGTGACCCTATGAACAAAAGACCTGAAGTCTTTCTATAACTATCATTATTTCTCAAAGTTCATAGAGTTTTCAGAAGCGTGTTGTTTAGGAAGTGGTTGCCACCCCTGCTTCCCAGCCCCTTACAATAAAACACAAATAGACATTCTTCTGCTATTGTTTCTTTTCAGCTAGGATCCATCTGACATCAGCAATGATATCCTTGGTGCCACGGCCTCTTCTAAATCCTGCTTGAACTTCTGCCTGTTCTATCTATGTACTGTTTTAACTGGTTTTGAATGATCTTCAGCAGTATTCTGCTTACATGTGATAATAATGATATTGTTCCATACTTTGCACATTCTCTTAGATCACCATTCTTGGAAATGGGAATAAATATGGACCTCTTCCAATCCATTGGTCAGCCACCTGCCCTCCAAATTTCCTGGCATACCTGGCATCCAAGGCTGCATCTGCATCTATGAAATGAAACAAATCAATTGGTATTCCTTTGATTCCTGGGGCCTTATTTTTTGCCAATGCCTTCCATGCAGCTTCCACTTCCTCCTTCAATACCATTGTCTCCTGCTTATATGGCACTTGTTGAAATTTTTCAGAGTGTCTGGAATCTGTGAAGAGGAATGTGGCATCAGGATTGAAGGGAGACTCATCAATAACTTCTGTTATGCAGATGAAACACCTTGCTTGCTAAAAGTAAGGAGGACTTGAAGCACTTGTTGCAGAAAATCAAGGAATGCAGATTTCCATATGGATTCCACCCCAATGTCATGTAAACAAAGATTCTTACCACTGGACGACATCATGATGGATAGACAACAGATTGAAATTTTCAATAACCTCATCTTACTTGGATTCACAATTCCCTTAGTAGCAGCAGTCAGGAAATAAGGAGACACATTGCTCTGGGGAAATCTGCAGTTAGGGACCTCTCCAAATTATTGAAGAGTAACAATATCAGTTTTGAGGACCAAGGTACATCTGATTCAGGCCATAGTCTTTCCAATCATTTGCTATGCATCAGGGAGCTGGACGATGAATAAGAATGAGAGAAAAAGAACTGATGCCTTTGAGATGTGGTACTGGAGAAAAGCACTGAACATCCCATGAATGGCCAAAGGAACAAACAGATATGTCTTGGAGAGGATGCAGCCAGAGTGCTCTTTGGAAGCAAGAATGATGAGGCTTCGCCTCACGTACTTTGAGCATTTTTCTAGGAGGGGCTATTTCTTGAAGAAGGACATGCTGAGAAGGATGGAGGGTCAGAGAAGGAGAGAGAACCCTCAACCAGGGGGATTGACACGGTGACTTCTGCAATGAGTTCTTGTGTGTCGGGATGTGTAAGGAGGGCACAGGACAGAACAGGGTTCAGATATTTTGTTCATAGGGACACTATGAGTCACATTCGATTCGACAGCACCTAACAACAACAATGTTGTATGCATATGTATTTCTTGTTTTTTTTTAAAAAAAAACAAAATAAACTTGACAAATACAGAAAATAAATATCACTCTAAAATCCATAATGAATGTATTATATGCTTTGTTTTTTTAATGTGAAAAATAACCACCTATTACTGAAATTTTCACTGAATTTTTACACAAACTCTTTGTTTAAACCTACAGAGAACACACAGTACATATTATACATCCAGAAACAGGAAGCACTGCATAGTTTAATATCAGAAACGATATGCATCAGGGCTGTATTCTTTCTCTATATCTATTCAACCTGTATGTGGGGGTGTTGGGGGCGGGAAATCAGTCAAGAAAATGGACTATATCAAAGAGAATGTAACATCAGCATGGGATGAAGATTTAACAACAGCCTGTATTATATAAACAACACAACTTTGCTCACTGAGAGCAAGGTGGACTTGAAATGCTTGCTGCAGAGGATCAAAGACTTCAATACAGATTACATCTCTCCATCAAGGAAACAAAATTCAACCGTAGGCCAATGGATAACATCATCATAGGTGGACAAGAGATAGAATCTGTCAGTTATTTCATCTTGCTTGGATGTGCAATCAACAAACTTGGCACTAGCAGCCAGGAAATCAAAAGACATATTGCGTTGGGAAAGTCTACTGTCAGTGACCTCACCAAAGGGCCAACGAGCAATGGTGTCACTTTAAAGACTAAGGTGTGCCCGATCCAAATCATGATCTTTTCAATTACTTGCTATGCACCTGAAAGTTAGATAATAACTTGGAATTACAAAAGAATAATTAATGTCTTTGAGTTGAAGAAGAGGATGTTGGAGAAGTTGGTGAATATACCATGGACTGCCAAACAAATAAACAAGTATGTCTTGAAAAGGGTGCACCCAGGGTCTTTCTTACAGGGAAGGATCATGAAACTTTGCCTCACATACTTTGGGCATATTTTTAGGAGAGCCCAGTCCTTGAAAAAGGACATTATAGTGAAAAGGTGGAGGGTCAGTGAAGAAGGGGAAGACCCTCGATTAAGTGGATTGACGACGTAGTGACTGTAAGAGTGAGCTGAAGTGTGTCAGAGATGATGAGGATGACACAGAGTAGGGCAGGCTTTCACAGGGTAGTTAAGGGTCATAGTCGATTGCATGGCATTTGGCAACATAGAACACCCAGTGCTGTCAGGGGATTTGGACTCAGTGATCCTGTAGGACAAAGAAGGACCATCCCAAGGAGGTTACAAGGCTGCGAAGCAAAGTCTTTAGGACAGCATTCTTTTCCCCAAATGAGTTCAGACTATTAATGTTTTGGTTAGCAGCTTTGTCCTTAAATCAGTGCACACCAGATTCTTCCAATTTCCCTCTCCCCCTCCCCCATCAAATTGTACAAGTCCATGATTATTTCTCCTAACACCTTGCCCCCCACATCCTCACCCCTCTGCTTCCACCCTCCCCTTCCTTAGGTCCCTCCCCCTTGGATCCTCATATTCATTCTACAATAATGGTTTTACACAATATTTGTGGGACTCAGTTAGTTCACTTAGCATAATGCAGAGCCCTTTTTAAAGAATTACATTTAAGCAAGTTTAAATATATGCTCACTCGTTACTATAGCAAAAAAGAGAAAAAAGACAGAAATCTGCATTACTATTCAGTTGGTTCTGACTCCTAGTAATTCTACAGAAGAAGAATTGCACCAAGGCCATAAATTTTACGTAACCAGTTGCAGATGACTAATATGCCTGTATGCTGATCAAAAGTTCGAGATTCAAATGCAACCATTTCTGTTGCAGAAAAAATACATGGTGACCAGCTTATATAAAATCAGTCATTGAGCACCTTGAGAAGAGTTCTCATGATGTAGTCTATAGTAAGTGACACTGTTAGCTGGATGCCTGAATGTGTGCAATGGTTCAAATCCACCAGTGGCTCCAAGATGAAAAGGTGGTCATCTCCTTCCATCATGATCCACGGCCTCAGAAACCTAGTGAGGGGTCAGCTATGAATCAGAACTGACACGACAACAACAAATGAGGAATGTGAACACTGTGAAGCACAGTTCTACTCCAACACCCACAGCCACCAGGAATTAGACTCAACTTGGGGGGGCGGGGGAAGATGTGTTAGTAATTGAATGTGTTCGTTTATGGATGTCAGAGCCATATTGTGTATTCTCCACAAGTTTCCTTGATGTTCACAATAATGTTCAATTGGAAAATTGAGACTCATAGTCACTTTCTACTGAGTTTTTGACCTCTAAATTATGGCACAGTAAATAAACTTACAGCCACAGATCAAGAACTCTGAATTCTACAAGAGTGCAAAAGACCAGTTTACCAAAGACCGTGATGTACACTCTAACATATATCTTTAAGGAAGTCAACAAGACAGGACATATTCCTTGAGCCAAGCTTTGAAAATTAATACCCTGGGAGACCAATTTTACAAATATGCAAAGAATTAAAGTGAAAATAAGACTAAGAACAAATGGATATCAGTACTGACAGAAGTATAGGGAGGAAAAGGCGGGCATCATAAAGAAACAGAATTATGTGTAGGCTGAGTTTGTGAATATTTTCCAGGGCTAAAGAAAATACTCTGCACAGAAGAATCAGCTGCTATGTTTGGATAGTGGCATTTAAATGACATAGATAATTTTTAAACAAATATCTAAAATGTCTGTTTAAAGTAGTCATAGTCATAGTCATACACATACGTGTATATTATGAAGTTCTGTCTAAGAGAAAAACTCAACTATAAGAAAAAGTATCACTTTTCCTACTTCTCGGGTTTTTCTTCCTATTTTTTTTTCTAAGTTATTTCTTTAACAAGCGAAGGAAACTTGTAAAAATGTTTAGGCTCAGGGAAATGATGCTATTTCTTTCAACACATGGTGAAGTTGTAAAGTATGATGATTAATTATATACTTTACCAACACGAAAAGGAAGTTCTACAACAGATTTTGTTTGATATAAGGCTTCACTTTCCTGTCTTTGTTCTAGGGTTTTTTTCCCAACTATTTTGAATGGTTTTTAATGTGAAAACAATTTCAAACTCACTAAAAGTGAGTTCTGAAATTCTTTATGCATTATGCTAAATCTTGCACCTTTACCCTGTAATACTTCGTATGTATCTTCTACAAGCACACATCCTCTCTTTACTCATTTTCATAATCTCAGTATAGTTATTAAAGTCAATAAATTTAACATTGATCCAGTATTTTTACCTAACAAGCTATCTGAGTTAAAATTTTAGCAACTACCTCAAAAGCATTTTGCATTTTTCCCTCTGGTAAATGATCACATATTGTGTTTAATTGTCCCATCTTCTAGTTTCCTTTAATCCAGAAAATTCCTCAGTCATTCTTTGCCTTTAATAACATGTTATTGTTGTTGTTGTGTACTGTCAAGTCACCTGCAACTCACAGCAACCCTATGTAAAATAGCCCTAAACTCTGCTTTATCTGGTGCCAATCTCATTGTCTCTGACACGCCTACCCAATTACTTCAGTCACTGAATCAGTCCATCTTATCAAGGGTCTTCCTTTCTTGTGCTGTCCCATCACCCTCCTAAGCAAGACATCCCTCTTCATGTACTGGTCCCTCCTTGCAACATGTACAAAGTAGGTCAAATGAAGCTTCAGAATTCTTGCCTCCAAAGAGCAGCCTGTCTCACCCTCTCTAGGACAAAACTGTTTGTTCTTATAGCAGTCCATAGTATGTTCAATCTTATTCTCCAGTACCACAGCTTAAAGGCGTCAATTCTCCTTCTGTCATCCCTAGTCTTTGTCCAGCTTTCTGATGCATAGTAAGTAATTGCAAACACTATGGTCGAGATCAGGTGCACCGTAGTCTCCAGAGTGACATAGTTGCTCTTCAGTACTCTGGAGATGTCCTCAACAGCAGACTTTCACAATGCAATACGTCTTTTAATTTCCTGGTTGCTGGTACCAAGAGTGTTGATTGTGGAGCCAAGCAAACTAAAGCTACTAACAGTCTCAGTCTCTTCACCATCTTTCATGATAACTGCCAATCAGACCAGTGGTGAGAATCTTTATTTTCTTGATATTGAGCTTCAGTCCATATTGAAGGCTGCAGTCCATGATGTTTTGCAGCAAGTGCTTCAGACCCTCCTCACTTTCAGCAAACAGGGTTGTGTCACCTGCAAAATGCAGATTGTTGATGAGTCTTCATCCAGTCCTCATGCCATATTCCTACTTATAGAGCCCTGCCTCCCAGATAATCTGTTCTGCAAATGGATTGAAAAGGTATGAAATTGGACACATCCTTGGCATACACCCTTCCCAATTTTGTACCACACAATGTTTCCTTGCTCTGTTCTGACGACTGCTTCGCATATATATAATCAAGATTTCCGTTATTCCCATTCTTCTCAGAGTCAGTTTGCTATGATCCACACAGTCAAATGCCTTTGCATAGTCAATGAAACACAGATAGACATTCCTCTGGTACTCCCTGTTTACAGCCAAGATCCATCTAACATTAGCTATAACATCCCTAGTACCACAACTTCTTCTAAACATAGCCTGCACATCTGACAGTTCTCTGTTGATGTGTTGTTCCAGTAGTTTTTAGAGAATCTTCAGCAGAATCTTGCTTGCATGTGATATCAATGATATTGTTTGATAATATCCACACTCTGTCAGGGTACTGTTTTTTGGAATGGGAACAAATATAGATCTCTTCCAATCAGTTGGCCAGGTGGTTGTCCTCCACATTTCTTGGCACAACATGGTTAGCACATCCAGGGCAGCATCTGTATTTTTTAAGTATGTCAATTGATATGCCATCAATTCCTGGGGCCTTGTTTTTTACAATTCTTTCAGAGAGCTTGAACTCCTTCCTTCATCATCACATACGCTGTTTCATGAAATTATTCTGTGTCTGCCAATTAATTTTTGTACAATGACATTGTATACTCTTTCTATCTTCTTTTAATGCTTCCTGGATCATTTAATATTCTGCCCAAAGCATCCTTAAGTATTGCAACTCATGGCTTGAATTTGTTCTTTAGTTCCTTCACCTTAAGAAATGCTGAGCGAGTTTGGCCCTTTTGATTTTCATTCTGCACAAAATTATCCATAATTTATTATGGTTTACATAGTTGAATGCAGGTAAATGTTTATGTGCTATGTCTATTAAACATAGATATCTTAAAGGAAAACAATGTCATTAATAACACATGTAAGTAAAATAAAAATTATTTTTTGTAAAAAACGCTAGAGTAGTACATTGATTGGGAGTTCTGGTGGCCTAGTGGTAAGAACCTGTGCTGCAGTCCTGAATGTACGTGGTTCAAATCTTTCCAGCTGGTCCTGGAGAGGATGTGCAAACTTTTTCCATTCACTTAACTGCTTCTGAAAACCTACTTGAGGGTCAACTATGTGTTGATTCCGACTAAACAGTACACAACAACAGAACATAGAGAGAAAACTTCCAGAAAGTCAAACTGGTCTCAGAAGATGCCGTGAAACAAGACATAACACTGCTAACATCTGATGGATATAGACTTGAAGTAGAGAATACCATGCAAACATTTACTTGTGTTTTATTGTCTGTGTAAAGGCATTCAACTGTGTAAGCCATAATAAATCATGGATAATGTTGCACAGAATGAAAATTCCAGAGTACTTAATTGTGCTCCAGCAAAACCTGTACAGAGACCAAGAAGCAGTCACTTAACAGTACAAAGGAACACTGAATAGTTTAAAATTAGGAAAAGCGCATCAAGATTGCATCCCTTTTCCATACTTAATCAATCTGCATACTTAACAAAAATTCTAGAAAATAGTGGGTGGAGGTAGAGGGTGTAGAAATGATAAGGATGGTCCTTCTTTGTCCTACAGGATCACTGAGTCCGAAGATTGTTGAATATGGACTGCTAAGAGAAGAAACAAGTTCATCCTGGAGAAGGTGAAACCAGGTTTCTCCTTGAGGGCAAGGGTTCTGAAGCTTCCTCTGACATACATTAGTCATGTTGCAAAGAGGGATCAGTCCTTGGAGAGGGACATTATGATTGGGAGGGTATAAGGAAAGGAAGACCCTCAATGAGATGGATTGACTCAGTGACTGGGGTAATGGGGGTAGGTGTGTCAGAGACAATAAAGTTGGCTCAGGATTGAACTATTTTACATAGGGTTATTATGAGAAGCAGACATTTCCACAACACATAACAACAACTACATCATGATGTTGCTTATTGGTCCAGGGGTAAGGATTTTTGTCTTCTTGATGTTGAGATGGAATCCATATTAAAGGTCTTTGACCTTCTGCAGTAATCATTTCAAGTCCTTCTCACCTTCCTCTAGTAAAATTGTGTCATCTGCAAAATGCAGATTGTTGATAATCTGTGACCATCTGGATCTTCCTCTGATCCTGATGTCACTTTCTTCTTCATAGCGTCTAGCTTCTCACATTATTTACCTACATCTAGCTTCTCACATGATTTACCTAGAATACAGATTGATAATGACGGATAATTTCCACACTTTGTTGGTTCATCATTCTTGGAAGTGGAAACACATACGGATCTCTTACAATAAATCAGACAGGCAGCCAACCTTCAAATTATCTGACAAACTGTTGAGCACATCCAGGGCTGCATTTGTTAGTTGAAATATATCAGTTAGTATCCATTGATTCTTGGGCCCTTATTTTTTGCCAATGCCTTCAGTGCAACTTGATCTTCTTACTTCCTTACCATTGACTCCCAATCATGTGGTACGTACTTCCTGAAATATTTCAGCGTTGCTATGTCAAGAACCCTAATAATTGCCTTTTCTAGCCATTGTGTTAGCACCCATTAGTTAGCACCTACCTTAACTGGATACATAGTCTTGTAAATCATCAATAGCTATCGTCCAGTAGGAGAGAGAGAGCTTTCTACACTGAGTGGTAATGTGGTGATAGTGGTGGAGAGAGTTGGAGACTGTGACTGTGTTATGAAGAGACTGTAGCAAGATGTAACCACAGAAACCCTGAATTTATGCTACAGTTAAAGGTTTTGCTTGCCAGATAATTGACAGAAAAGCTGACTTATAACTTTTCTGAGATAAAGGTGGCTAGATGATTGACTAAACCAGAGGCTTCTTACATTTGTGCTGTGGAACTAAACCTGGACTGTCATTAGTTGAAGAATTGTGTCTTACTGTTAAACTTCCTTGGGACTCTTGGACTAAACCTAGACTTGCGTTATGTGATACTCTTCCCACCCCACCCCCCAACCTATTTCCCTAATAAACTCCACAGCTGTGGGTAAAGTCTGTGATTCTTGCAACAAATTTTAAAACTGACCCAATGATTTGTAGGAAAAAGTGCAGGAACATGTAGGGTGGCATGCCTGACTATGTAGGTATGTGTATGGTGCTATGGATATTATGGGAACAGGTTGTGGTGGTGGTGGTGGTGGTGGTTTTATGTTGCATCGAGTCACCTGTGACTCATAGTAGCCTTATGTACAGCAGCTCTGAAGCCTACACTCTCCTGAGCCAGTCTCACTGACTCTGACACACCTACCCCCATTGCCCTTGCCACTGTATCCATTCATCTCTGAAGTCTTCCTCTCCTGCCCTGTCCCTTCACCCTTCTGAGCATAATGTTCTTCTCCAACGATCAGTCCCTCCTGGCCACATGCCCAAAATATGTAAGACAGAGTTTCAAAACCCTAGCCTCCAAAGAGAAACTTGGTTTCACTCTCTCCAAGACAGAAATGGGTACAAGTCAGACTTGGCCACTCACACATTGTAGCTGTTCCTTTTACAAGTGTTGACCAAGTCTTTTTTGGTATAGTGATGCTGTGTATTCCCTCCATCTTCTTTTGATGCTTCCTGAATCATCCATAATTTTCCCCATAGCATCTCGCAGCATTGCGACTTGAGGCTTGAATCCGTTCTTTCACTTTATGAAATACTGAACAAGCTCCTCCCTTTTTAGTCTCTTATCTCCAGCTCTTTGCACATTCTGTTACAGTAGGTAGTTTCCTTGGTCCTCTCAAACTGCCCTTTGACATTTTTATATCCAGTTATTTTATTTTGGCATATCTTCCTTTTGTTTTGACTTCTTGACATTCTAGTGCAATATTTGGTCTCTTCTGTCCTTAATTTTGCTTTTCTTTCTTCTCTGTCTATGCAATGAACTTTTGCTATCTTCATGGATAATAACCTTGATATCATCCCACAATTCCTCTGGTCATCAATCATTTATGTTCAATACATCAAACTTGAACTTAACATAATTTCCAAATTCAGGTGAGATAGATTGTATTTTGGTTCTGTGGACTTGTTTTCCTTTTCTTCAGCCTCAGTTTGAACTCTGTTTCTGTAATGACATTTTTCTTTATTCACGGATGATGTCTTTGACTCATCTGGTCTTCAATCATTGGTGTTCAGTACCTCAAACCTATTCCTAAGATCTTGAAATTCTGATGGAATTTATTACAGATCATATTTTGGTTTCTGTGGATTTATTTCTATTTTCTTAGGTTTCAATTTGAACTTGCATATAAGTAATTGATGGTCTGACTCACAGTCCACCCCAGCCTAGTTTTAACTGCCAGTATTGAGTTTCTCCAAAGATTTCTTCCACAAATATAGTCCATCTTATTCCTGTGTAGGCCATCGGGTGAGACCCATTTGTAAAGTTGTCCTTTGTGTCTTTTTAAAAAGTTATTTGCAATGAATAAATCATTGTAAATACAAAATTCGATCATTCTATTTCCAGCCTCATTTCTGTCACCAAGCCCATATTTTCCAACTACTATTCCTTCTTCACTGTTGCCCACTTTTGCATTTGGTCATTTTGATTGCATGTTTGGTCAATTTGGGACTGTAAGATTTGGTAAAAATTTCCAACTTCTTCCTCTTTGGCTCTAGACATAGGAGCATATATTTGAATAGCAGTCATATTAACAGATCTTCCTTGTATACGTAGGCTATTATCCTATCATCCATAACATTGTATTTCAGGATAGAACTTGAAATTGACGTTTTGATTATGAATGCAACACTATTCTTCTTCCGTTTTTCATTCACAGCATAGTGTACCATATTATATCTTAAGCAAAGTGGCCAACGTTAGTCCATCTTATCTCCCTTAAGCCTACTATGTCGATGTTTATGCACTCCATTTGCTTTTTAACAATTTCGCATTTTCCAACATTCAAGCTACATATATTCCATGTCCCAATTATTAAACTATGTTTGTTATTGTTATTGTTATTGTTTTTCCTCATTTCAACTGCTTTCCAGTCTGGGCTCTACCACTACACTACTATAACTATTCCCATTCCTCTAGTGTTCATAGGGTTTTCAAACTCCTGTTTTTTAAGAAGCAGATAGTCAATCCTGATTCCTAGTCTGTCTTAATCTGGGAGCTCTACTAAAACCTGTCCACCATGGGTAAACCTTATGACACACCAGTAGCATAGCTTTCAGTATCATATCAACCCCAAGTTATGGCATTTGACACACCAGTAGCATAGGGTTGAGTATTACAGCATCTCCAAGTTATCTCAGTACAGCAAATTGACAGACAAGTGTTATACCACTTAGAACAACATTCTCCCCAAACATAACCAACTGTCAATGTAGTTTGTAACTCAAATAGCAAATTTGTCTTCCTAACCAACTTTTAAACACAAAGGCCCACCCACTGGGTCCTGACTGGTTTAAAAAAGAGGCTTCGAGTTCACACCTGATTGCTAACTAAATCAAAACAACCAATCAGCTTACACCCAATTGTTAAACTTAAAAACAAAACCACAAACCAGTTTATATCTGGTTGTCAATTAAATAAAAACAATCTACCTTCAAGAATCCACTGCTTCATACAGGAGAATTGAAGACTCAACTGACTTTTAAATACAAAGGTCCACCCACTAGGTACTGACTGGTTTAAACAAGATGCTTCCAGCCCAAAATCTGCAGTTAGCAACCTTTCTAAATTATTGAGAAGTAATGATGTCAGTTTGAGGACTAACTGCATCTGATTCTGGCCATAGTCTTTCTGATTACTTATGCATCTGAGAATTTGACAATGAATAAGGATAACAGAAAAAGAATTGATGCCTTTGAGCTATACTGTTGGATAAGCACTGAACATCCCATGGACGGCCAGGAGAACAACAGATATGTCCTGGAAAGGGTGCAGCCAGAGTGCTCTTTGGAGGCAAGGATGATGAGGATTTGCTTTACATACTTCTGGCATGGTGCTAGGAGGGGCTATTCCTTGGAGAGAGACATGATGTTTGGAAGACCTTAGACCAGAAGGATTGTCACAGTGACTGCTGCAATGGGCTCCATAGTGTCAGGAAGTGTGAAGATTACACAGGCTAGAACAGGGTTCAGATCAGTTGTTCATAGGATCCCTGAGCCATATTCAACTAGAAAACACCTAACAACAGCAACAACTAATAATCTGAACTTACACATGAGTAGTTGACTGTTTCACAGCCATCATCTAGCCTGGTTTTGGCTCCTAATATTGAGCTTCTCCAGTGATTGCTTCCACATATGTAGTCAATCTGATTCCTGGGCTGTCTTTCAGGTGAGGACCATGTGTAAAGTCACCACTTGTATTTTGTTTGGGGGATTTTTAAAAATTTAAATATCTTTTAAATTTTATACTGGTTTACTTACAAAGTTTGTATACATTGTTTTTCACACCATATCTTTTTTTTAAATTGAATTGCATACAAACTAAATAACATTTACACCGTAACAGACATTCCCATCTGAGACAGAGAGGACACTTAAGCCTTCCACATTGATCTCAGGGCCTTTTGGCATTGGTGCTTTGTCAGTCATCAGATTCTCTTCAGCTTCACTTTCAGTCTCCTTTTAGGTCCTGGCTCTGCCTCTGGTTCTTCCTGTACTGACGCGGCTGCAGGAGCAGCAATGACTGGAGGAATGACAGCAGCTCCAATTGTTGCCTTTTCCTTTCTGGTTTTTTTTTTATGCTTCTTATCCTTTTTTTAAAAAATATAAAGGTTTTCTTTTATATTGGTTTACTTATAAAAGTAATATACATTGTTTTTCACATCAGATCTTTTCCATTTCCTTAACCCACCCCACCATCCATTTACTGACCCTATGATTTCCCCCCACACCCCCATCCTGCCCCCTGTGCTCTCACTCCCCCACGTTGGATTCTCATATACATTTTACTAGTTATTTATCTCTACAATGATGGTCTTACAGAGTATTTGTCCTTACGGCACTGAGTTAGCTCACTCAACATAATGCTCTCCAGTTCCTCGCAAGTTAGCTAGTAATTTACAAAATCATTTTCCTGTGTGCTATGTAGTATTCCATCATGTGAATGTACCATAATTTCTCAATTCGTTCAGTTGTGGTTGGTCTTCTGTGCTGTTTCCATGTTCTTGCAATGGTGAATAGTGCTGCTATGAACATTTGTGGACAAGTCCCCACTTGTGCCTCAGCTCTTCTTTTCTTGGGGTACATTCCAAGCAGTGGAATACCTGGGTCAAATAGAATTTCTATGTTCAGCTTTCTGAAGAAACACTAAGCTGCCTCCCAGAGTGGTTGTTCCATTTTACAATTAAACCAACAGTGTATAAGAGTTCCTATTTCTCCACATCTTCTTCAGCATTTATTACTAGCTGTCCTGTTAAACTTTGCCACTGTTACTGGGGTGAGATTATATCTCATTGTGGTTTTGATTTGCGTCTCTCTCATTGTCAGTGATTTAGAGCATTTCTCCATGTGTTTGTTGGCCATCCAAATATCTTCCTCTGTGAGTAGTATTTCCATGTCTTTTTCCCCTTTTGTAATCGTTTTATCATTCTTTTTCAAGTGGAGGCCCTGTATAATTCAATAAACTTTTGGTATGAGACCCTTGTCTGAAATGGTAATGCCAAATATTTTTTTTTCCAGTCGTAAGTTTTCTTTTCTTTCCCTTGGAAAATGTTTTGGTGTGAACAGGTCTCATTAGAAGGTCTCATTCATCAGTTTTATCTTATCCAGATTGAGCATTTTTGGCTATATATATGACATGTTACACCACAGAGTAGACCATCTAAGCTTGATCCTAGATTGTCTCTCATTTAACTTTATGGTACCATTTGTTTTTTTACATTATTTGCAATGAGTAAATCATTAAAAGAAGAAAATTCAATCATTTGATCTCAAGCCTCATTCCTGTCACCATTGGTACACTCTGACAACCATTCCTTCCTTGTTTTTAACTTTTGCATTCCAGTCATTAATAATTATTAATACATGTTTTATTTACTATCAATGCCTTTTAACTATCATAATATCAAACACTCAGTAAAGTCAGTAAGACAAAGCAACTAATATACTTAAGACACAGTAAATACAATAAAGGCAATAATATGAAAATTGCTACTTTATTGTAGAAGCATAACTGTGCTTTAAAATGCTATCAAAATAGTACATAAATGTTGATCGCTTCTGAATAATTAAGGAATGAGTCAGTGTGATACCCAAAACAAGAAGAAAGATGATCACTATTTCACTTGTTATGTGCCACTGAGTCACTTGTGACTCATAGTGATCCTATGTACAATAGCCCTGAAAACTGCTCTATATTGTGCCAGTATCATTGTTTCTAGTGACACACCAGTCACTGAATCAATCCATCTCATCAAGGGTCTTCCTCTCATGTGCTGTCCCTCCACCCTTTTGAGCATGATGTCCCTCTCTAAGGATTCGTCCCTCCTTGCAACATCCCCAAAGTATGTCACACAAAGGTCAGAATTCTTGCCTTCAAGGAACAGCTTGGTTTCACCCTCTCCAGGACAAATCTGTTTGTACTCCTGGCAGTCCATGGTATATTCAATACTCTTCTCCAGCACCACAGTTCAAAGGCATCGATTCTCTTTCTATTATCCCTAATCATTGTCTGGGTTTGTGATGCATAGCAAGTAATTGTAAAGACTATGACCTGGATCAGGTGCATCTTAGTCTCCAGACTGATGTCATTGCTCTTCAGTTCTCTGGAGAGGTTCCTGACAGCAAGCAAAATTTCCCAACTTGTATTAATTACATGAACTAGTTGTTGGACTAGTTGGTAAGGCATATGGTTCAAATGTACCAGCTGATATAGAGGAAAAAGACGGATAATCTCCTCTGTGATTTATCGCTTCTGAAAACCCACTAAAGTGTTAGTTATGAGTCAGTTCCAATTTGATGGCACATAATTGCATATTTTTTTTAAAAAAAGATAATGTAGCATACATTTTGAGGGTAAAAGCTAATGTTTTTTTCACTGTTTCATTAAATCAAACAGTCAGATATTTGTGCAAAAAATAAATTTTATTATAAATAAATAGAAAGGACTACTTATCAAAACAGACAATAGTATCATTTTTTCCATTGAAACTGATATATACACTTCTATTGTGTTTGCTTTTCTTCTGGTATAATCCAAATGATCAACTTTTGGGTCAACAATGTTCTTCAGCATCTCTCTACATCTCCTTAACACTGGAAATGGCATGAATGTCCTCAGTAATAGTATTACAGTACCACTTACTCCATTGTTTTATAATTCTTGTTACTACCCCCTTCAAAAAAGCAAATTCATCTTTCAGTCATCCTAATGCTGCTTTTCCATCCGCTGCTTCTTATTGCTGTTATGTATCATCATCAAGTTGACTGCAACTCATAGAGACCCTATGACCAACAGATCTGAACCCTGTCCTATCCTGGGTCATGTTCATCATCTTTGACACAGTTGATGCCATTCCTATAGTGACTGTGTCAATCCATCTTGTTGAAGGTTCTTGTGTCTTACGGTGACCTTTCTAACCTACCTTTCTAACCATGATGTCTTTCTCTAAGGAACAATGTTCCACAAAGTATTTATATCAATGCATCTATCCCCCTGTCAAAATGCAGTATTTAAGACCCTGTACCGTGTATAGAATCCCAGTTTAAGAAGTTAAGCAGATGTCCTTAAGTGCATTCTTCTAGGGCAAAGGTGAGTGCCTTTTGCTGCAGGACAAGTCCTCAAATATTATGAGCTACTCAGCTCTTGTCTTACTCTATTCCCTTGATTCCTAGCCTGTCTGGACTCTTGACAATCTCAGTTGCCTTTATATGGATGCTCTTTAGTTCATCACAGCCCCTATTTAAATTTGGCACCCCAAATAAGCTTGATCCTAAAGACATTATCTATCAATACAGACTACAGAAGGACTCATCCCTGTAACGAAACCAATGTTTATACTAAAAAAGGTATTATTTTAATATTTTGCAAGGATTTTTGAGAAATAACATAACTCTATCTGATTCATGGGATGATTGTAATCAATAAAAGTCACAAAGATTTTCCATTAATATTTTCATATTTGTGCTAAAGAGTGTTTATATCCAAAAGTACATTTACCCTTGATGAATGCAGTTATTAGTACACCGGCTTAATATAAATTTCATATACTTCTTCATCTTTAAGTGTGTCTGTGGATTGCTTTAACACCATGTCCTCTGCAGTTAGAAAATCTTTTATTATTTAGTGTTGAATAGAATGGGATAAAGGCACTCTATGTGGAGACATTTTCATGTTATATGAAGCTATGAATAGATATTCTTGAGAGTAGGTAAACCATATTAATCCATCAAGTCAGGAAAATATCAGTAGCCAGTTAGTGTACTTAGATTTTCAAGCTGTTTCCTGATCTATCTACTTAGGAATATCATTAAAAAAGGTATCAAATTAGTTTAATAAAACTTGTTATTAGTTGGCATTTGTTGCCTGCTAATTATCATCAATGAAACTCTGGTAGCCTAGTGGCTAAGGAGCTGCACTGCCAATCCAAAGCCAAGTGGTTTAAATCAACAGCTTCTCTGCAGCTGAAGATACGTAATCTCTTCCTATGCAATTTACAAAAAAAAAATTACTGGAGGGTCAGCTATGAGATGGTTTCAACTTAATCGCATATCAACAATGATCATCATAATTATTTCTTCTTGTTAACAAACAAGTCTTTAATAACTTTACATGAATCCAGTTACACTATTGATTATAATTTCTGGAATTCTATTTTTAGAAAATAAGCAGAACATTTAACTACTTATGATCTCATAGCACCACTCACATTTGCCATGGCTTTTCAACAACTACCAAACAATAGCTCTGAGTTTGTAGCTAAAAAGTCTGTTATCATCCTCGTACATTTGATCTCATTTTAAACATCTAAGAAAAAACATATTAATTCCTCATCTAACTTGGGCTGCAATTCCCATTTTTCATTGTTTGTTCCCCACACTCAGTTTGAGAACTTATCTGGAAAAAGGAAGAAGAAAAAAAAGTTGAATAATTCTGTCATTTCTCTGGCATAGTTTCTGTTATCTTCTCCAAACAGAAGGCTTATTATTTCCTTATTTCTGTTTGACTAAACATAGCTTCACCATCCCTTCTGGTAATTTTTAATCATTTTTAAAATTACTTAGCAATGCTTTTTTTGATAGATTTGCTACATTTTGTAGGTTCATCTGTAGTTACTCTTTTTTATGTGTCTTATACATAACTTCTGACACCTGAGATTAATAGTATCAGACAACTAGTAAAACTATTACCTAAGACATTTCTTATTTACTATAACTATTCCATGATTACTCAGCTTCAAGTTTGGTGGCTCTCAAAACCTTCTTCTGTTACTCAGAATTCATTTTCAAGACTCAAGAACAAGGTTTTAAATAAATCACACACATCCCAACAATTTAAAAAAAAAAAAGTAATGGTTTCTCAAAGTTCAGGGCACTTGACTGAATCTTGCTAGAGTTCCCACTTCTGGCCATGTAATCTTTTAACTTAAAATGAGTTAATCTAACACAGAAGAAGCTAAGCATAAAATTATCCACAGTGAGGTTTGGTTTTGTTTATTAAATCTTAACAATGAGTACTGTATTAAAACTGTCAGGTCATTAGACAATGCACTCAGTGTGATGAAAGCACCAAGAACAAACAGACGTTAAAGGAAAGGGAAAAACAAGTCATCTCGTCACGTTCACTTTCTAAGACTCAGTGTGGCAAGTCAAGGATACATTTCCCTTTTAACTAAGACGAGTTACGCTGCCAATCCAAAGACAGCAGTTTAAATCCATCCACTGTTCCTTGGGGGGAAGAGGGTCAATCTCCTCCAGTGCTATTTTATAGCCTCCTTGCTGGAGGGTCAGCTATGGGTCAGTTCCAACACAACAACAATGAGTTTTGAGAAGAGCCATTCAGAATGAATAATCTTTTCATCCTCCAGATGTTTGTACTATAATTTTGAGAATGTATTAAAATCAACATGCTTTAACAAGGTTTTTTTTTCAGAAGCTATCAAAATATTTCTAGATTTCTGACACAGTTTGAGAAATTTATTCTGTACTCTAAAATTTGTACTCGATAATCTTCAGCAAAAGTTATACTTTTTTTTTCTTCAAACACATGACATTTGTTCACGAAGTATCTTTTTTTTTCCACATCTTTCATGTGACTCACACCAGTTAAACTTCTTCAATGGTTTTAATCTAGCAAAGTTAGCTTCAAGTAATCCATTGAAGCTGATCTTTCCAAATCTTAAAAAAGTATTTTGAGATCTTAAGAGTTTTCAAAAGGCTGACTTTTAAATACAGAGAAACAAAACACAGTATGGCAAAGACAAACTGGTTAGCGTTTGGTGTGTTGGCTTCCAGAGTTATATCCTGACAAAGCAAAAGAAAAGGGGGAAGATAGAGTAGAAAAAAAAGAGTAGGAAAGAAGGAGAGACAGCAGGGGGAAGGAAGAAACTAGAGGAAAAGGAGGAAGAGGGAGCAAATACTATCCCATCAAAGAGATTTTAAAATGTGTGTACTATTAAAAAAAGTCCTACCCTGTATGTCTAGAAAAACTAACACCAATTTGTTTGATTATAACAGTTATGATTTTTCTGCTTGCCATGGTCCCTTCTTTAAATTCTTTTTAGCTGATATTAATGCTTCTAATTAAGATCAAGTAAACTTTTTCTTACATGCAATAGGAACACAATTCTAGAGTAGAAAACTCATAAAGGTGCCAAGTGGAGAAACTCTGCTCCACTGCTCTAGATTTAAACTTGCTGTTGGATTTAACATTGTTGTTGTTGTTATGTGCTGTTGAGTCATTTGCGACTCGTAGCGACCCATGTACAGCAGCCCTAAACTCTGCTCTATCCTGTGCCAATCGCATTGCCTCTGACACACCCATACCGATTACCCCAGTCACTGAATCAATCCACCTCATAGAGGGTCTTCCCCTCCTGCGCTGTCCCTCCACTCTACCCAGCATGATATCCCTCTACAAAGACCTGTCTCTCCTCACAACATGTCCAAAGTATGTCAGACGAAGCCCCAGAATCCTTGCCTCCAAGGAGTAGCCTGGTTTAACCCTCTCTAGGATGAATCTGTCTGTTTTCTTGGCAGTCCATGGTACATTCAATACTCTTCTCCAGCACCACAGCTCAAAGGCATCAATTCTCCTTCTATCCTCCCTAGACATTGTCCAACTCTCTGACGCACAACAAGTGATTGCAAAGACCATGGCCTGTATCAGGTGCACCTTCGTCTCCAAAGAGACACCGTTGCTCTTGAGTACTTTAAAGAGGTCCCTAACAGCAGACTTTCCCATCGCAATACGTTTTTTTATTTCCTGGCTGCTGGTGCCAAGAATGTTGACTGTGGAGCCGAGCAAACTGAAGCTGTAACATTAGTGAAGGCAAATTTCTTTACTATCCAAATCTTTTTTTCCCTAGACAACATCAGCAAATATTCACAGTAAATGCCATAAAGCACTTTGAACATGAATAAGCATGAAGGCTTAGATGGTTATACTAATCATCACTATTTTAAAAAGTAATCCTTTTTTAAAATGCAGGCCTCACTTTTTTATAACTATTTTGACATAAATTTGTTTTGGGGAATTAAAACATTATCTTAAAATGTATTATCAAAAATATTCTTTCTGTAGACCTCTTCTACTTAAAAATTATTTCTATAGACATCTGCCATATAAGAAAATTCAAGATGATATTTTTTTTCTGTTTGGAAGTCTCAGGTTGGTCATTGGGGGTTTTGGTTTTGGTTGTGTTGTGTTTTTTTTTTTAAATTCAGTAACAGCATCCCATTTTTTTTATTTCATAGAGGATGTTAAAGACTGTATTTCCATTTTATAGTTGAATTCAGTCTTCATCCCAACGAAAGGACTACTATAACTTTGAACACTTTTTTGTAATTTACCTGCACCTGAGTTGCAAAGCTTTAGCCATAGTACTCTAATTTAGAACCCTCACTTTTAAAGGTCATCTCAGACTCCACACTCAATCTAGAACAAAGTAGCAATTTCTCTGAGTCATCTTTATACCTTTGTGTCCAGAGTTCCGCTACACTCTGAGACCTGGGGGACAGGGTCTCAAATTGGATATAAGTCTCTTTGGCCAGGTCATCTTCCCAAAAAAGTTCTGTCTTACACTGAAGCTTGCAAACTTTGTACAAGAGATAACAAATCAATGGCATGACAATTACACAGGCAGTACAGCTCACCACAATAAGGAAAGACCCTGGGAAATCACCTTCTCCAACTCTGTTGGTAGAGAAGGTGATACACTGGTCTACCTGGGGAGGTGCCCCTTTGGGACACACACATGCTATGTACTGCCTGCCAGACTCCAACCCTTCTACAGTGACTTGGTTCTTGCTTGCCTCTACATTCAGGTGGAGCAGGTCTTTTTCACCATACTTAGAATACAGCACAGTCACTGCAGAATTATATGTGCTATTGACAGTATTCCACATCAGAGTCACACTCTCTTCAGTCTCTCTGACCACTCTGAGGTTTTCGATTGTGGCATTTGTCTCCACAGGCGTTGCTTGATCCAATAATGCCAACTCTTCTTTTTTGCTTGCACTTTCTAGGGGAAGCTTCCGTCCATCCATCTCTACCTTTAAATTCCTTTTCCCTTCTAGGTGGAGCTGGAGTGGCCATCTATTGACCATGGTGGTGCTTGTTGACATTTTAGTGCTTAGAATTGTAGTCCAAGAACCAACGGGGGAGTTGGAAGGGGAGAAGGAAGCAGTGGAGGGAGGAGATAAAGTAGAAGCAGACAAAGAAGTGGAAGAAAAGTGCAAGGGAGAGGGTGATGAATTAAGCGTGGATACAGATCTTCTAGATCCTGGCATCACTTCCTGATGGGGATGATCTTCTCCAGTTCTTTCTAATGTTTCCAGTGATGTGGTGGTTGTGACCACGCCAACCACTGTCACAGTAACCACAGCTTCTGACATTCCAGCCAAATTTTTGGCCTTGCATTTGTAATCCCCAGCATCCTTGTAAGAAATGCCTGTAAGACTTATTATGGACCATCTGACTCCTTCCCCTGGAGATTCTTGAATTACTGGAAGAAAACAAACGTATATGTGAGAAAATTAAGGTAAAACTCTAGCAAACATAATAAATGAAAAGCAAACAATGATCTAGGTCTAAACACACCCTTCTCACAAAAAATCAACCAGGAAGGACACAGTATAAGTCTCTGTGCATGGTGATGGAATCATAAATTTTTTCTATGAAGGTCTAGAGCATGCCAGGTGCCATGAGCTTTAGATGAAGAATGGAATTTAAGAAGACTTTGAAAGTGCAACAATGAATGACTCGAAAGCCTAAGTCTCTGTAAACTTTCATTAAAATGAATTTAAAAAATTATGAGGAAAAAAAAAGAAGACTTTGGAGCTAGGAATCAAGAGCCTTGGGCTTTAGTAAACTTCTGTTCACTAATGTGATAGTTTCACACAGGTCAAATCATTTTTGTAGCTCTGTTTTCTCAATTGTAAAAGGAAAAAATAAGACAAAGTGCTCTTATGGGGTACTTACAACTTTAACTCACAATAACGTGTTCATCAAAATGACTCATCTAAATACTTCCCAGAGTATTTTCTCACTGTAATAAAATGCCACCTATCTATATACTCAGGGAGTTCTGGTGGGCTACTGGTAAGAAGCTCTGCTGCAATACCAAAGGCACACTGTTCAAACCCACCAGCTGCTCTGCTGGAGAAAAAGGAACAATCTCCTCCCATACAATTTACTGCCTTTGAAAACCTGCTCGAGGGTCAGCTATGAGTTGGTTCTGACTTGACAGCAAACAGCAGCATCCACATAGTTAGAAGACACAGTAGACACTTTTTCTGTCATGGGGTAGTCATAATTTGTATTCTGAATCTCTCATGTTCAATCTAGATAAAATAGTAAAGTGTAGATTCTCTCTCTAGGTTGCACAATGGTATGTACTTTTTTACAGAAATTGGAATTTTACTGTTCTAAACACTAAAATCTGAGCCTATTTCCATTTTGTTTTGATTGCTAAAGCTTTCTGAAGTGTAAGAACGCACCAAGTTGTAGCCCAACAAACCAAAACTTACATTACAATCTTAAATCCTGAAGAATTTGCTTTTCTTTTTTTTAGAGAATTTTAAGCTTTAACTTTTGACTTTCAACAGGCTTCATCATTTCAACCTGAAATTTACGTTCATTAAAGTCCTTTAAAAGTATATTTCTGTTGTGCATGCTTCAGCAGCACATACACCAAAATTGAAACACTACAGAGAAGACTAGCATGGCTCCTGCACAAGGATGAGGCACAAATTTGTAACAGTATATCCCTGTCGTCTTCAAAATATTGCCTCTAAGGTGATGCAAACAGAAATCAAGGCCGTATCACTAATTTGATCATGTGTTATTAAGAATCATCAGTCATAATATAATATAAAAAGTTCATGTAATCAATATTTCTAAATGTCATACTTCATTTCATAAGTTCTTGACATATTGAATTATTTAAACTCATTCAAAATGAGGAATTTGTAATAAAATGTCATTCAAAAAACTTTATTGGTTATCCATTTCATGATGAAACTTCATCTCCACACTTTGGGCATGCTGGTAGAAGGTGCCAGTCCTTTAAGAATGTCATGTTTGGAAAGGCAGAGGGCCAGTGAAGAGAGGAAGATCCTCAATGAGATGGATAAACACAATGGCTGTACCAATGGGCTCAAATATATCAGGGATGGCTCCCGATAGGGCAAGATTCAGATCTGTTGTTGATGGGATTGCTGTGAGTAATTGTTGACTCAGTGGCACCTAACAATAACAACAACATGCATTTCAAAGTCAGACATTAAAAGCAATGGAGCACAACACGATGCTTGTCTGTGATCACTCACACACTGGATCCTGGGTTTTTCCCATCTTAAAAGAAGAATCCAATTACCTCATTTTACCTATGAAGTTAGTATATGGACTGAAGGGATCTTAACCAATAAAATGTCTCTTGCAAGTCTTTTTTGTCCAACAATATTGGTATATTTTAGTAGAAGTAAGATCACAACGTTCAAATCACACAAAAGCCTGAGACTGGGACCTTGCGAGCTCCTTGTTTCATAGGAACGAAATTAATGAAGGGAGTACCTGCATAATTCACCGCTGCGCTGTTGGACCTGATCCATGTGAGCTCTGGGGTTGGATAGCCGGTGGCATCACATCTCAGCAGGACATTGCTGCCCAGAGCAGATGTGATTTTGGTGGCTGAGGTCATCACAGATGGCTTCTGACACTGCGCCAGCTCAGCACGCTGGAATGGAATGCCCGCGAGGCTCTGCGGTTCATTGCAGACCATCAGTGGGTCCAAGAGCACCACTGTAGGGTCAGCAACCTTCGACAGCTCAATCATTTTAGAAATATGGCAGTCACAGAACCAAGGATTGTCCTGTAAGCCTATTGGAGAGGGAGAAAAAGTTAACACAGATTATTAAAATGATGTCACTCACAGCCTCTTGGGAATGCAGCGGTCCCCTTAAAAAAAAAGTTGACTTGAGAGGGTTACATCTAAGTTGGTTTTACTCTGCAATCTAACAACCTGAATGTATCCTGTCTTGTTTAGAACATTAATGTCAACTGATAAACTTTACTGAGGTGTTGGTTTTGTTTGTTTGTTTGTTTGTTTGTTTGTCCTGGGCTAAACTATAAGCTAAGGAGGGCTGTAGTATAGTGTGGGTAATGGTTTGAATCCGCCAGTGCTCTGAGGGAGAAAAATAGGCAGTCTCCTATAAAGGTTTACAACCTCAGAAACCCAATGAAGGGTCACTAGGAATTGAAATCCAGTTGAGAATAGTGAGTTTAGTTTAGGCTATGCTGTATGTAATAAATACTTTCTCCTATTATGTCATTTAATCCCAACAATTCTGTGAGAAAGAGAGCACTATTATTCTCGTTTTAAAGGTGATTAAGTTGAGACACAGTAAGACTAAATAACTTACCCATCATGTATCTTATCCATCTCAGAATCAATATATGACTCTAATATCATAAGCAATTCCTGTCAAGTCATCAGAGTAATAATAAGGCCTACAGGCTTCTTAGTCTCTGGATTTTTACTACTAGATTGTCAGGCTTTTCCTCCAAGACACATCTGAGTGGACTTTTTGGTTAGCAGCTGAGTGTACTAATGATATGCACCACCAAGGAACTCTCCATGCAGTGTGTGTGTGTGTGTGTGTGTGTGTGTGTGGTGTGTTGGTTGTTACTGTGTACAGTAGAGTCAGAACCGACCCATAGCTGACCCTCCAACCAGTTTGCAGAGGCAGTTAATTGCTTGGGAGGAAACTGCCCATCCTTATCCCGTGAGCAGCTGGTGGCATCAAACTGCATGCCTTCAGGATTTCAGCTTCTTGCCACTAGGCCACCAGAGCTTCCTAACTGGGTAAATGAGGGGACAAGAGGGGGATGGGGGGAGGGAGAGAGAGAGTGCACATGAAAGGGAGGGATGGAGGGAGGGAGAGGGAATGATACTCATTAGCATTTTAAAGAGGGCTTTGGGAACACTTTCATAGCACCCTAGAAAGCCTCCATCAATGCACATATGGCATGATGGAAGCTTCCTCTATTGCTATGAAAACGGTTGCCAAAAGCCTCTTTAAAATGTTAATTGAAGGGGAGCTCTGGTGGCCTAGTGGCAAGAAGCTGCACTGCAATCCCAGAGGCACACGGTTCAAATCCACCAGATGCTCTGCCGAGGAAGGAGGGAAAATCTCCTCCTGTACCAGTCAGATCTGATTTGATGGTACACACACACAAAAATAATAATAAAATGAATTTTTAAAAAAAATGTTAATTGAGTACTTTAAAGATATTACCTTTAAGACTAAGGTGTGGATTCTGAACTGCCAGACCTTTGACAGTCACCATGAAGTTCAACCCTTTTGTGACCTCAGATCACAGCAAGAACCGCACATGTGCAGGAAGATCATGTCCTCCCTGCTGTCCAAGGAGCTGGTAGAAGTACAATATGCGCTGCATGTCAATCTGCAAGGGATACGAGGGTCCAGGTGGTGTGAGAAGACTACAAAAGTGAGCAAATTGGCAAGGTAGTCTAAGTGTACAGAAAGAAGTATGTCATCTACAAAGAAAGTGCAGCATGAGAAGGCTAATGATACAATTGTGCATGTGAGCATTCACCCAAGCAAGGTGGTTATCACCAGGCTGAAATTGAATATAGATGTGGGGGAGGGGGGATTGTGAACATAAAGCCAAAACTCCACAAGTTGGAAAAGAGACCTGTTTCCTTTTACAGGTGAAAGAATAATTTATACACCCGGCCCCAGCTTCCTCCCTCCCCACCACAGAGAGATCAGCCCACCCCCCTTGGACTGAGAACAAATACCACCAAATCCCCCATCCTGCCCACCATATTGATCTGTTACCTTTCACAAGTTAGGAAGATCACCAATATCCAAAATTCTGTCAAGATATCACTTGCAAGTAACAAGAATGATTCAAGGACCTGCCACTGAACTCTCTCACAGAGTAGAAAAGAAAGGTGCTTTGGACTTAAACACTGCTATATAGCTACATCACATGCAATTTCTTAAGATTGTATAGGAAAGGTCGGAAGGAGACCTGGTTACTGCAGGGCAACAGTCATCCTGCTTCAAGAAAACAAGAGGGGAGCACCAATATAAAGATCTTTCACATAACATTACCATAAACTGGGCCGTTGTAAAATTACAACAGCCTAGCATCTACTAAGAAAAGACTTACATTATAGCAAGAAAGCAACAGTCTACCTTAGTCATTATGGGGGAAAAAATAACCCTTCTCCTCCTAAAAGAGCAGACCCAATGAATATTCCAGATAGAACCAGAAGAAATATATTGATGTGGAGTTATTTGAACACCTACAGAAGATGATGCAAATGATGAAGAAACAATAAAGAGAGCAAATACCCCAGAGACAGCAATCCAGAAGAAATATATTGATGAGGAGCAACCTGAACAGCTATCGAAGAAAACATAAAAGATGGAAGAAAGACTTAATGAAATAGGTAAAGAAATACAAGAACTTAAAAAAATCATCACAAGACAGAGAGGGCACAACAAACACAGTACTAGAAATAACACAAAAGCATGAAAATGCAATTCAGAATACTAAGACCAAGATGCCAGAAGTGTCCAACATGCTGGTAGGACAAAAAAGGAGAAGTGAAGAGATGGAACAGAGTCTGTGAGCATGAAAGGAAGAGCCTCACGGGAAACATACTAGAAGACAAATCAGAGATGAGACTTAAAGAAAATATTAGAATCATGTAGGATGATATCAAAAGGAACAACATATATATGACTAGAATTACAGAACAGGGCAGTGACAGGGAAGTCACTGAGAAAATTGTGGGAGAAGTACTAGAAGATAATTCCCCAGGTATTTTAAAGAATGGGGAAACCCACATTCAGGAAGCACAGGAAACAACAAATAAACTGGACCCAAAAAAGAGCAACACCAAGACATCATAGTCAAATTCTCCAAATTAAAAGATAAGGATAGAATTCTAAAAGCAACACGAGAAAAACAAAGAGTCACCTACAAAGAGGAAGCAATTAGATTAAGTGCTGATGTTTTCAGCAGAAACCATGCTGAACAATGGATGATATATAATTGAAAGAAAACAATCACCAGCCAAGGATCCTATACCCAGCAGAGCTCTTCATAAAATAGGAATGAGGAATTAGATCCTTTGCAGAAAAGAAGGAACTATAAGAATTTGCGAAAACAAGACCAGAACTACAAGAAATTTTAAGTTAAGTCCTTCACATAGAGAAGCTAAAGGAAAAGTGGGTAGACCATAGAAATCAGAAACAACAGAAAAAGGAGCACAATAAAATGACAAAAGTAAAACCTGGCTTGACAATAATCACACTTACTATAAAACCAAATGCACCAAGTAAGAGAAAATGAGTAGCAGAATGAATGAAAAAACAAAGGCCATCAGTATGTTGCCTATAAGAGACATATTTTTTGAAAATAAGTGAAAGACAGATTCAAAATCAAAGGCTGGAAAAAATATATACCCAGCAAGATGCAGCAGAGAGCCAGACACCTGGAGTTTGAGCAACAGAAGTCAAAAGCAACTGTCAGCACACACCGGGAAGCTGCTTTCTGATGCCACACATGCACAGGAGAGTGGCTGGCTGACACCACACACATGGCAGGGAGCTGCTTTCTAGTGCCACACACGTGTCAGGGAGTGAAGTGCCAAGGCGAGTAGGAAAGCTGGAATCTGAGTGAATGCGAGCCCAGATATCCATTCATTTCATTGCTGGCCCATACCCAGAACTCTGCTCCTGTCACTACTGGCCCACAGCCAGAAGATTGCTCCTAACAGGTACTGGGAGTGATGCTGGAACTTGAGTAAGGTACTTTTTGTGGGGAGGTCACTGCTATCATGTGGGACCTCTTAAGCTCAATCAGAAGGGAGTAAGACAGCTGGACCTCATTCTTGAAAGGAAAACCAAGGCTTCCCGGTTTTCCAATCAGGTCTCTGCACTCTGCCTCACATCTCCTCACATCTAGTCCATCAACTGCCTTTAGCCCAGAGCACCTTGGGCTACCCAATCTGCAGCAACTGTCTGATAGAGGAGGCTGCTTCCACAAGCGTTTTCTCTATAGAACTGAGAGAAACTGAGGCTGGGTAGCTGCCCCACTCTCTTATGGAATGGTGACTTCAGATCAAGAACCTGGTATCGCCTTAGACATGGAAAACTCTACTACAGCAATTTCACATAGGAGGCAGGCTACCTCATCCCCTACACAAAGCCAAACCAAGATGTCACCCAAAAAAGTGACACAGTATCAATAGATTTCCTGAAGCCAGAAAATCTGATGAAACTTTCTGATGTAGAATTTAAAAGAACAGTAATTTAATATTTTCAATGAGTGAAAGACAAACTTGAAGAATAACAGGACACCTCAAGCAAGAGCTAGGAGAATCTTAAAAAAAGATCCAAAATAATGCAGATAAAACAAATTAGACATTAGAGGCTCTGGAAAAACAAGAAACCACAATCCAAAATAAGAGGGCCGATGTTTCAGATGCTGTCAACATAATGGAGGGCCACATGAACAGGGTTGAAGAGATGAAAAATGGAACCAGTGAAATAGAAGATAAAATTGTCACCACTGATCTTCTAGAACAAAAAGCAGAATAAAAAAGAATGGAAAAAGAAGAAAACCTAATACTAATGTAAGACACCATCAAGAGCAATAGCATGCACATAATCGAAATCCCAGAACAGGAAGAAGAAAGTAAAGGCACCGAAAAAGTAGTGGAAGGATTACTAGAAGAAAATTTCCCACACATAAAGAAGAATGAGAGAGTATATAATCAAGACCCTGAGAGAACACCATATAGAACAGACCCCAAAAGGAAAACACTAAGACATAGCATAGTCAAATTTGCCAAAACCAAAGATAAGGAGAGAATTCTCAAAGCAGGTTACAAAAAGTAACCTATAAGGGAAAGCAAATAAGATTAAATGCCAACTTAATTTAACTACGCGAGCAAGAAAACAATGGAATGACATATATCAAACACTCAAAGAACACACCTGTCAACCAAACATACTGTACTCAGCAAAACTGTCCATCAAATATGAAAGAGAGCTCAAGATATTCCCAGAAAAACGGAACTTGAGGGAGTTTCTTAAAACAAGACCAGCATTACAGAAAACACTGAGAGGCGTCCTTCTTACAGAAGTGCCACAGAAAGCAGGTTGGAGCAAAGTAATTAGCAACAACACCAAAAAGAACTCAACAAAATTATATTAATGAAACCTTACATCTCAATAATCACACTTAATGTAAATGGTTTAAATGCACCACTGAAGAGAAAAAGAGTAGCAGATTGGGTAAAAAAAATAAACAAAAAGCAACACCAAATCCGTCAATATGCTGTCTATAAGAGACACATCTGAAAAATGAAGATAAAGAAAGACTAAAAATAAAAGGGTGGGGGGGAAATACACCAAGAAAATAGGCACCAGAAAAAAGCAGGTGTGGTAATATTAATTTCCTATAAAACAGATTTTGATGCAAAAACCATCATAAAGGACAAGGAAGGTCATTACACGATGATTAAGGGGTCAATAGAACAAGAAGATATAACAATAATAAATATCTATGCATCACATGAAAGACCTGCAAAATATATAAAACAACCATTAACAAAACAGGAAAAAGAAATAGACAATGGTGCTATAGTAGTTTGAGACTTCAATGCGCCATTCTCAAGAAAAGAGAGAACTTCCAGAAAGAAACTCAAGAAAGGTGCTGAAGAATTAAACCACAAAATAAACCAACAAGACCTCATAGATATTTCTAGTCTAATGTACCCCAAAAAAGCACAGTATACTTTCTTCTCTAATGTGCATGGAATGTTCTCCAGAACAGATCACATTTTAGGACACAAGAAAAGCATTAATAAATTAAAAAACATAGAAATAATACCAAAACCTCTAGGAAACAAACAAAGCAGGAATCTGGGATCAATTTACAGCAATAAGCAAACACATTAAAAGGAAAAAAATGACCATTGACTCTCTAACCAAACATTTCCAACAAATTGAAAAGGAACAGCAAGAAAACCCCACATGCTCTAAAAAAAACCCTAAAATTATAAAAATTAGAGCAGAAACAAATGAAATAGAAAACATAAAACAATTGAAACCTTCAACAAAACCAGGAGTCTGTTCTTCAAAAAGGTCAATAAAATCAACAAACCACTAGCAAAACTAACAAAAGAAAAGAAGGAAAAGACACAAGTAATCTGAATTAGGGATAAAACGAGCAATATCACAACGGAACCAACTAAAATAAAAGGTTAGCAATGGAATATTAGGGAAAAACTATACTCAAACAAATATGAAAACCTAGAGGAAATAAACAAATACTTACAAAATCACAAACTACATAAACTGACAGAAACTGAAATTGAGCACCTGAACAGACCCATTACAGAAGAAGAAACTGAAAAGGTAATAAAACAGTTACCAGCCAAGAAGAGCCCTGGACCAGATGGTTTTACAAGTGAATTTTATCAAACATTCAAAGAAGAACTGTCACCAATTCTACACAAACTATTTCAGAAAATAGAAAAAGATGGAATTCTCCCAGACTCACTTTATGAAGTAAACATATCCTTGATACCAAAGCCAGGTAAAGACACTACCAAAATAGAAAACTATAGGCCAATATCTCTCATGAACATAGATGCAAAGAATCCTGAATAAAATCCTGGCCAATAGAATCCAGTGATACATCAAAAGAATAATTCACCATGACCAAATGGGATTTGTAACAGGTATGCAAAAACGGTTCAAAATAAGAAAAACAATCAGTGTAATTCTTCACATTAACAACACAAAGGACAAGAATCACATGATCCTGTTAATTGATGCATAAAAGGCCTTTGACAAAATACAACATCCTTTCCTGATTAAAACACTTGATAAAGCAGAACTAGAAGGAAATTTCCTGATACGCCTACCCCCATTACTCCAGTCACTGAATCAATCCACCTCATCAAGGGTCTTCCTCTTCTGTGCTGTCTCTCCACCCTCCCAAGCATGACATCTCTCTCCAAGGACTGGTCCCTCCTTGCAAAGTGTCCAAATATGTCAGATGAAGCTTCAGAATCCTTGCCTCCAAAGAGCAGCCTGGCTTCACTTTCTTCAGGCAAAGCCGTTTGTTCTCTTAGCAGTATGGTACATTCAATACTCTTCAACACCACAGCTCAAAGGCAATTCAATTCTCCTTCTATCCTCCCTAGTCATTGTCCAACTCTCTGATGCATAACAAGTAATCGCAAAGACCATGGCTTGTATCAGGTGCATAATTGTGACCTGCAATTAGTAAGAAGTCCATGAAATTAACTAAGGCTCCAGTCTTAATTATCCAGTGTTGCTATACAAGAAATACTACACTTGGGTGTAAAACAAACAATAGTTCTCTTACATTTTAAGAGTTCAGAGTTCTAATTTAGAGCACTGTCCCTACAGGAAGGCTCTCTGACCACTCTGGGACAAGTTCCTTGGTGATTTTGTGGCTTGAATCTTCCCTTCTGTTAATGCTTGCTTGCTTGCTTAATCTGTTCTTTGGTATCTCAAAAGAGATTGACTTGAATGCATCCTACACTAATACTCCACCACCCATCTGTCAATTAGCTTATGTGCTTTTGTAAGGCTGGAAGCTAAATCACTGGCATTTCAAATAGCAACATTTTAACCATGGTGGGCAGGGTTCAGCAGAACTTCCAGATATGAAGACAGGCTACGAAACAGGACTGGCCATTCACTTCTAAAATAATGGAACTTCAAAAATCCTATGGATAACATTAAATCACATTGTCTGATACTCTGGCAGAATATGCACACCTCAGGTAGGAAGACATTCAAATTCAACTGGGGAAACGCTACCTCCTCAAAGTAGAATCTACCTTGATGATAGGTAGGAATAAAGCCTTCTGCAATAAAGGACCTTCTTTGGCTGATGTGGCATTATTCAAAATGAGGAGAAATAGCTGCAAAGTGCCCATTAATAATAGGAACATAGTATATACAAGATATGAACTTAGGAGGAAGTTATAAAAAAATGAAATGGAATGCATAAAGATCAATATAATAGACATTAGTAAAATAAAAATATTGGGATTGTCTATTTTGAATCAGGCAGTCATATGAATAATGATGCTGAGAATTGAAGTGGAAATGGTAAGAAGCTGTGCTGCGATCCCCAAACACACATATGGTTCGAATCCAGCAGCTGCTCCAGGAGAAGGATGGGTAATCTCCTCCTGTGCGATTTACTGCCATTGAAAACCCACTGGAGGTTTGGTTCTCACTCTATGGTGCACAACAATATCATCAAAAATAATATTTCGAGAAATGTCCTGGCATATCCCATACTAGCAAAATCTGGTTAAGATTTTTCAGAAACACCTGAACAAGACCTAACAGACATTCAAGCTGGATTCAGTAGAGAAATTAAAAATATCATTCCTAACACCAGGTAATGGAGCTTTGGGGCCTAGTGGCAAGAAGCTGCAGTTCAATCCTGAAGGCATGTGGTTCAAGGCCACCAGCTGCTCCTCAGGAGAAAGATGGGCAATCTCCTCCCATGCAGTTGACTGCCTCTGAAAACTCACCAGAGAGTCAGCTATGGGACAGTTCCAACTCTATGATAAACCAACACCACCACCAACAGATAGATCTTAGTCTAAATCAGAAAATACCAGAAAGCTGTTTCTTGTATTTTATTGACGATAGAAAGGCATATGACAGTGCAGACCATAATAAATTATGGCTAACCTTGAGAAGAATGAGAATTCCAGCACACTTAATTGTGCTCATGTGGAACTTGTGCATATACCAATAAACATTTGTTCAAACAAAACAAGGTGATACGGCATGGTTTCAAATCAGGAAAGACATGCATCAAGATTATATCCTTTCTCCGTATCTGTTGCAGTCTCCTCAGCCTTGATCCTCGTTCTGTGACTATTGCTCTCATAGACCCTAGTCTGGCCGGTGCAAAAAGTCTCTGGTCCTGAAGGAATAGCTGCATTCTCTTGTTTGTTTGTTTTTCTATTGATGAGGGTCTCCTATTCTGCTGCTGGACCTGTTAAGTTTAATGGTGAGACTAGTCAATCCTCTTGCAGTTTGGTGAGACTGGTCAATCTTCTTGTGGATTGGTGAGGTAAGCCAATTGGATAGGTTTAAAAACACCCTATTCGCATATTCCTGCCCATCCACAAGGCAAAGTCAAAATCAATGGCTAAAAAAGCCATTCTGAACACTAAACTCTTTACACCATAATGGGATATTCTGTACACTTTGCCAAAGCCACAGCTCAAAGGCATCGATCAATTCTCCTCCTGTCATCCTTACTCTTTGTCCAGCTTTCAGATGCATAGCAAGTTATTAAAAAGACCATAGGCACATCTTAGTCTTCAAACTAATGATTATTCCTCAGTAGAGATTGATATTATTAACAATTCCAGCTTGTTCAGTTCCACAATCAACACTACTGGCAACAGCAAACAGGAAATCAAAAGACAAATTGCATTAGGAAAATCTACTCTCAAGGACCTCACCAGATTGCTGAAAAGCAAGGATGTACATGTAGAGACTAAGGTGCACCTGATCCAGGTCATAGTCTTTGCAATTATTTGCTAAGCATCAGAGAGCTGGACAATGACCAAGGATGAGAGAACAAGAATTGATGCCTTTGAGTTGTGATGCTGGAGAAGAATATTGAGCAAACCATGGACTGCCAAAAGAACAGATCTGTCTTAGAGAGGGTGAAACCAAGCTGCTCCTTGGAGGCAAGAATTTTGAGACTCACATATTTTGTGCATGTAGCCAGGAGGGACTAGTTTTTGGAGAAGGATATCATGCTTGGAAGGGTTGAGGGACAGCTCAGCAGAGGAAGACCCTGGATAGGATGTACTGACACCGTAACTGGAGTAATGAAGGTGGATATGTCAGAGACAGTGAGATTGGTTCAGTATAGGACAAGGTTCAGGGCTATTGGGCATAGGGTCACTATGAGTCAAAGTAAACTCAATGGCACATAACAACTTGGGGAGGTCCATGACTGCAGACTTGCCCAATGCTATGTCTCCTAATCTCCTGGCTGCTGGTCCCGAGGTTGTTGATTGTGGGTCTAAGTAAGATGAAGTCATTGGCAGTTCCAATTCTTTCTCCATCTATCAAGATGTTGCCTATTGGCCCCAGTGATCAGGACTTTTGTTTTCTTGATGTTGAGATGTAATCCATATTGAAGACTATAGTCTTTGATCTTCTGCAGCAAGCATTTCAGGTCCTCCTCAATATCAGCAAGGAAAGTTGTGTCATCTGAATAATACGAGTTGTTGATGAGTCTTCCTCCAATCTTGTAGATCAAGAGCTGTAGGGTCTGATTTGCCTAGGACTTTCTCATTCTTACCACAGGCAGGACTAGATCCCAGAAATCCTGCAGCCCTGTGCAAATTGTTGTTGTTATTGTTAAGTACCGTTGAGTCATAGACGACTCATAGTGACCCTACAAACGAAAGTCCTCGACACTTGCATGACTTTCATCCTTTCTCCAGGTTCATAGGGTTTTCCGGAGGCAAGATATTTACGGAAGTGGATGCCACTCCTGCTTCCAAGCTTGTTTTAATCGGGGAGCTCCACCAAACACTGTTCACCATGGGTAACCATTCTTGCTTTTGACACATCAGTGTCAGTGTTCAGCTTCACAGCAACCACAAGTTACCTCTGTTTGGCAAGTGGACACACCAGGGTTATATGACCTACAATAATGTCTGACAAAAAACAATTAAAAACAAGCCTGAGGGCCACAGATTGCAGTCCTGTGCAAGTTAGCCTAGCACAATTTATGTGTGCTAGTAGAAGATACAAGACTGCTGACCAGAGATGAAGGACAGTTCATTATTCACAGCTCTGGATGGAAACATTATATATACTGGATAGTAAACACCTACTCCTTATTCCAGAAGACATAGCTTCATTTTCCCAAGCTGTTATCCATATAAACATCCTTGAAAAGATATTTTAGAATAAACAGTACCACTTTCTCTCACAAGACATGCAGAAATATTAGACCCATGAAAAATTGATAAACCAGGTCTCCCAAAAAAGTGTCTAATAATCCTCACTATAGCATAATATAGTACTACAGTGCAAGAGAGGAAGACCTTGGATGAGATGGATTGCCTCAGTGACTGGGTAATAGGGGTAGGTGTGCCAGAGTCAATGAAGTTGGCTCAAGATAGAGCAGAGTTCAGGGCTGTTGTACAAAGGGTTGCTATGAGTCACAAGTGACTCGACGGCACATAGCAACAACGGTTCTAAAGATGAGGATTTAAACTATGGGATTTGAGTTTTTATTTTGGACTTGAACGTCACTATTTCAGTCTTAAATTCTCATCATTAAGCACTGTGTTATGTGCCTATGACTAAGTCACAGATCTATGGTGTCACGATAGGTTGAATGTTTGGCTGCTAACAAAAGTTCAGTTGTTCTACTCATCAGCTGCTAAGTGAGAGAGAGATATGGCAGTCTGCTTCAGCCTTAGAGACCTCATAGAGCAGTTCCACTCTGTTTTATGGGGTTGCTAAGGGACCAAATCAGCTCTGTAGCATTGAGTTCCAGATATCAAGCTCATGAAGCTCTTCTTCTTCTTCTAATTTCACACCAGAGGGAACTAAAGCACAAACAAATTACTGCCTTGACTTTGTAAGTAAGTGACTTAAAGCCTTAACTAACCCAGATCTTTCAGGCTCCTAGTCTAATTCTCCTCCCAACAGAGCTCATCTTATCATCACTGCTTACAGTGGTGGTTGAAACAACAAATAAAAAATGACAAAATAGTGATCAAGAGCTATGTTAAGGGTGGATTGTACATTTGTTAATGTTCTGAACTTTGGGGGGAAATGTTTTAAATGTAAAATAAAATCCTTTTTTAAATAAGTCAATTGATGAATGAATGGAAATCCAAAACCTCTGTAAAAAATAAAAAAAATAAAAAATAATTTAAAAAAATTAAATGTTTCTTGATTCCAACTTTGAAACCAAAGGTATAAGTTTAAAGAACTGAAAAATAAAAGTAGTCTGAAGGAAAAAGAAATTCATCAAATGTTCTACAACTGGGAACAAACACACAAGAATTCTCTGAAGTTAAACTGTTACTTGTACTGCATTCCTTCCAGGCAACAAATTGACTATAATGACAGTAATTTGCATTAAGTAATGTATGTTATATAACCATTCTTGGATGGAGCAAAAGAGTTATAACTTGCCATTTTCTACAAAAGGTATTATGTTTTTCATGCATCATAATATTTAGGCTAAATATGCTAATTTTGTGTGTGAAAAGTTAAGCTTTAAGATCCTGCACAAAAGTCATTCTGCCAGACTATAAATATTTTGAGGTAAAGGCCAGGCCTGACTCAGTTGTATAGAGAGGGAGGTGTGAGGTGGTTTGGTGTGAGGCTCCATGGCAATTCAAAAGCCCAATGAAAGTCTTTTCAACATTTGGACACCAGTCTGGAAAAAATAATAGTAATAACCTCAACCCCTAATTTCACACGTGGTGTTTATTTTTTTTCTCATTTAGAGGTGTATCATAGTCAGGGGAGGTTTGGCTTTTTGCTGCTTGTGTAGGCTAGCTCTGTGACCTGAAGATGGGATAACATTGCTTAGCTGGGGCACAGAAAGAAAACACTAATTTTTAAATAAAATATTGATATGTCAAATGTTATAAAAATGAAATGCTTTCTTACCAACAGCATCATTAAGAAGATGAATAGATAAGCCACATATTTGGAGAAATTATTTTAAATGTTTATAATGGGGGGAAAGGTATATTAGATAAGGTTTAAAAAAAATATTTTAATGCCGTAAACATATTTCATCCAGTACGGCACTGAAGTCTATGGGGGAGAGAATAGTCTGAAAGTATTATATTTTAGGGCATTATTTTTATCGTAGGAGTACGCAATGAGGGTTGCGGTGTGGATTCTATTTGGGGGTAGGAGGTGGGGTTTGGGGAGG